>NC_080706.1:36360000-36695416 GCF_943734765.1 Anopheles ziemanni | reverse complement strand
GTTCAAAACTCGCTATCGTCCTTATAAGCCCGGTCGAGTAGGACATCTTTCTTCTTTTGTGGCTGACAGGACTAGTGCACACGTTCGCGTACATATCTCGCTTGCCGTCACAACGCGTATTGAATCGTGCAAACTAATGTGAAAACCCGGCATTTACGTGATCAATAAGCAAATTAGCTACTTTTCCCCGAAGCAGCTAAAAGTTGTTAGCTCGGACGATCCGGGCTTGCGGACAACGGTGATGATCGATATCGGTGGTTATAGTAGCATCGCTGTTGATCCGCTGCAAGGTAAACCGTACACAATGGTTGCAGAAATACCCAAGTCTAATATTTATATTGTGGTTTCATTTTCAGCTGCTCCTACCCAAGTGTTGGATATGGCTCAAATTTTAATCCATCCACAATATAACTACTCGAGTTTCGCAAACGATATTGCAATTCTGAAGTTATCCACTGACACGAACGAATATTACGAACTTACGTAATATTATGTTACCGACCAGATGTACTGTGCGGTTAGAAGTAAATATAAACATGTCTGCATCAGATGAGACGTTGAAGGAGGCATGTACTTCAGCGTAAATAGAACATGGCATGGGAATTGTGTCAATCAGCTCAATGAGACCCAATTTCAATTCACCTACATGCGATAGTTCAAAACCTGAAGTATTTACAGATGTTACTAAATACAATAATTTGATTCTGCGCTCCACAAACACAACAAAGTGGCTAAAAACACTAGAACCTTGCAAGGATAGTACGATTGAAATAGACACTGAATGCAACGCTGCGAGTCGTTTTGAGCATGAATTCTTGCTTACTTTACAAGACGGGTGGTGAACCATAGAGATATAATAGAGAGAACGCAAAATAGATCCTTCAATATTAGTGATGTAAATGACATCTACAACATGGATCTTGATTGTATTGAGGGCCGTCTCCACTGGGTCTGATGATAAAAATCAGTCGATTTTCAGCGCCAAATACGTTGGGACGAATAAGAAAGTTTTCCTCTCGGAAGATCTCGAATATCCATCGCATTTTGCAGTGGATTGGATCTCGCGCCGTCTTTATTGGTATGACGAAGATAGGGGCACCTGTAAGGTTGCCAGCTTTGAAAATCCGGACTTGCGGGCGACGTTGTCCTTTAACCCTTTAACTTTAACCGTTACGGCATCACCATTGACCCGCTGCAAAGAAAGCTGTACAGAAATTATTATAGCCAGATCAGGGTACATAATGGATCAAAAGCACGTCGATTATTTATACCAGTCCTAGTACAATGATAATAAGGCTTTTGTGGTCACTGGAGAACTGTGTATCACAATCACCTTTCGTGTGCAACAAGAGTAGAATGTCATATAAGAACAGGCCTACAGGGAAGAAGTGGAAGCCCAGGTGAGAAAACTTCTAGACGATGGCATTATTCGACCATCGAAGTCACCATGGAACTCTCCAGTGTGGATAGTACCAAAGAAAACCGATTCTTCGGGGGAAAATAAATTTAGACTTGCAATTGACTACCGTAACCTGAACAGGAAGACTATCCCAGATCGGTACCCCATGCCAGAGATCACAAATATCCTTGATCAAATAGGAGTAAACCGTTATTTTACGACACTCGATCTAGCATTTTCCATTAAAAACGTTAAATACTAGTTCGTCCGCATGCCTTTTGGGTTTAAGAACGCACCTGCCATCTTTCAAAGAGCCATGGACGACGTGCTGCGCGTACACATTGGTAAGATATGGTTTATATGGGCGACGTAATTGTCTTTGGGAAAACGCTAGCAGAAGCCGCACAGAACTTACAACGCGCAAATCTGAAAGTTCAACCAGATAAATCAGAGTTTTTCAAAAAATCGGTCGAGTTTCTTGGTTACATTATAACCGAACATGGGATAAAAGCCAACCCGGATAAAGTTGAGACTATAGAAAAATGGCACCAAAAACTATCAAGGAGCTGAGAAGATTTTTGGGGCTTATAGGTTATTTTCGTCGGTTCGTAAGGGACTTCGCGAAAATTGCCAAGCCCCAGACTCAACTCTTCGGGGGGGGAGAAGGACAGACAGTCCAACAAGAAGATCACATTGAAAGAAGAAGCAATTGACGCTTTCCAGAGTCTAAAATCAATCCTTACGCCCAGTGATATTCTGACATATCCGGACTTTAGTAAACCCTTTTTGATAACCACCAACGCCTCCAATAATGCCATAGGAGCCGTTCTCAGCCAGGGCGCAATCGGCAGCGACAAACCAATTCATTTTGCCTCCCGAACCTTGAGTAGAACCGAGGAAAATTATTCCGCTACAGAAAGGAGATGCTTGCCATCTATTGGGCATAAAGATTAAAGATTTTTAGAAAATTTACGGACAGAAATTTGTCGTCGTAACAGACCATCAACCCATCACCTTTTCTCTCTCAAAAACACCAACGCAAAATTAAAACGCTGGAAGTCATATTTGGAAGAACATGACTACCAAATAATCTACAAACCTGGCAAGGCCAATGTCGTGGCGGACGCACTGAGTAAGGTGCAAGTGCACTCGCTTACCCCGATTCATTCGGCAGAAGATGATGATGACAGTAATTACATCATCTCCACTGAGGCCCCATTTAACGCATTTAATCTTCAGATTGTCATAAAAAAGAGCAATAGTGCACCCGAAACGATAGTTACAAATCCGTTTCCCGGGTACAGAAGAATCGTCATTAAGAGGACGTAACCCAGCGAACAAATCCCGATTGCCTTAATGAAGGAATTCTTCGTGCCTAGTAAGGCTATCGGTCTAACGACGTAGGAAGAAATTTTGGGACAATTGCAAGAAGTCTATAAAAATTATTTCAGTCAGTCCAAATTAGTGAAAATATAATTTACTCAAACATTTTTTAAATGATGTCGTGGAAGAAAGTGAACAGAAAAAAAGAATAGAGAGAACGCACACTAGAGCACACAGGGGCATTGAGGAAAATAAACAACAGATTTTAAGAAAACATTATTTTCCCCAGATCACACCATCCCTTCGAAGTACATACAAATTCAAAAATAGCTAATCTACTCCAGTATAAGATAGAAACAATCACGATTAGCCTAGAACAACTAATACCGACAAAACACACTAGGTCCAAAAGATGGTAGTGCCTGAAAGTTGGTCGCGGGCTCACCCGACGCGGAAGATCTAAGAGCCATTTCGCCATCGCTAAACAATTTAGCAGATAACAATAACATTCAAATAGCGACCAACCTACAACTCCAATAGCCACAAATAATCTCTCAGGAAATATTCAAAACCTTGCAGAAGAGCTTAATGCTATTCAAATTCTATTTAAACTAAATACCATAAATGACGGAATAGAATCCAGTTTCGAATCACATTGAACACATCAAACTGACCAGGAAGTCTAAGAATATCTAAGAAACCCCGGCACTCTATATATGATAGTAAGCGAGTGTCCGAAAATTGGCAACTTAACAATCTGCGAGACATCAAAGCTGCAAGACGTCTCCAGGAACCAGTGCATTGGTAAAATTCTCAACAGAAAGCATGGAGAATCCTCCTACGAGAATACAGAAACCAACATGCCAATAGTGGAAATGGCAGAAGGTATCTCCTACTTAATGAAGCGAACGACACCATGAGGAACACATGCGGGGTAGCGGATCAATGGCTTAACGGTTCCTACCTAATCACCTACTAGAATTGCTCGTTCTCGCTCGGCTTGAGCATCTCAACGGAGGAAACAGGGCCACGCTATGGTCGCTGAGCACAACTATTCGGCATCTCGGTGTAAGTGGTACCTGCAGATTGCTAGCAAAATATTAGCGAACCAGTTAGGAAACCGTTGTGATAGGACCTGACAGGATCGATAAGCTTTGGGCCACTCACTGATAACTCACTGTTATCAGCTGATGAGAGTGTCTGCTATCCATCGGGGTTGATGCGCAGCATCCGACGATCGGACACTCCGGCTGGGGAGCGTGATCGTATCGGCGCGGTAAGAATGTTTTACCGTTAAGTATTAGATCAAAGACCGGAGTTTTAATGTGTACATGTTCGGCAAGAAACTACAGTTTGCTAAGAAGCAATTATGTGTTATAATCAAAAGTAGTATTCGCACGAAAAAACATAAAACATATATGCAGCAAATTTACAAGTAAAGGCTAAATTCAACGAAAACCAAAAGGATCTATACGACAGTGTGTGTCTGATAAGTATCGTGTTCTGTCGCTTTCTCGATCCAGGTGTCTCGTTTGACCACCACGTGGACAAAGACATTCCGGATCGTGTAGAGATGATCTGTGATCAAGGTGTTTTACTTGAAAACCGTCTCACTTTTAAGCCCCATATGAAAAATGTGTTCAGTATGGGCAACCAACTGCTAGGTTTAATTTTCGGTTGAACTAGGAATTTCGCGACTCACTTGCTATTAAATCGTCGCATTGCTCAATTGAATACGCTAGTGTTATATGGTGTCCTTCTGCCGCCATCTGGACTCAATGGATTGAAGCAACACGCTATGTTACGTTGCAAACCATTGAGAGATATAAATTTTTCGGCGTCATCAAGAAGACTTCGGTCCCGTCAAGCATTTTCGCACAAATTTCGGTCAAGACAGTCAAGTGCAACGACCGTCATATTTCGCTCTCTTTACTGCTTGCGCATATTGTTTAGTTTTATCATAAACTCATGTTCATGTAGACAAATAATGTCCGATGGATCTATTAACAAACAAACGGTACAGGACAAAGCACTTTCCATTGTACGAATGATTATCTGTTAAAAGTTTTATTTGAATGTAAACAAAGTAAAATATCCCCTTTAACTACCTTTCGATCCGACGATCTTTAAAATGAAGTTGTGACCGTCTTACGGCAGGTCTTTGAAAAATTCAGTTAGCATAACTCTTTTAAGATGCTGGATTGGTCGGTTTGTTCGATTCATTTCCCAAATTCTTCTCTCTGTTTTTGTTTTCTAAGTATAAATTCACGGATCGACGACTCTGTAATGAACAATTTTAGCAAAGTTTAACAAAACATCTACATCTACAAATTGGTAACCTATCTCGCCCCTATCCAGGGATCATTCCTAATTCAGAAGGAGGTTATATGATCGCATGTAAGTTTGCGAGCTACAAAAAATATGTTATGAGGAAAAATAAGAAGAAAAGAGTTTTCTACCGCTAACGTTCTTTGAACTTTTGATGCACATTAATGTTTTGTACCATTTTTAATTATTGATATGATCTTCAACCGGTTTGGTTTTCAATGAGTTAGTAAATGCGGAAAATCGGTGGAAGTTCAATACGTTGTAGGTTTCTTCAACACCGCTATTGATCGAATCGCCCCTCTTCATTTCCGAAACATCCACCATCAATGGTTCGTTTTCGGGCAGGTAGTTATCCAAAAAGTCCGAATCTATCGTTAAACCCCCCGTTTGGGCGTCGAGCAAACCTTCCACGACACCGTCATACGTACGAACTTCCGTCGTGAACTGGCTCGGTATCTTTCGGATGTTTTCTAAATCGACTATCACCATGCAACCGTAGTCGCACAGGAACAGTGACGGTTTGCGATCACCAGCTGTCTCCTGGCATACGGCCCGATACCAGCGTTCCATGCAACGCACCAGACACAGCTCCCCGAGGCGTGGGGTAAAATCGCGCTGGAATGTTGACACTTTCTTACCATAGCTCTGCAATTTACCTTGCAGCGTCTCCAGGTACGGCAGGTCATCCCAGTCGATCCAGGTAACGCGTCCGTCAAACTTTATGGTCATCCGATTCAGAATCATAATGCTCTTACCTTTGCCCATCGTTGGGATCTTATGAGCGATGTCCTAAGGAGGTAAACGCGATTAGATTTAACTTTAGCGATTCCACTCCCTCGCCACTTACTTACCTCGTACTTGATGAAAACTTCGTGCTCCTTATCCGTCAGTATTGGTGGGACAATGATCAAACGGTTGATGTATTCGTTCACACTTGTAAAATTCGCTGTGTGCAACTGAATATCAACCATGTTGCCTGCCTCCATCTTATACTTCATCTCGAGTTTTTTGCCTTTGAGTTGGTGTAAATATTGAATCGCCTTATCCACCTCGCCGAACTCCTCCGTAATATCGGCCAGACAAACCTTGTAGACGTACACCTTGCGGTACTTTAATTCCGGATCTTCGATGCACCTCAATGATTCGTTGCGCACGAGACTAATCGTGCCGTGTTCGATGAATACACATTTTGATTCCACCGGCCCAGGCTCGATCAGCAGCACTCGCCCGTACGTACCGTGCGGGGCACCCGGTGCATTATATATCTCACCGGCTACCACTTGCACTTCCGTGCCATTAGAGGTTTTATCGCACAGACTCTCCATCTCACAATCGGCAAACGTTGTAAAGTATTCAAACTCGACAGCAGGGTCCATCGATCGGACGAAGACAATGGCCTGCGTTAGGACGGCAGTTATGCAAACATTCGCCTTGGTTGGAAGCTGATCTCGTTTCAGAAAATGATCGCACTTTACCGGAACCACCGGCGGTTTTTGTCCTTTCGCAGGGCACACGTTGTTTACATGGTGCTGCTTGTGGCAGCGCTTCGAGCAGTATGGATTATCGCATTTGCTGCATGTAGCATTAGCAAAGTCTTCGCACACAATGCAGTCCAGACACGGGCCGACGGCGGCTTTCTGTGCTTCAGTGAGGTTAGAAAATGTAAACACCTTCTTCTCGGCATCATAAAGTCCAGGACCGGAGAGTGGTTTCTGCTTTTTCTCCTTTTCCTTTCGTTCGCTCGCACCGCTCAGTTTAGATTTTTTATCGCATTCCACCGGCAGCACCTTCTGTACGCTAAAGAACAACTCGGGATCAACCTTTCTCAGCAGTGGTCCGGTGACGGTAGAAAGGTAATCATTTTTCGTACCAAGTAAAGCACGTGGAGGAAATTTGATCGCTAGCGGTGGCATCAAACTGAAATTAAATCGTTTCAACACACTCGTCTGCTGCCAGTCTTCGTCATTATCCAACTGCACAGATACTTTGCCATCCTTTTCCGATGGTTTACGCTTGGGGAGAACAATTTCAGCACGAAATCCCCTATTCACATTACTGTTGATGTTTGTGATGGCACACAGCGCCTCACTGCAAGGATAAACGGATTTAACATTAGCAGCGTATGGGTTAGGCAGTGCAGCAGTAGTTAGTGCAGCAGTAGTTACCCCTCATTGGCAAATTCCACAAATCCAATGTTCGCTTCCACGTGCGGTTTCCGGGAGTTGACGACGTTTCCATACCGGCGGCACAAGTTCCGTAATCCATCCGCGCTAACCAACTTCACATTACGTATTACGATTGTACTCAATTCCGGTTGCTGTTTGTATTCATCAAATGGAACATCCAGCGAATCCAAATTCCCGAAGTCCTCCAAATCTGTATTATAATCCTTCTCCATGGTTGCACTGATTTTTCACAAGATCAAGTACCCGTTTTCTAGAGATCAACAGAAAGTTTTAGTTGCTGGTTAAATTCAACACAACTGATCACAATGACAGATGCGTTTGTCAGCTGCTTTTTACGTCAAAACCAAGATATCGAAAACAACAAAGCTGCTTAATACCCCTGTACACCCGTACGGTGCGCAATGCGATCTGTTTTTAGGTTCCGCCACAATACGGTAAATATGTAGGGTCAGTGAGGGACTTTTGGCCCACTAGAAAGAAGATCAATTATTACACTGATTTGAAATAATAATGCGCAATAAAGATTCAAACCGGATTGAACCGGATTCGACCGAATCCAACCAGATCAAACCAGATTCAACCCTGGTTGAAACGGATTCAAACGGATTCAAACGGTGAATCCGGATGGATTCAACCGGATTCAACCGGATCTGGTTTAAATCCAGTTCAATCCGGTCTGAATCTGGTTTAAATACGCTTGAATCCGGTTGAATCCGGTTTGAGTCCGGCAGAATCAGGTTTGAATCCGGTTGAATCCCACTAAACCTAGTTGAATCCGGTTGAATCCGGTTGAACCTAGTTGAATCCGGTTGAATCTGGTTGAATCCGGGTTGCTTCTATCTCGGGGTCCACACTACCGCGCGACGTCCCGTCACGAAACGCGACGTCGCCTGACAGGCGGCCGAACTCTACACAAAAAATGTCGCACAAATCGCGCTAGTGTAGAAACAGCGAAAAACGCGACGTCGCGCTAGCTCTTGTCAAATGTCAATTCGAAACGAAAACAAGCCGACAGCTGGACAAAACGTAAATAAACCGAAACACAAACGCGAACAAAACGAGCAATATTCTCCACGAAACATCGGATTTTTCGTTGTACTACTTATTTCTAGCCTTCACAAATGTAATTCAGTTATGAAACTCAGTTTTAATTGATATTTTTACCAAAGTGTTTTGGGGTGCCGAAACGTAAACAAACTGCACTCAATACGTAGGAGATGATGGAGAAATATATACCTCCCACGGTGGGGCAAAATATCGTCGATGATTGTTTTAGGTGGTTTTCTCAGTGAATTTCAATTGTAGAAGCGCCAAACTCACTCAGGGTGCATAAAATATGTAGCTAAACAAGTAACATGCATTGCTACGTCCAAATTCAACAACATTTTTGGGCCGAGTTTGCGCTCCAATGTGATACATATTTCTACATACTCCCCTACCTCCGTCGCGCTTGGCTTGCGCGATTGTTCTGCCGAAACTGGGCTACTTTTGAAACGGGACGTCGCGCTGCAGTGTGGACCCCGAGTGACAGGCGCTGAACTCCATGCAAAAAAAAAAAAATAGCGCGATTTGACTATATTTTATTGCGACATCGCGCAAGGTTTTTTTATATGGATTTCAGCTCCTGTCAGGCGGCGTCGCGCTGTAGTGTGGACCCCGAGTATGGAGTTCACCCGCCTGTCGGGCGAGGTCGCGTTTGGTGACGGGACGTCGCGCTGTAGTTTGGACCCCGAGTAATAAACGATACTGTAATATAAAATCAACTAATGCAGTTGGAATATCATGTGCTCCAGTTAAAAATAATGCTGCTGCTGTTATGATATCATATGAAAATCCCTGTATAATGGACGATTTTCTGACCCCTGGCACAGTGCATCGTAAAATCAACCTATTCCTTGTCTTCGAATCGTTCAAGGTGTCGGAAAGTGTGCAAATGTTTGTCTTTTATGTTGAAAAAGTTGATGCTTGTTAGTGATGCTTCGGTCAGTTCGACGCTCGGGATCAGAAAAGTTTCTCGACCCAGATCATCAGCCCGGCGAGCGGACAGCCGGACGGGGAAGGTACCGGTGTGAATGGAAAACAATTTAGCTTCAATTTGTTAGCACTTGAAATATGCATTTACCTTCCTTCGTTGCTGCAAACTCACATGCATGTATAAAATCACATCTGCTCATGGCTAATGCTCAAGCTACTAAAAGTCAGACTCATGCCTGCTTTTCTCCGCCGTTTGGAAAGTCATTGTTCGTAGTTTGTAGATTAATCACTTCTTTTCTCACAGCAAAACTTCGTCCTTGCTCTTTGCTGCGGTTATGATCTGGCCACTGATAGTAGAGCCGTACCCGATCTTCTGCCTTGTGCTCCAACTTTGAACAGCATTGGAAGTACAAACGAAAACTTCCGCCCTTGCCTAAGTGCTGTTGAGTAGCTTGTATTTTTATTTATCTTTCATGGCCCTTCTCGTGCTACTCTCATTAGATGGGAAGGATATTCTCCATCAGGGGAACCATGATGATGAGCTTGGAAAGATCTCAGCTAATCAAAGAGATAACAAACGACTGCACACCATCCAATTTCACCCGAACATTTTTTCTGGTCATTTTATGTTGTGCTTTATTAGTGTGATTTTTTAAAAGCACGGTGACTTTTTTCGACGAGTTACGTGGTGATACATGAACCGTTACTACTTTTCTGATAGTTTTACCGCTTCCCTAAAAAAATGTGGCTTTTTACAATTATCTATTAGCATTTACAATTTATCTGCGACTTTTTGCTGCACTTGTTTTATAATTTTTACCATAATTAATGCATAAGATACACATTTACGTCTATATACATACAGCTGATAGTAGAGATCATCACTATTTTTCAATACACTTAACTATGAAAGAACAATTGCAAATGTCCTAAGGAGAACCGTGCTGCACTTTTCTACCAAAGGTGTACATGTCTACAAAAAAAAACCCTGCCAAACGTATTTTTAGTAGGCTTTTTTAACATGTACACCTCATTTCCTACCAAAGCTGTTTTTTTGGTAGGCACTAGTGTTTCGAGAAGAACTAACTGTCAAACCTTTTTTTGTTAACTGTGAAGGTGCAAGTTTGGCCAACTAGCAGGCCAACTAGCTTTGTTATAACCAAGTGTTAGAATGAAACGTAGTGGCACAGTTATCGGTGGCGGTTGGACATCATCGGTTGTTACCGGGAGTCACATAGCATCAGAGGCGGGATAGCGGTGCATGGATCGACCGACTCGGGGTGGTTAACCGAGGCCAAGTTAACTCGCGCCAGACAGTAAGTAAGTGTGTAAGAACCAAAAGCAGAGAGTTCTTACTGATGATGATTTGCCCGCACTTTTCTCACTTTTCAATATCTCGACAAGGAAGAACATCAACGCGTTCTGAGTGTTTTCGCTAGTCATGACGGAGTGGTACTGCGCGTCATACAACGAAAGGGCACCAAATGTAATGTAATAGTAACGGTCTTTCTTAATTTTCAGTTCCAAAAAATCAAATTCTGATCGTTTTGCACGCTTTGGCAGAGAACAGACATCCGGTGCATGTGTATTCTTCAAACCATGCTTATAACCGAAGTTAACTTAACGAAAGAATGTCATTCAACGAAACGTAAACAAATGCTTCATGTAGTGATGGGAAAACTGAATCCCTTCCGGGATTCGAATCTTTCGATTCAAATCCATTCTGAGATCCGGATCTTCGAATCCGAATCCCAATCAGTCATATCATACATGCTCATCTAATGCCGATTTTTCATATGATGTGTTTAATTCAATGAATGATTTACATAAGAATATCAGTACAGTTGACATTATTCTTCTAATTGTATTCAAACAACACGAACAATCTAGTCCTTTTTGGGAATATGCAGACTAACTGATTTACCTGAGTTTCTTCCAAGAAAAGAACCATTTATTACCCCGGCAGCCAAATTGTACTATTTAGCCAGTTGTCAAAACGAACGGCCTATGCTTCCCGTGTGTGGATATGTGCACAAAACCGGGTGTGTGTGTGTCTGCTGAAGCTCAAAGAAGCTGCACGGAGTTTGCATTCTTGTCTAGCTGTTGGTGTTGTGATAAACAAAGTAAAATATAGTTGGAAACTTCTTCAGTACAAAGTTCTTACACCAAATATGTACGATGCGTGTTAAGGAAAGTATTGGTTTATTGGGAAGTGTACAATTGGAACGCAATACGTCGAGCATCGACGAAGATGTTTCATCGTCTCTGTACAAAATATCATCTTCAGCTTGTGGAAACTATAAGTACGTATTCATCATTTCAAACAATTTGTTTGTTAACCCAACCTTCTTTAAATCATATGTTTATTCATTCTTTTCCGCAGTGCTAATTAGAAATAACAACAAACGAACTAGCCCCGGATCTAAGCAGGAAGAGCGGGATGGGTGAGATATTTCCTCCCATCGCATACCCGAAGACTGATCTCGTACGAAGTTAAACTCGTCGAAGCATCATGATATGGTTGCAGATAAAAAATGAAACCCAAAAACACTAAAAGTATGTACAGGCAAAAACTTGTAATAAAATCATCGTGGTAAAAATAAACACCTGTGTTTATCTTTATGAGTTGTATAAACCTTGAAAATAAAATAAAATAAAGGAAAAGGCCTTTTGTAGAGCTCTTCGCGAATCCTTCGTATAGGTCTTCTCATCAGAAGCCCTAACAGTACAACTTGTAATTGTTCTAAGCGGTGCACTTTTAACGATTTTGCCCCGCCGGGGTATTCATTAACCGTGGTAACCTTGGTCAAATGGGATCCGAATCTTTAGCATCTGTCAGATGGGATTCGAATCTTTAGAACCCGTCAAATGGGATTCGAATCTTTGGAATCCGTCTAGGGATCGAATCTCCGAATCTTCCGAATCCCCATTCTGCCAACACTAGTTACGTGTTTTTATCAACAACCTGATGGCGATAAGTGCGTGTATTTAAACTTGTTGCTGAAACAACCGGGACCATTCCTTTCAAGTGAGGCTCAAAACCTCTCTAAGCAATATATACTACTACTACTCCTTTCAAGTGATTCCGACAGAGTGTTCCTCTCCAGCCACAGCCTTTTTTCCCAATCAAAGTTTTACTTCACATCCGACTCATTACGATGGAAGCGAAAATCAACTACATTAAAACGGAGGTGGTTCGCAAAGTATTGAGCAGCAACGACTGCTTTACGGGACTAGAAGTTGTGAGCAGTGATTTAAAAACTCCAAAACAGCTGGATGGGTTTATGTCCGCCATACACGAGCTAATTATTGTGGTGCGCAACAAAGCGAACGGGTAAGGAGAAATCACCGTGCAAATATATACCTTATCACTGCCCCGCTAAACACATTTTGCATTATCTTTACTTGATAAACAGCGAACAATCAACGATACCGCTGCTGGTTAAGGTGATGAAAGGAGAGGACTTGTTTAGAAAGCAGAATCTGGGCCATGTGTTGTTTCCGAATGAAATCAATATCTATGCGAATGTGCTGCCCAGCTTCGATCGCTTTCTAGCAGAAATGAAGACCCACCACAAGGCAACGGATTGGTGTCCCCGGGCTTACCTAAGTGCCGTGGGGCATTTCCCCGAGTATAGTCCAATCTTCGAGACGTTTCTAGTGATGGAAAACGTCTCTCCCCGAGGCTTCCGAACCGGTCCGAGGCTTGATTTGGACGAGGCCCACCTTACGCTGATGGCTGACATCATCGCCAAGTACCACGCGTGTTCGTACGCTATGCGCCTACAAAATGCTTCCGAGTTGGAGCAGTTGGTGGAAAAAATCATCCCTCTCAATTTTATCCAGGATGGAAAAATATTTTTCGAAAGCTACGACGTCGTGTTTCGGTTTGCAGCAGAACGCCTCTTTTTATACGTGGACAGTTGCCCCCAGGAGCTGGACAGTGATCTGTTTCGCCGAAATGTGGACATTTTGAGATCAAAATACGGTCCAAATCAGTCGGCATTAATGCAAAAGTTCCTCGAACGAGATCCAGTGTTTTCCGTGATTCTACACGGTGACTACAATCGCAACAACGTCCTGTTTCGGTACGAACAGGACAAACCGGTCGAGGTGCTTATGATTGATTTTCAGGAGAACCGTTACGGCTCGCCTGCCCTCGACTTGTCGTTCTTCATGTACATGAACATGACACCGGAATTGCGTGAGAAGTTTTGGGATGAACTACTGCATCGCTACCATCGGACGCTTCTTGATACGCTTTGTCAAATACTGCATTGCCCGGTGAACGATTCCCGCCTGGAGCCGTACAGCGAGGAAAATTTTCTCAAACATTTTGCCCGTTTTGCTTTGTACGGTGCCATGGTGGCACTGAACTTCCTCCCGATGATGATGAGCAACGAAGCGGAATGCGAAGAAATGAGTGGATTCTTCGAGCATGACATACACAGCGAAGGATTCCGCCGGTGCGCCCTAACGATCGGAGGGGATCGTGTGAATCGCCGCATTACGGCCGTGATGCGGCACGCTAGTGAGAAGGGTTACATGGATATCATGTAACAGGGATAGGAAATGACATTTTATTTTAGGACACATTAGGCCAAATATTATATTCCCGTAATAACGATACGTACCAATTAAACTACATGTGATCAGTTGTCCGTTTAAGACACTTTCGAGCTATTGAAAATTGTTAATATAATCCAATGTTTAGAATTGTATTTGAGTACCAAAAGAAAAATAAGTATGTTTACAAACTAATGCGATGCCTTTGGATAAGTTTTTTTATGTTAATCCCATATGCATATGCCATCAAATTTTGTTATTGGACAATGGGTGAAATAGGTATGTTCTCGAGCACAAAAATAAATTTTTCCATTTATATAAATTTTTCCTTTTCTGTGATTTTCATTTGGATATTTTTATATTTTATTATATTTGAACGGCCAATTGGACACTGTTGTACCAAAAAAACACATGTTCCATAATTTAATTTTCTTAACACGTTAACCGCCCAGCCTATTTTGTGACACTTTCCATTTACGCTACTCGGTCTGCATTTTCGTTGGATGTTAGTCACTGACACGATAAGCACCGGTGAATCGAAACGAAGTGGAAAGAAAGAAATGAAGAGAGTGAATGAAATGTGAAAATGAAGCTCACTGGCGGACTGACACTGGCGGACCGACGCTGGCGGACTGACATTGGCGAACCGACACTAGCGGACTGACACTGGTTAGTCTCTAGGGACCGACGTGGCGTGAACGGAAACTTCACCGTCAGTCCCCAGGTACTGACATGGCGGTTAACGTGTTAAGATCTACTCCTTTTTTTGTTTAGCGTCAGGAGAATCTTTAAACGAGCCGAGCGCCAGAGAGACTCCGAATGCCAGATTTTTACCGACTAAACCACCTTAACCGACGTCGTGGTCTCCGAGACAGCCGCTTCCTCCGGCGCCCTCAGAGGGTTGTCTCATTGGCAGTCTCTTCGTACGGACGGTGTGGCTACTCCGGTAATGGATCGATTGATAATGCTAGCACTATTACCATCGTTGGAACATCTTCTGTTGCTGCGATTTTTTGGGACGGCATAGGACCACGTGCTTCTTTCTCCAACACCATAAGTATCTGAAGACGGGCTCCTATTTGAAGGTGGGCTGGGCGACATGGCTGCTGCGACGGTTGCTCATGGTGCTACTACCATCAACGTTGAATCGCTTTCTGCTGCTACGGGTGAGGCTTACCGGATCAGCACGGTCGAGCCTCTCACGCTCTGCCCGTTCCCTGGCCTTTCTGTTCCTCCTTGTTGCATTCCGCCTGTCATTCTGCGTACGTGGAATGCTCTGCTGCTCTCTCGGCTGCCTCCAAGTCTGCCGCAGCTTGTCGCTGTCTTGCGAGATGGGCGTTCTCCTCGTTCCATTTCCGGTGTAGGTTTTTCGTTATCCTGCGCCCTACTTCAGTAATCCGGCTCCACACCTCTTGTCGCGGGTGGAGGTGCCACTAAAGGATGTGCTGGGAGAACTTCTCGCGTATGTACGCGAACCGGGGGCAGTCAAATACGGGGAGAAACGCATGCTGCGCAGATGCGCCTGGAAGAAACCGTACCCGGTTAATATTTGGCACAAGTGAAATCTAACCTCGCTGTGCTCGTTCTTGGCGTCAATGTCCCACTACGCCTGCCAATAGCGCAGGAGGCAATAGTTGCTTACGCATCTGTTTCGCGCAGAGTCCTCCTCGCATCCTCCTTACCGAGCATCCAGAAGGACACGATTCCCGCGATCACGAAAGCAGTTCACAAAGACTGCTCTCCCCCGCCTTCGGATAGCCTTGAGATCATCGGGACGTTTGCGGCCGCCGGTTGGCCGGTATCCACACCGATTTCGGTCGTACTGAGCATAAACTTTGAAACCGCACTGCAAAGTCCAGAAACATGGAACAGAAAACGATGGACCTTTACCACTTTCGCTAAAAGATAAGCCACTCGGGGAAGACAAAGGACACTTAAACAGCTGATTCATGCGAATCGGGCGAAGATACGCACAAAACAGATGAGGCAAAACCTACAATACCGGTGACGGGACAACGAACGCCTAAAGCGTCCGTTCCGATCGGTGGCTGGAGGCGATCTGGTTTTCAATTTTTATGACATCAAAAAAATCCGGTTCCAACTATTTCTTTTGTTTCTGTGTCATGTACACCTAGAGAAATTACAAATGTAACTGCCAAGCTATCCGTTGAAAAAACAATGTCTATTAAAACTACGGTCAATATTACTGGGACGTTTGGAGATTACCCTGTCACCTTTATGTTGTTATACTTTTTGTAGCTATCAGCTATCATGCAAATCATTTCGTAAATCACTTTTATCTTTTTTGTTTTGCTGTTATCATTGATCGGAGATCAATCCGATGCTAGAAATGACCTTCCACCAGTCCTATTGCTGACAACACGCCTTGACCTAACATTTGCGGCATCAAATTGCCCTTTCATAATTGGTATTACAATCTACATCGAACACTGGGATTTGATAAAAAAGAACATGGGAAACCGGCACCGACTCGTTACCAACCGATTGCAACGACGTTAAACAGGTTGTTGCCTCCCTTACATTGCACACGCATGCCGTGACCCAGGCACTCGCTGTTGCGCGGGGTATAAAAACGCGCGTCTCATTTGGCGCAATTTTCAGTCCACACCATTTTGCATTCTTGCTCGCATCCAGTGTTTCCGTGCGTTTCCGCGTTGCATGACTGCCTGGTGAAGTGTCCCTCCCGTGTTCCATTCGTTCTATACTGTTGCGTGCCGGTTTTGAAAGTGCCCTATGAAGACACCATGATAGTGCTAGTGTTCATAGTCGTGTTCGCACTGGCGTACTACGTCAACTTTCGGCGCTCCCGGCAACGGCTGTACGAGCTCGCGAAACAGATTCCGGGCCCGTTCGACTATCCACTGATCGGTAGCATCCTGATCACGATCGGCAAAGATCCACTGCAGCTCGTGTCGCACCTGATGGAGCTGATGCACCATCTGCCATCGCCGATGCGTGCCTGGCTCGGCCCGTACCTGCTGGTGGTCATCGACGAACCGACGATGGTGCAGGACGTGCTCAGCTCGCCGGACTGCGTCCAGAAGCCGTTCATGTACGATTTCTTCCGGCTCAGCAAAGGCCTGTTCGGTGCACCGGCCGACATGTGGCGCCGGCACCGGAAGCTCCTGAACACGTCCTTTTCGCCGGCCGTGCTCAAGAGCTTCGTGCCGATACTCAACGAAAAGGCGGCCGGGTTCGTGCACGAGCTGGCCGACGAGGCGTCAGCCGGGAGAAGCTTCGATGTGCACAAACCGCTCGCCCGCTACACGGTGGTCAGCATGGCGTCGACCACGATGGGCGTCGATCTGAGCGTTGAGAAGCGGGAAACACTCGAGGAGTACAGCAGCAACGCCATCGAGTAAATGGGCGACCGGTGGGAAGGGCCATGTACAGACCGATCCTAACGCACACTTTCCACTCGTCAGGTTGTTTACGGCGTGCTTCGAGCGGATCTACAAAGCCTGGTTGCATCCCGAGATGATCTTCCGGCGGACGGCCGCCTTCCGGGTGGAGCAAGAACGAATGCAAACTTTCAAGAAAATGTCCAAAAAGGTAAGTGAAGTACCTCCAGGGAAGTTGAAACGTACCGATGAACCTTGTGTCGTAAATTGTACGTCCAATAAGTGCCTTTTTGTGTAAGTATTATCCACAATAATTGTTTTTCGAAGTGCGTGTTGAAATTAATTTAGTTAGGCGAGCAGCAGCTTTGGATGGAACAGGCCAAAACCGCTCAGTAGTTTCAAAGACAATTGTTAAAAATTAGTTGCAGCTGTACATTTGGAACGATTCCAAAAAGATTCAAAAACAAATCGGACACCCAGACCGAAAGGCATCAACCAAGTTACTCCAGAAGATCGTCTCAAAACGATCGTCTTTTGACTTTTAAAGGACTTTTATGTTATGCAAAAAACATTTTTGAACCGATTCCCATAAGTTGTATTTTACCAAACTTGCCTTAAAATTAATAGGTGGTATGAGAGTCGAAGCGTAGCTTAAAGTAAAACATTGTATTAAAGAACCAAAACTTTCGGACCCACTGGTTCACCAACAGACAATATGTTGCTTCAGTCTAGACAAAAAAAGGCTCATTTGTCTCAAACGATCACCATTAAATGCGGTAAAGAAAAATGCTTAATCACTTGGAGCTAATTAACTGAACTTCATTTCAACTGAACACTTCATTTCAAGCTCGTTTTAATTGCAAAGAATTTCAAATTACAACTGAGGTTACGATGAAAAACATACTCGTCAGATAAACTTTTCGCAAAAGTATTAATTTCAAGAACAAACTATAACAATTCACTAAATGAACAAAGTCAAGTGTCCCTGATTAATCATTGGGAAACATCGATCAAAAAAAGTATGTGCCTTCCTGCTAAAATGCCGAAGGACTACGTGCGCCTTAACTTGTACCTTTGCGTTGCAGATCATCACCCTACGCCAGCACGTGCTGGCCCAGGAGAGCGGTCGCGATCGGCAGGATTCCGATCCGGAGGACAAACAGGATGCGTCTCCCAAGGGGAAAATCTTCATCGAACGCCTGGAGGAAATGGTCCGCGATCCCGCCCTCCACATCGACGACGACGGCTTCCAGCAGCACATCGATACGATTCTGTTCGGCGGCAACGACACGTCCGCGCAAACCCTCGCCAACACCCTACTCGCGCTCGGCATGTACCCGGAGCTGCAGGAAAGGGTGTACCAGGAGATCGTCGACGTGTGCCCGAGCGGCCCGATCGCGTACGCCGACCTGTCCCGGCTCACGTACACGGAGATGTTCGTAAAGGAAACGCTCCGCCTGCTGCCGATAACGGGTCTGATCGCGCGTTCCCCCACCAGGGAGATTCCCTCGAAGGGCATCACCATTCCGAGCGGGGCCATCGTCATGGTGCCGGTGCTGAAAATACACCGCGACAAGAAACTTTGGGGACCGGACGCGGAAACCTTCGACCCGGACAACTTCCTCCCGGAGCGGTGCCTCGAGCGACACCCGTACAGCTTCATCCCGTTCAGCCAGGGGCCACGGAACTGCATCGGGATGAAGTACGGCTGGTTGTCGATGAAAATCCTGCTCTGCCACGTGCTACGGCGGTATCGCGTCAGTACCGACATAAAGCTGCGCGACATTAAACTGTCCCTGTCGTTGGTGATGAAGCTGAACACTAAACATTTGATACGGCTTGAACGGCGGAAGGAAGTCCCTTTGGATCAAAGTATTGTGTTTGAGGGGAAACCAGTGGGATAATAAAAAGAAAGGCCTTTAAAGAAAGCAACGAATCGTCCATTACTTTCCCTATCGTCCATACTCCACACAATTCCCACTCGACGATAGTAGGATCGTGCCAAAGGCCATAATTTATACGTTCGTACAAACAAGGCACGGGGGAATAAAAGGTGGATATTTCGGAAAAAAACGAAGTGTTTGTATGTTAATGGAAACAAGCTTAAATTATAGTGAAATAGTTAACTAATAAAAGATCTTAGTATTTAATACATTGTTCAATGTACTAACTGTGCTGTTGGATGCCAAAGTTGTAAAAGTGAAAAAAGTATCATTTTTTAAATTTTGACGCAATTTTGAAATACGTACGATTTAGTCAATTTAAAACAAATTCAATATTGTTTTTCTATTTCGGCCTGTTAGAAACATGTTTTAAGAACATTAGTATAATTTTCTCATTTGAACAGCTACATGCAACATTTATAGTACACTAAACCTTGTTCGTGCTTCAATTACTTCTAGATTTCCAATGGAAAAATGGATTTTTTTTCATATTTTTTAACCATTTTTGGTTAAAACCAATGATAAGTAATTAATCAAAACTTGAAAATGTCCGCTTGTAACGAACTGGTTTACAGCCAAGCGCGAAAGACTTCTCGATTCCTTAAGCGTCCTTACGAGTTTCGCTTCAATGCGATCAGTTCCGGGCCACCCTAAGCCGGAAATGGAGGAAACTTTGTTACATAATTCTAAACCTTTTCGGACTCGACCATAATGATCGTCTTGAAAGGAAATTCCTAAAAAATGGGATTTTATTTCGATTTTCTTCGTTTTATATGCAAATTTTGCTTATATCTGCTTAGGAGCGTGGGCGTGCAGGAAGATCTCGCTCCGGAATCGTGATCGATACTTTAGTGTAACGTCCTTGCTAGTGCATGACCTAAGTTCGTTCCAACGGACTTTTTAAGCATATTTCAAGCGCGTTTATGGCCAACGGACCTTTTCTGGTATATTTCAAGCATTTAATTGGTAATCTTTTGGCTCTCTGTTGTTCCCTTTTCGTGCTCAATCTTTATCTTCGGACGCTTTTCGTTGCTAGGGAAAAATTTTGTAGATTACTTTTCTCTCGAAATAAATCTGCATTCAATCTCGAACGACACCTATCGTCCGTCCGTATCACCGCTGGATTGTTTTACCTCATCTCACTGTGCAGGGTCAGCACTACCAGGCCTAGCCCATTCCGCTGACACACGGCAATCAACCCCGGAGTTTCCCACCGTACGGCGTGAGAACATTTCCGCGTTCGATTCAAGAAGGTGTTAATTATAGCGTACGCGCCATTTGTGAGCCACCGGCGAAAACATTAAAACCTGTGCCGCACTTGACACTGCTCATCGGCACATCGGGCGCTGCGATTTCTCTGTACATTTCAATTATTTTGTTATGTAAAACGCTCGTGCTAACGGCGTTGTGGTATTGCCATCAGTAAAATGTATGAGTAAATATCTGGCGGCGGCCTGGGGTCAGTGTGGTATAGTTTTATGGCATGCCAGACACACCAATCGCTAGTGCAATCTTGTGAAAGCCATGCCATGGGTAACGAAATCCCACTTCCTCACCGTTTGCACGTCGCGCCCTGTCGGACACGCGAGACTAATTAAGTACTCCAGGGTGAGGTTGTTTGGAAACGGTAGCTATTAAACCTGGCACAGCATGTTTCCTCCAGAGGGGATCACTCACAGTTCAATCCATTGACCCACGGCGGTAGGTAATGGGGAATGGTGCATCCATCCATCAATCAGTCTAGATATTGTCTCTTATAATTGCACCTGTAAATAGAGGTGGTGGACACTTCAAAAAAACATTCAATTTTTATATTTCCAGTCCCTGACACAGTTACAATAACTTTTCTCGGCTTATCCAACTTGGTAACTGTTGGTGCGTTCGGACGTGTAGAGCGTTATCGGTTCTTTTTCGGAAAACACATTTATTGTCTAGTTAGTAACAAAGGATTTAACATATGTTTCAAACACAAAAATAACCTACCAATATTGTGTTGAAAAATCACATATTTATTGAAAATTCTCAGTACAGTTAAAGTATAAAAAAGAAAACACACTATCAAGCAATGTTATCTAGAATAATGTATCTGCATCGGCCCGTAGCAACGTCGATGATCGTAGGCATAGCTGCGTAACGGTTTCCAAAGATAAGATCAATTTAGCTCATTGTGTTTGCAACAATCCTCCCGATTAACGGTATTAGAGACCCATTAGTGGTTGAAAGTGAATCTTGGGGCAGTGTTCACGTGCTGTATTTACTCGAAGGCGAAATGAAAAAAGAAACCTATTCGAACTAAATTGCTGCATATTACATAAGGGGGGAAAAAATAATAATGATCACACAAATGCCAATGGAATGTAAAACACGTTAAAGCTTGTTTTCTCACACTTCATTGTGCGATCTTTTCAGCAGACCGCTTTCAAGTTAATAACGTATTTTTTTCGGATCAACGCTTGCGTATCAATCAACTCCTTGAGTTTTGTATTTTTTATTCATTTTATTTTTCATTTTTTCTGCACGTAAGGGCTAAACAAAACTTAAAATTAAGTTACAAAAAACAAAGACTTAATAAACTAAACCCTAACTCAGGCTATAAACAAGGGGCATGCGGGGACCGAAAAATGATGCTGTTGAACAAGAAACAGAAAGAATTTTCTTCCACATAGATTTAACTTTTGCTATCCAGTGCTTATAACATGAAGGGCGCTAACAAGGAATCTGCCGGAAAGATAAAATGCATAATTTATTTTGTTTACCTTCGCCAGCGACGTGAATCAAATGTTGCGTGGCGTCATGTACAAAAGATTTATCGGTTTGGAGCTACGGCGAAAAAAAAGTTCGAGTTAAAATTAGCATCTGCCATATAGATTCTAGTACATCCCAAAATAATCTTTCTTCACAGGACGAAGCTATCGGACACATGAGTCAAGAAAATAGCAAACTGTGGCTTTCTTGCTTCAAAAAACTCAATGACTAGTACCTTTTCCAGCAGGAAGCCATAAACTCGGCAGCTTTGTTAGGCACTTCAGTTGGGATCCAAATTCGGGAAGAAGCTTACATTGAAGAAAACTTAATTGAGTAGTTTAACAGCGAATGTGTTAAGATGGAATATGTGAAAAATAATGGATGAGGATGAAAGCATGAACAACCTAATCCTAGAGGCCAACGGACCTGATAGAGTAGCACCAAGTAAAACCGGGCCCCCAAGAAAATGTATTGGATGTTAAAGCAGAAGGAAGTTGACTCCCATGGACAAGTGCCAGCTGGGCGCAGGGGGACAACAATAGATCAACCTTACGACAGCATTTACTAGAGAGTTATTGCTATAGGGGATCCAACAATCCATTGCAATCTACCATATGCAAGCGTTCTTTTAGCAAGCAAGATCCAAATTAGGGTTCGTAAAATACGTGCAAAAATACCACGTACCTCGGAATCTCGCCAAGCATGGCTGTGATAAGTGGTCAGGGCGTTGTATAACAGCAAAATGACTCAGCAAATCACAATCTTTTTAAACGCAAAAGGTAATGGCGGGATACCGATGCATCTTTAAACCGCAAAGTAACCATTACTAAACGTACCTTTTTTTCACTTATCTCTCACGCGCCCATCAAACCGTACAAATGTGACCTATGTCCGAGCGGTTTCGGGTTAAAAGACAGGCTCGAGAAACAGAAAGACACACACAAAGGAGAACCACCTTTTCCTGTCCTGTGTGTGGGGACAGTTCTCGGTCTCAAGAATCCTTGGAATCCCGAAAAAGGTGTTATACAGAGACAGAACACTAAATTAAGTTAAGCTAGCTAAACATAGCGGAAACTATGACTCATCTATTGAGTTCATGTGAAAACAATCTTTAATGTGTGCAAATCTGCGCTCATTACAATAAACACTTTTCGATTTTATAGAGTTAATGTGATCAAAAAGATAACACACGGTTGCAAACGTCAAAATTACAAAAATTTCCAATAATTATAGAAACAGCGCAGTACCGTTGTTTTACGTCTATGACAACAACTCGGCGGTTTTCTCTAATAATAATAATAATAAATGATGGAATGTAGAAGAAAGTCTTCTGATGCAGTGTTCTGTCTGTTTATCGAGTTGTTTGTGCAATCAAATGTTAACGATTTAAAAAAGAAAACCACCCGAAAAACGCAATCAATGCAGAAAATTAATAAGCGGTAGTTTTACAATCATCCTTGTTGGAGATTTGAATGAGAATTTAACTACACAATTATAAACTGAAACCGAATGGTTTTGACAAGCTAACATTTGACACTGAAATAAATCTCTCTCTTTCAATTGGAACGCCATACCAAAAGCACGTGTAATTTTGCTGCCTAAAACTTCTTCCACAAATATCACCTTAAAAGGTTATGGGCCCAGGCTGAAAATATCGATTAAAGCTAGTAAAAGTTTTGAAAATAAGTACGAACGAGAATAATATCGTAAGTACGAGTGTTCCAGCTGCATCTGTAAGCGGAGTCTCCAGCGTCACCCGTTTTCTCGGTATCGAGCGTCTCACTGGCAGGGACAATTGACCTACATGGAAGTTTGCGACGCAAACCCTTTTAGAGCTTGAAGATCTGTGGTGTGCTGTTAAACCAGCGGTGGCTGCGGACGGGACGCAACAACAGGTGGATACAGCGAAAGATCGTTGTTACGAACGTCCACTTTAAAAGTACTCGAACTGCTCGAGCCGTTCGGACCATACAAAATAGTTACCATAAAAGCTAGCTAGGTTCGAACCCAGGAGCGGAATTGACAACGGAGTACCCGGAAGGAGTGGAAATAAGCAAGCCAGTAGCAAGTCAGAAGCGGACGTAAAAGGACAAAAGTTTTATCGGTACGATCAAGGAATAAAATCAGTTGAGTGAATAAAATAACCTATGCTCGAGATCAAAACCTGTCCAAATCTAATTATTTCGAAGAGTGCAAGAACATTAAAAACCTTATTTGGGAACATTATAAAACTTTTTTCGCACTATCGTGTATCTTGGACTTGCTACTCATAGTAAAAGTTAAAAGTAAAAAAAAAAACGTGCCTTTGGTGAAATTGAGGACTGAACATGCCAAGAGTAACGCGAACACCGAAACCCACATCGAAACCCGAGCATGCGGAGAACCCGACAAATCCAGAAGCTTCAGGAAGCAGTATGATCGTGGGTGCAGACACGGTTTCGGCGAAGCACGTGCGTACGCCGATTATCGATTCTCCTGGAGCGTCAGTGTGCACCATGGATAAAGGAGAAAAGCCAACAAGTGAGCCATTGTGTGGTATAGTAGCCATAGAAAGTTCGGGAAACATAACTACAGCGGCAACCACAGAAGAGGTTATGGCGAAGCACGTGCGTGAGCCGAAAGTTCCTGGTACGTCAGTGTGTGCCACGGAACAAAAAGATATGTTGATAGGTGAGCGATCTGGAAATATTGTTCTCGCAAAGGCCAACAAGTCGGAGCGGGCCATGTCTGCGCTTTCCTCCCATAGTTCGCAAGCGTCATCAGTGCGTGTCCGTGAGCTGGAGCAATCGTTGAGGAAATTGGAAGAAGAAAAAAACATCGAGCAGGCATATATTGCAAAAAAGTATGCGTTATTGTCCCTAGCAGCAGAACAAGACCAGGATGCCTGCTCCCTCTACAGCCGATCCAGTAAGACTAGTAGCCGCCAAACTAGTGCAGAGGCACCAATTAAGCAAAGCCATGCTCCGTCGGGGTCGCATACGATCGCCGAATCAAAAAAACACTCCGGGCTGAATAAGGAGAAAGTAGCAGCACGTAAGGCAATTTCCCGAGAACTTCCAAAATTCGATGGGAACGCTGAAAATTGGCCGCTATTCATTGCAACCTACAACCGCACCACTGAAATGTGTGGCTTTACCGAGGAGGAGAATTTGATACGGTTGCAAAACGGCCTCATCGGGAAAGCGCTGGAAGCTGTGCGCAGTCTGTTGATGTACCCAAGCAACAATGCCCGGATAATAAATACATTGAGGGTGTTATACGGACAACCCGAGCGTATAATCCATCAACTGACTTTGAAGATAGGCGCTCTTCCCACCCCCAAAGAAGACAGACTGGAAACACTAGTGGATTTTGCGGTGGCAGTGCAAAATTACTGTGCAACTGTGGAGGCGTGCGACATTCCTGACTACCTATACAATGTTACACTACTGCACCAGTCAGTCGGAAAGCTTCCCCCCACAGTAAAGCTCCAGTGGGCACAACATAAAGCCACTTTACCCGAAGCTAACCTCTCGTCTTTTAGTGACTGGTTGTTCACTTTAGCCGAAGCGGTTAGTGGCGTTATAATACCGTCGACAACGGAGATGGATCAGAAGAAGCCGAGCGTGCCCCAGATGTCTGACAGACGAGGCAGGCGAGTAAACTCGCACACTGTAGACATACCCAGACGACGGACTACCGAAACAGGACAATGTTGTGTCGTTTGCAATAAGAACTGCAAGTTATTAACCGAATGCAAAACTTTTCAGCAAATGACACGTCAGGAGCGTTGGGAGGTGGTGAACCGGAACGCGCTTTGTAGGAGTTGCCTGCAGCAATACAAAGGCCCACCCGAAGCGTGCTGCAGTTTTCAACTGTGTGGAAAACACGGATGCGTGCGGAAACATCATCAGCTGCTGCACAACGAGCATCAAGGAACCAACCCGTCGTTGCAACAGCCTCGCATCGATCCAAATCTAAACGTGTCCCACAACACCCACCTATCGGTATCCGGGTCGGTGTTGTTGAAATACGTACCAATAACGGTTATAGGTGCGGGGAAGCAGATCGATACGTTTGCACTCCTGGACGAAGGATCGGAATTAACGCTCATCGATCAAGCGTTAGTCGACGAGATGGAACTGAATGGAAAGCTCAACCCGCTCAGCGTCAAGTGGTCTGATGGCACGATCAGGACGGAACCAAAGTCGCAAATGGTAAACATTCAGATTGTTGCTGCAGGGCGAAAGTTCACTTTGAAGAAGGCTAGAACAGTAGCTCATCTCAAGCTCACACCTCAGACCGCAAATATGACTCATCTGGCTGATCGATACCAACATCTGAAAGGCTTGCCGTTAGTGTCTTACGAGAATGCTACACCGCGGATACTCATTGGTGCGAGTCATCCCCAAATAGCAGCAGCACGGAAAATAAAAGAAGGACGCTACGGGGAGCCACTAGCAGCAAAAACGAGCCTAGGCTGGACAGTATACGGTCCAGTAGGAGGTAACACGGGTGAATCATCGAGTCCACTATCGTTATACATTCATCGCTATGAGGACAACGTAGACGCAGATATGCACCGTGCCCTGTTGGAGTATTTCTCGCTAGACAATATGGGCGTGACAAAACCTGCAAAACCGCTGATGGCCGCCGATGATGAGCGCGCGATGAACATTCTTCAAACCCGCACCAGTTTCAACGGAACGCGTTATGAGACAGGGCTACTCTGGCGTTTTGATAACGTTAACTTGCCACCAAACAAAGATATGGCGCTGCGCAGACATCAAAACCTAGAGAGACGTATGGAAAAGGACCCAGAGCTTGCTCGTGTGCTCAAGCAAACCATAGCGGATTATTGTCGGAAGAACTACATACGTGAACTTTCCACAATCGAACAAGCAGACGTCAAGTGGTACCTTCCCATTTTTCCCGTCGTTATCCCTAACAAACCTGGGAAAGTCAGAATAGTGTGGGATGCAGCTGCCAAAACTTACCAAGGGCTATCCCTGAATTCTATGTCACTGAAAGAACATGGAGAAAATCTGAAAGATAACTCAGCTAGACTACCTAAAACGAGCGCATTGTACAAACTTCTTCCGTGGATCGATCGGAATGGCGTCATGCGTATGAGAACCAGAATCACAGCGTGTAGCTATGCCACCGAAGAAGCTAAAAACCCGATTATCCTACCCAGCAAACATCACGTCACAGATTTGCTCGTAGCGTACTTCCATCAGAGCTACCATCATCAGAACATCGAGACGGTCATCAACGAAATTCGTCAAAAATATCAAATCAGTCACTTGCGTTCACGTCTTTCTACGATCCGGAGCAAATGTCAACAATGTAAAAATGAGAGAGCAGTGCCAAAGCCACCGATGATGAGCGAGTTACCACCCGGTCGACTAGCTGCATTTTCCCCGCCATTTACGCACACCGGCGTCGATTATTTTGGACCAATCGAGGTAGTTGTAGGCCGAAGCAACCAAAAGCGTTGGATAATGCTAGCAACGTGTCTCACTATACGGGCGATCCACATGGAAAAGGTGAATTCATTGACAACCAGTTCCTGCATCATGGCGATTAGAAATTTCATCACCAGACGAGGGCGTCCCCGCAAGTTCTACAGCGACCGAGGAACCAATTTTATAGGAGCGCAACGTGAACTGATTAGACTCGCAGAACACATCGACCTGAATGGACTAGCCACCGAATTCATCGACTCAGAGACGGACTGGGTATTTAATCCTCCACTTACGCCTCACATGGGCGGGTCATGGGAGCGACTAGTAAGAACCGTGAAGACGAATTTATCGGCAGTTTGTTCCTTCAAAAGCCTCACGGACGAGGTACTTACAAATCTATTAAACGAAGTTGAGAATGTGGTAAACTCTCGACCCCTGACACACGTACCAGTAGACGAAGATTCTTCACCAGCGCTGACACCCAACCATTTCTTGGTCGGATCATCTAATGGAGTAAAACCCTTGGTAACGTTAGATGACTGTGGCCTGACTATGAAGCAGAATTGGAGCACATCGCAGATCATGGCAAACCAATTTTAGAAGCGATGGGTAACGGATTATTTACCAGAGATCACGCGGCGATCAAAGTGGTTCGAGAAGCCAAAACCTATCGCAGTGGATGATTTGGTTGTCATCGTCGACGGTACTCTGCCACGTAACTGCTGGCTCAAAGGACGTGTGGTGAAGATCAAGACCGGCAAGGATGGACAGGTGCGCGTTGCTACGGTGCGGGCAAGTTCCGGCGCCTTATGCGAGCGCCCGGCTACTAAGCTTGCAGTATTGGACGTTCTCCCGAATACAGAGTAAGACAATTAGGATTGTCGTACTGGGGGGGAGTGTTACGAACGTCCACTTTAAAAGTACTCGAACTGCTCGAGCCGTTCGGACCATACAAAATAGTTACCATAATAGCTAGCTAGGTTCGAACCCAGGAGCGGAATTGACAACGGAGTACCCGGAAGGAGTGGAAATAAGCAAGCCAGTAGCAAGTCAGAAGCGGACGTAAAAGGACAAAAGTTTTATCGGTACGATCAAGGAATAAAATCAGTTGTGTGAATAAAATAACCTATGCTCGAGATCAAAACCTGTCCAAATCTAATTATTTCGAAGAGTGCAAGAACATTAAAAACCTTATTTGGGAACAATCGTCGTGCGCGGGTGAAGATTATTCTACTGCTTGACCCGTCTTATTATTCTACCCGCTTGACAGACGCCGAAACGGCAAAACAGGTATGGTGTAAATTGGAAGCAGCATTTGAAGACCAAGGGTTAACTCGGCGAGTTGGACTGTTGCATAAATTAGTCAAGACCGATGTAATAGAGTGCTCCTCCATGGAAGACTATGTCAATCGTATCATCTCTACAGCGCATCAGCTTAACGGTATAGGTTTTCCGATTCCGGATCTGGTTATTGGTACATTGTTGTTGGCTGGGCTACCAGAAGAGTATAGACCAATGATAATGGCACTCGAAAACTCTGGCACACCTATTACCGGTGATGCGCGAAACAAAGCTTTTGCAAGAAGTTCCGTTTTCGTCGACAAATTCAGCGCTTGCCGTGAGTAACAACTATAAAAATAGTAGCTGGAATAGACAAAAAGAAAACCATCCGAAACCAGACACGAGTAATAACCAGAACAATTGCAAGCCAAACAAAGAACCCAAATGTCGAAAATGTCATAAGTTTGGTCACATTGCTAGGGATTGTCGTTCAAAACCGTTATCAAATCAATCATTATGCACGGTTTTAACCACGGTTGCATCAAATAGTAAACATGAATGGTTTATAGATTCCGGCGCCAGTGTACACATGACGTGCAATGAAAAACTCTTGAAAAATAAAAAGGCTCATTCCGGCACGGTAGTAGCGGCTGATGGTGTTCACATGAACATCACTGCTATTGGTACAGCTACAGTTAGACCAACATGCATCAACGAAGAGTTACCAGTGCAGAATTTTCACTTTAATCCTGGACTATCCATTAACCTTCTATCTGTCAATCAAATGGTTGACAAGGTACAAAACAACGTTTACAGCTGATGGTTGCAAAATTTTTGGTAAAACTGGTGAAGTTATTGCTACTGGAAGGTGATGAAGGTGATTTCAAACTCGAACAACGGCATGAGAACACTCAAAGTGGATTTGCTTGTTCGTCGAAAGTACCCATAGAAATGTGGCACCAGCGTCTAGGGCATTTAAATTTGATCAGCGTAAAAAAGCTGGCGAACGGTTTAGCAACAGGCGTAACCATTGATGGAAGTGAAGCAAATGATTGCGCGATTTGTCCAATGGGAAAACATTGTCGGCTACCATTTCAAAAGGAAGGTTCGAGAGCTCTTTAAATGCTTGATGTCATCCACACAGACATCTGTGGACCCATGGAAGTAGCATCTAACGGCGGACAACGTTACTTCATGGTGTTTGTAGACGATTATTCTCGCAAAATGTGGACGTATTATTTAAAAACAAAAGCCGAACAGGAAGTATTGCGCAATTTTAAGGAATTTCATGCCTTAGTAGAGCGGCAATGGAAGACTTATGGAATTTTCCATCAGACAACAAACCCGTACACTCCCGAGCAAAATGGGATGGCCGAGCGCGCAAACCGTTCGCTTGTTGAGCGTGCGCGATGTCTACTTTACGATGCAGAACTGGAAAAGCGTTTTTGGGCAGAAGCACGGCAGTGTACCTGTTATACCGCTCTCCTGCACAAGGTCGTGATGGAACACCAGAAGAAATATGGACACAAAAAAAGCCGGACATGTCACATTTGAGAATCTTTGGTACAAAGGCTATGGTTCAAATTCCGAAACAAAAAAGAAGGAAACTGGACCCAAAGTCGAAAGAGTGCATCTTTGTAGGATATGATAATCATACAAAAGGGTACAGGTTGCACTTGAACATCAGTGATATGGTTTTACCAACAGCACACATCAGTACAAATGTTGAACCAGATTCCGATGATGAACCATTTTATGAAACCGAGCCAAATGAAAATTTGATTCACGATACCTTTGAGATAGCATCAAATCCAGCTCTGAGATGAAGCGACAGAGAGTGTAAAATCCCAACAAAATATGCAGATTATGAAATATCGTTACCAAATGCGACTAAAGAAAGTGTTTCAATAGTACCAAATGAAGAATCCCATATTTGCGCTGCTACAATGATAGAAGCAAATAATGATCCTGTAAGCTATGAAGATGCCTTATCGCGAGAAGACTCTGATGAATGGAAAAGAGCAATGACTGAAGATAAGGCGTTAATGGAAAACAGCACTTGGTCTCTAGTGCATTTGTCTGAAGGGCGAAAGGCAATCAAATGTAAATGGGTATTTATAACTAAAACGGATGCTAACGGAAACAAAGTTAGATACAAAGCTCGATTGGTCGTAAAAGGATACTCGCAGCGAAAGGGGGTCGATTATGACGAAACGTACGCACCAGTAATTCGTCACAATTCCCTGCGATATCTTTTTGATCTCGCTGCACAACAAAATTTGTTCATCGACCACATGGACGCAACAACAGCCTTTTTACAAGGCGAACTTGAAGAAGAAATCTTCATGGAGCAACCTCCTTGTTTCTCAAACGGAAGACAAGAACTTGTTTGTCGATTCAACAAGGCTCTTTCCAGCCGTGTATGGAATATCAAGTAGGGTGCAACTTTGAAACGCTTTGGGTTGACTTCCTCGAAATACGATCCATGCTTGTACTTCAGCCAAATGGAAGGAAAAAGGGTTTTCGTTGGAGTATATGTTGAAGACGTAATCGTTGTGTCTAACGACGAAACGCTAAAAGACGGACTAAAGGCGAAGCTGAACGAAGCATTCCGCATGAAGGATTTGGGGCCGATTACCAGCAGTCTTGGAATTCGTATAACACGAGGAAAAGACTACGTTACGTTGGATCAACAGGCTTATATTGAATCTATGTTGGACAAATTCAATATGAAAAACGCAAAACCAGTATCAACACCATCTAACCCGAGCATTCATTACACAAAAGAAATGTCACCTCAAACCCCAGATAACATTGAACACATGAAGCATGTACCGTATCAAGAAGAAATAAGAAGCAAGCAATTGGCTCACTGTACTCGCCCCGACATCATGTATGCAGTGAATCAATTGAGTCGTTTCAACAATAATCCTGGCGTCAAGCACTGGGAAGGTGTAAAACATTTGTTCCGCTATCTTCGCGGCACAACTGATATGAAGCTGAGATACCAGAAGCGAGACAACGCGGATCTTGTGGGATACTCAGATGCTAACTGGGCATCTGATGTAGACGACCGGAAATCTACAAGCGGATACATCTTCATGCTGCAAGGCGAAGCAGTATCCTGGTGCTGCAAACGACAACAAACAGTAGCCCTGTCTACCTGCGAAGCAGATGGCTTAACCAAATCTCTGGAGCGTTGTAAGCTGGAGCGTAACCGATCTTTGAAGGGCATTCACACTTCAGCTTAAGGAGGTGTGTTGGAGATTTGAATGAGAATTTAACTACACAATTATAAACTGAAACCGCATGCATTTTGACAAGCTTGCATTTGACACTGAAATTAATCTCTCTCTTTCAATTGGAACGCCATACTGCCTAAAACTTCTTCCACAAGTATCACCTTAATAATTTCGATATCACTTTAGTTTTAAATTAGTGCAAGCTAGCGAGAATGGGGGTCAATGACCCTGGAGGGGGTATACTCCTCAGTAATTATTTTGGAGCATTGAGTGACACGATCGAGCCTAACCAAAAAAAAACAGAAATGTAGCGCCAAAGAAAGCAACCAGCATCACGGCTGAAGACAAATTTTTGGTCCTGGAATCGGTTACCGACGGACGAGACTTAAGCCGGGTCAACCCCTTCCTCCTGAACAAGGTCCTCGAGAACGCAATGAGAGTCAAACCGGAGCATGTCACTAGGCTCAAGGATGGCAAGCTTTGGATTAGAACGAAAAACGAGAAGCTAGCAAACAAAGCTAAGACAATCAAAAAGATCCCCGAGCCATGTGGAATAGCCGTAAAGGTGATTGACCACCATGATGTCGGAGGGAGAAATCCTCGCCGGCTTGAAGGAACAAAAGGTTCCGAGGTTGTCATTATGAAAAGGAAAGTAAGCGATGAAATCGTCAACACTAGAACGGCGATTATTATCATCCAGACAACGGTAATCCCCGCTCCATAGATTTCGGCTTGTACCCCGTCCTCGTGGACGTCTATATCCCGAAACCAATGCGGTGCTCCACATGCTTAAAACTTGGGCACACCAAGAAATGGTGTAGAGGCGACCGCGTGTGTGCAAACTGTAGCATGCCGGAACACGAAGGTGAGTGTCCTTTTATTGAATGCATGTCATGCTCAGGCAACCACCACACTCTCAACAACGATTGTCCAACTTACCTCGACGAGGTACTTACGCTGAAGCAAGAAAAATTCGCAGGATGCAGTGCCCCCTTGTCCCAAGGATTTTCACGACTACAGACCAAAGCTTCGCCCAAACAACAAAGGGCACAATATACGAACCAAACACGAAAAGGAACACAAAAAACTATAAAGATGAAATGATCAGCCTGCCTTAGCAAGTGACCCAACCAAAAAGAATTGACATTCAGGCAGACAAAATTCAAACAAACACCGATACTACCGAACGCTGCAATGAGGGGAGCTCCTCATCAACCAACGAGAAAAGACAACCACAAAGGGCATGGACGTGTCGGAAGACACAGCAACGCAACTAGAGGAACTGATCATACAAAACAAGGACGGAGTAAAAATGGCTCTGAGATCCTTATCTGCTGCCGAGCGGGTAAATTTTTTTGAGTGTTTATGAAATTTAAATTGTAAAAACTACTAAATTACGGAAACCAAGCTTTTCGGTTCGCTTTGCACCATTCCCATGTAAGAGATGGATGGGAAAGAGAGGAAAATAAAATCCTACAATGTAACGTTCAGAGTCTGCGAAACAACGTAGGCTGTTACTGTTCATCTCCACATAGCGAACTCTCCCCCGACGAACTGACGAACTCAGTGTTGGAATCATGGCGAAGAACCCTGCATCGTTTGGATTGCACGAATTAAATAAACACGTTAGTGGCCGTTAGCCTTCCGGCCCTTAAAGCTCAGAAGTGGGATTACCCATCCAAGTGTTCTCGAACATTCATAAACCCTTCAGTGCGCGTGTGCGTGTATGTGCCAATCTTGCCTTGCTCCTACCAAGTGGGGAAAGAAGCCCTCCTTCGTGCGCTTGCTGAGGCAGGCATCGACGTGATTGACACAGTGACCATCTCGCAAATCCGGCAGTTATATACTTCTTTGGTGGTTGCCGGCCCCGGCCCCGAGTCATCGTTGAAAATCATCGCCTCGGAGCCCGTCGGTGACGATAACCCTAACCTCACTATCGACACGAGGTCGCAGCAAAATGGCGCTGACGCCATCTTATCACATGATGTGGACACACGTGTTCTTTCTACTTCGTTGGAAGGCGATGCCGGTGCCAGCCTAACCAGTCGCCCTGTTGAGGATCATTGCGAAGACGTACCGCCCTCCGGCCGCCCTGCTGTTCCGCAATCGGTCGTCGACGCTGACCACGACCGTCTCCCTTCCGTTTGCCCTCCCGGCCCTTCCGATATGGATGCCCGCATTGACGCGCTGCACCAGCAGCTTCAGTGTGCGGAACTTCAACCGAAAATTCTTCAGTTGGAGACGCAATCTACGCTCTCCCTCTCGATAAAGGACTTCACGTCGCTCATCGAACCTTTGGACGCTGACCATGATCGTCCACCTTCCGTTTGCCCCCGCGGCCCCTCCGATTTGCGTGAGAAGCTGAAGTGCTTCGAAGCCAGCCGCCGCTTCCAGGCTATCAAGCCCCTTCTGCTGAGGTCCGAGCCTCCCCGGTTCGTCATCAGGAAACACCCCGTTCCCAGCCGTTTGAAACCGATTCACGTGAAAACACATTGATGTAAATTAGGAGATACAGGCAGCTCTGTAAGTTTTATTAGCGATGCTATAGTACCAGCCGTTCTGTTAGAACTGTTAAAGTATGCAACCAATATACTGTAGTTGTAAATGTTTCTAACAGATGTCGTTGCACATGCGGCTGTCAAACTATGCGTTTTAGCAGTTTGCGTTTTTGTACTTTCCTGTCAATGAATAAAGATTCCTTCTCTTCCTTCTTGACCGTCACCGAAGACGGACGCGTTTACTTTTCTTCTCTTGTTACCGCGATATCACAAATCACCTGCGCTAATTAACAGGTTATGGGCCCAGCAATGGACGATAAAACTAAAATTGTTCCGTTCGATGGCAGTGGCTTCCATAATTGGAAGTTTCGGATGGAGACCGTGCTGGATATGTACGATCTCCTACACTGTATTGAGCGGGAAGTGTCCGACATCGACGAACTGCGTACAAGGCAGAACGATTCTGCGGGAGTGCGTGCCGATAAAGAGCGGTTGATCGCGGAGCGGAGAACAAAAGAAAAAAAGTGTAACATCACATTAGACTTTGTCAAAAAGCGGCTTTTGGATGTCGACATGAAGCGAAAAAGTGTTGGTGCAGTGGTGGAGGCATGTAATGACGTGGCGATGGCGAGTAAGCACAAGAAGAAGAGCATAAAGTGTTTTCAATGCGGAAAACTTGGCCACCGCAAGGCCGAGTGTCGTGAAAGATTTCAGCCGAAAGTAAAATTTCCAAACCACGCAAGTAAGCGGAAAAACAGAGATAGCCAGCAAGCCAATTTTGGCGCGGAAGAAGAAACCGAAGAAACCAAGGAAGTGGCTTTCCTGTCAATTGAAGGAAACGAGTTCATTCGTGTCGGTTGGTTTCTGGATTCCGGTGCAACGCAGCACATGTTGTGTGACTCGAAATATTTTTCATCGATGCGAAAACTCGATCCACCGATCGAAATCGTAGTGGCCAACGGGCAGAAAGTTGTTGCAGAATATTGTGGCGATGTTACAATGTACTCTGTGGTTGGCAAGACGGTGATAAAATGTGGAGCTAAAAATGTACTGTATCTACCGAGATTAAGTTACAATTTGTTCTCAGTGAAGAGAATTGCGAAGTCTAGTTTGCAGGTTTGTTTTGATGGTGAGAGAGCTGAAATTCGGAAAAATGACACAGTGGTGGCGGTGGGACAGTTGAAGAAAAAGCTGTACGAGCTGAACATCTACTGCAAGAAGAGCGACGTGCAGTCAGCTCTAGCAACCGGAAAGATATCAAGAAATGCAGTGTTGTGGCATAGAAGATATGGTCATGTGGGTTGTGACAGTTTACAAAAATTAGTGCGATCGGAGATGGTAAATGGACTGACATTGTCGAATTTTGATGCGGATATGGTAGTGTGCGAACCATGTCTGCATGGAAAATTTGATAGAATTTCGTTTTCATCCGGGAACAAAAGGCGTTCTTCGCGGCCTTTACAATTGGTGCATCCAATCACACCGATGACGTGGAATGGAAAACGTTTCTTCGTGTCATTCATCGATGATTTTTCTCATCTTGTGATGGTTTATCTAATAGAATCAAAAGACGAAGTGTTCGATCGTCTTCGTGAGTATGAAGCGCAAGTTACGGCACATTTTGGTTCGCGAATTGCAACGATTCGGACGGACAATGGCGGTGAATATGTGAACGACAAAGTGCGTAATTTTTGTCGCGAAAAAGGGATCGTAATGGATCTGGCGATTCCATACACGCCTCAACAAAATGGTGTCGCGGAACAATTTAATCGCACGCTGATGGAACGGGTTAGATCCCTTATAGCGGAAAGTGGATTTGGAAAAGAAATGTGGTGTAGACGCGTAGTTTAGAATGTAAGCATACCTTGTCTATACTCACCTTGTAAAAGAAGTTGACAGAAATGTCAGAAATAAACGTCACTTCGAGTGGATCCGTCATAGACGTCGGACATACCGTGTGCCTTGTGAAACTGAAGTCTTCCGTGTGCCGTGTGCAAAGTAGAAATAAACTCCAGTTTTTACATCTCAGAAGTGGGATTTACCACAAAAACGCCCTCAAAGATGCCAACAAAAGAAGAAATGGTATGTGCGTTGGAACATGCACAAGTCGAGGTTCCCCCTACCGCCACCATTAGCCAAATTAAGCGGCTTTACGAACATGCCGTGTTAAAAAGTGAGGTTAAAACGCCGGATCAAACACGCGTTCCTGATGACGTGAGCCCATCGAGCGAAGGAAGTACTGTCCCCGCATCGGAAGAAGATCTAGCGGTACTGCGACACAAATTAGAGTCTCTCGAGTTACGGCAGAAAATCGCCAACCTAGAGACCAAACTTGGTGCATTTTCGTTGCCGTCGTCGTCGCATTCACCTCCGCTTCCATTGCCGCAACCACCACCACCGTCGTCGTCGCATTCACCTCCGCTTCCATTGTCGCAACCACAACCGCAACCAGCCTCATCGCCGCCTTCGTCCAGAGCACCCAACCTGGAGGAATTTGTTGGTTCCTTCAGTGGTGATGACGGTGAGGACGTTGAACGATGGGTGAGAGACCTAGAGAATACGTTCTTGCTACACCAATTAGACGACATAGGGAAACTATTCTGTATGCGTCGACTGCTAACCGGCACAGCCGCTCTACTCGCCAAATCTACTAATGCTGCATGCTACAACGACCTAAAGGCCGAATTAGTAGAAACCGTTAAGGTCACCATCTACATTGAGGAGATCTATAGGAAGTTGCGAGCTCGGCGACTGAAGAGAAGCGAGACTACCACGCGCTATCTGCTGGATATGCTCCACATCGCCGGCAACTCAGTCGCAGAGGAGGAACTCGTGATCATAATATTAGACGGAATTGGAGATCCAATTAACACCGCTGCAATGCGCTTTGCAGCAAAATCGGTCGTACAGATGAAAGCCCTCCTGAAGGATTACGAAAAACTACGCCCCGACGTTACTCGTGCACCCGTAACGTCAACCATCTCTGCCCGACCGACCTCATCCCGAACAAAGGAACGCAGCGCCAACAATGATTCCCTGCGCTGCTATAACTGTAGGGAGTTTGGGCATCACCAACCAGCCTGCCCATTCCCGCTACGCCCAACCGGAGGCTGCTTCAACTGCCATCAGACGGGTCACCACTATAAGCAATGCCGAAACAAAGCCGTCGTGACATGGGCTGCAACCGATCGTCACTTCAAAGAACCAGATGGATGGATTGTCAACGAAAGGCAAGACGTAAGTGTGAACTTTTTGATCGATGGACGGCCCAGTGACCCGCCGGTTTTTATGTGCGCCCTCTTCGATACAGGAAGCCCAGTCAGCTTTATAGCCGCAGATATGGTTCCAAAAAAATTCTTAGCGCCACCGACTCCATCCGGATTCCGGGGCCTCGGAAACACATTATTAACTTCACTCGGGCAAATTAAATGTAGAATCAGATTTTGTAACGATACTGAAGAACATACGTTCACTATCCTGCCCAAGGAAAGTATCGCTTGGCCTATCGTTGCCGGTCGTGACTTATTAACAAAATTTAACATATATCTGAGTAAGGCTCCTCGTCCAGTTAACACCACTGCTGAAAGTAATACGTTATTAAGCGACCAAGGTATACAGGAAGAAGCCTTTAGCGAAATTTGTGCGATTAATGCTTATGACGATGAATTGGAGTTGTGCTTAGGAGGAAGTCTTTCAGGAACTGAGCATAGCGCTGTCTTATCAGCAATTAATAACAATTATCTAGAGTTCCCACTCGAGGACATCGACCCGCCGAACCACCAAAAGAAGATTCGTCTTCGACTCACGACGCCCCCTTGTTCACAAAGCCCCGGCGGTTATCTTACGGGGAGCGAAACCAAGTACGCGAAATTGTTAATGACCTTCTGGCAAAAGGCATAATACGACCAAGCCATTCACCTTATGCGTCGGCTCTTGTTCTAGTTAGGAAGAAAAACGGGGAAATTAGAATGTGTGTAGACTATAGGCCACTGAATAAGATCTCAATTAGGGACAACTATCCACTGCCGCTTATCGAAACGTGCCTTGAACATCTGAGCAACAAACGATTTTTCACATTACTCGACCTGAAAAGTGGATTCCATCAAGTCCAAATGCATGAAGATTCAGTTCCATATACATCTTTCGTAACACCCGATGGCCAATATGAATACATCAAGATGCCCTTTGGGCTCAAGAATGCCCCTTCCGAGTTCCAACGATTTATGAATGCCATATTGTGAGAATTTATTGAGGCTGAAAAGTTGGTAGTATATTTGGACGATATAATTATAGCAACCGCCGACTTTGACGCGCACCTGGAAATTTTAAGCGCTGTTTTAAAGAAACTACGTCAAAGCGGACTCGAACTTCGCCTTGACAAATGTAGATTTGCCTATCAAGAATTAGACTACCTTGGGTATAAAGCAAATTCTTCCGGTATCCGTCCAAACGATAAACACGTAAAAGCCATACAAAATTATCCGATTCCTAAAAGCACAAAACAGCTGCGAAGATGCTTAGGTCTCTTCTCATATTTTCGACGGTTCGTTCCCTCGTTCTCGTGCATAGCGAAGCCACTTACAGATCTTCTTAAGAACGATAGTCCCTTTATTTTTGACGCTGCTTGTGAGGAGGCATTGGAGACATTGCGTGAAAAGCTCACTCAGTCCCCGGTCCTATGCCTTTTCGATCCAAAACGCAAGACGATCTTGCATTGTGATGCAAGTTCCACCGGATTTGGTGCGGTCCTATTGCAAAGGCAAGATGATGGGAAACTGCACCCTATAGCTTATTTTTCCAAAACCACATCTAAAGATGAAGCTAAGTTGCATAGTTATGAACTTGAAACCTTGGCAGTCATATATGCTTTAAAGCGGTTCCATGTTTATGTACATGGCATTCCGATAAAAATAGTTACGGACTGCAACTCATTAGTCGCAACACTTAAGAACAGTAATACTTCGGCCAAAATTGCGCGTTGCTCGTTGTTTTTGGAGAATTACGACTATGAGATACAATATCGGCCGGGTGCCGCCATGGCCCATGTTGATGCCCTGAGTCGGACGGAGGCTGTGGCAGCCATAAGCGAAGTTGATATAGACTTTCAACTGCACGTAGCCCAAATGCGTGACCCTGTTGTTGAAGCCTTAAAGAACAAACTAGAGTCGGAGGAGGTTAGTGATTACAAACTACAGGATAATCTGGTATATAGAAGGGTTACTCCTGACCGGCTTCAACTATATGTCCCACGCGAGATGGTAAATAATGTTGTCCGACATACACACGAAAAAATAGGACATTTGGCAGTCGACAAAACCTTTGATAAAATCAGGGAGCACTATTGGTTCCCTAACATGCGGCAGACCATCGAGGACTACATTAAAAACTGTCTCAATTTCGGTGCCCCCGTTCCGTCGGGATACAAAGGATTAGGAGATGCTATATTGTCGACCCGCGGACAGGTCGAATGCCAGGTAGAATTGCGCAATAACATCGCGTTACATAAGTTTATTATTCTTCCCGGTACCGATATGCCGTGGCCGATCATTATTGGACGTGATTTGCTCCGAAAGTTTAACATCTGTCTCACGTATCAACCTAACCTTTCTTTTCCATTAGTGCCTTCTGAAAAATTTTCACGGCATGACCAACTTTCTATTGTTTCCATTGCGGACCCTTTTGAACATATTTGCGCGTTAGAATTATTTAATGACCCAGATAAATTAGATACTGGAGACGAACTTTCTGCTGAGGAACTTCTAGCTATTAATAATGCGTTCGATCAGTGTTACACTAATTTTCCTTCGGCGAACATCAGTCAGGCACCTCATGTAATGAAACTAAACCTCATTCATGGAGAAAAGTGGAGAAGTGCGCATGTGTGTCGATTATCGGCCCTTGAATAAGATCACCATCAGGGACAACTTCCCTCTCCCGTTAATCGAGACTTGCCTAGAACATCTTAGCAACAAGTGTATCTTCACCCTTCTAGATTTGAAAAGTGGGTTTCACCAAGTTAGGATGCATGATGATTCAATTAAGTACACTTCATTTGTGACTCCCGATGGCCAGTACGAATACGTGAAAATGCTCGATGATATTATTATCGCTTCCTCCGATTTTTCATCTCATTTGGAGACTCTGCGCGCGGTGCTGGAGAGGATGAAGCAGTTTGGTTTGGAGCTCCGTATTAGTAAGTGCAAATTCGCTCACACTCGCCTTGACTATCTTGGGTATGAGGCCAGTGCTTCCGGTATAAGACCAAGCAATAGGCATATCGAATCCATCAAAAACTACCCTATGCCTAAGAACACCAAACAACTTAGGAGATGTTTGGGCCTGTTTTCATACTTCCGTCGCTTTGTTCCTTCCTTTTCTTGCATTGCAAAGCCACTCACTAATCTTTTGTGCCAGGATACTCCTTTTGTTTTTGGTTCGGATTGCGTGGAAGCTTTCCAAACCCTTCGTCAGAAGCTGATTGAATCTCCTATGTTGGCCCTTTTCGACCCGAAAGCTGAAACGGAGCTGCATTCTGATGCCAGTTCTTTCGGCTTTGGTGCTGTGCTGATGCAAAAGCAGAAGGACAACAAACTCCATCCTGTTGCATACTTTTCGAAGACTACCTCTAAGGACGAGTCGAAATTGCACAGCTATGAACTGGAGACATTGTCCGTCATTTATGCTTTGAAGAGATTTCACACCTATGTTCATGGTCTCCCTCTGACAATAGTTACTGATTGTAATTCTCTTGTTTCTACGCTTAAAAACCGCAACACCTCCGCGAAGATTGCGCGCTGGGGTCTGTTTCTTGAGGAATACGACTATACTATTCAGCATCGTTCTGGTGCCTCTATGGGACACGTGGACGCATTGAGTCGGACCGTTGCCATTGGAGCCATCAGCGAGTTGGATGTCGATTTTCAGCTCCAAATAGCCCAGTCTCGTGATCCTGTGATTATGGACCTTAAGTCTCAGCTAGCATCCGGTGAGGAGGACGATTATCTTTTGCAGGATGGGCTTGTGTTCCGTCAGTCGCCTTCCCGGGAGCTTCAGTTTTAAGTCCCTTCGGAAATGGAGTCTAATGTCATCAGGCTCGTGCATGAGAAGATAGGACATCTGGCAGTAGACAAGACCTGTAGCAAGATCAGTAACCATTATTGGTTTCCTTCTATGAAAAAAAGGTGGAAACGTTTATCAGGAATTGTTTAAAGTGCATCATCTATTCTGCCCCTGCCAGGACCAATAACAGAAATCTGCACAGCATTCCTAAGGCTCCTTTACCCTTCGACACTTTGCACATCGATCATTTTGGCCCCTTGCTGCTTACTAAATCGAAAAAGAAATACATTTTAGTGGTTGTTGATGCTTTCACCAAGTTCGTGAAGCTTTATGCTACTCGTTCCACTGGAGCTAGGGAAGTATGTCTGGCCCTTCGGCAATACTTTTCGTATGATAGCCGGCCCCGGCGGATTATTAGCGATCGTGGCACCTGTTTTACCTCTCGGGAATTCAAGAAGTTTTTAGAGTCTTATGACATTGATCAGGTCCTTAATGCAACTGCCTCACCCCAGGCTAATGGACAGGTCGAGAGAGTGAATCGTGTTCTCCGACCCATCTTAAGCAAACTTTGCAACTCTTCTGAGTTCGATGATTGGAACGCTCATCTTTCCTCCGCTGAACATGCACTTAACAACGTGTCGCACGCTAGTACGGGGTTTCCTCCATCTGTTCTCCTCTTCGGCATCGAGCAAGAAGATATCCCTTATACGGATGAATTGACCGAATATTTAGATTCTCATTATCGGGCTAACGAACGGGACTTGGCGCGTATACGGAACGAGGCCTCGGACAACATCATTAGGTCACAACTCGTAAACGAGGAGTATTTTCCGAAGCATCATAAGTCTGCCCCCACGTATCAGGTTGGTGATTACGTAGCCATACGAAATGTAGATAGTTCCCTTCCCAATAAGAAATTTGTCAGAGTCAACTGTATCTGACCACACTGAGGATTCTATCGATGAGGATTTAAGCGATTGAATTATATTTCAAATTGAGGGCAATTTGAGGGTCAGGATAGCCGAGCTGTAAACTCTCATAATTTGTATACACCTCTAGTATCGTCACCTTATGTAAACCATACCTTAGTTCTAAGCACCTTGAAAAATGACATGTGTCAAATAAGCCACGAGGCGGATGTCTTCAGCAACCGACCTCCGACCAGTACGGTCAAACTTACGCTTCAGTCCGTGTTCCTTTTGTGTAGCCGTGACTCTTTGTCTTAACCTTTATTTCTTTGAGTTCGTTAATAATTTGTCTCGGTCTACATCGTGTTGGATCCCACACAATTTGTCAATCTCTCTAAAAAATACTCGTGCCGATTGGTCGGAAGAAATGCTCGAAAAATACGATTGCGGTGCTTCAAAACTCGTCTTTAATATCGTGGATTTATGCGAATGAGCTAAACTGCAATCGACTGTATGGGTGTTTCAAGATGAGCCGAATCCAACCAAAGTTGTTCCCGCACGAAGCGCTTTCAAGCAAATGGTCGATTGTTTTTTCGGAAAAACTGGATATATCGCAACCAAACCTCTAGAACAACGCAGAACAGTCTATTCTGAGCGGTACAAAACAATTTGTTTGCCAGTTGTCTTCCAAAAAATCAGGAAATTCAACCGCCGTCGACGGATCACCCGTCACCACGACAATGCGAGCTCTCACACACCGGCTCAAACCACTGCGTTTTTGAGTACTCAAAACATCGATTTGATGAGTCATCCGCCATATAGTCCTGGATCCAGCACCAAATGACTTCTTTTAATTCCTAAGAAATAAACTGAGAGGTCAACGTTTTTCAACACCTGAAGAAGCGAAGATCTCTCAAAAAAGACTCGTGTCGATTGAAACATTTTTTTAAGAACACAAATAGCGTTCGTATGTCAAAACGTTCTGAGAACGGATAACCTCAAAAACGTCAAACTTTACGATAAAATTGTTAATTGACAAATTGCATCACCAGTTTTTCCAAATCCCGAAACTTAAAAGGCAACATTCGTACACTGGAAATGATCTACTCGGATGTATGCGGACCAATTACACCAGTGGGTCCAAATGGTGAACGTTATTACCCCAACTGACTGCGATATGCAACATTGCCCCGTTTCCACAGATTCCTACCCCCGCAAGTCCAGAACTGTCAGCTTTCTCTTGCACTCCTTGTCTTCCTACTCGTTCTAATGATGAACCGGTGTGCTAGGGGAGAAGTCACATCTGCCCTTTCACATCTTCCCGTTCAGTCTGACACGTTGCAATAGCGGAACCGATCGTGTAGCATTCCCACACTGCACAGCGACCCGCAAATGTGTTCGTGCACTTTATGTCGGTCAATCATGTACAGAATCAAAAGGACGTTTGTATGAATGCCATCACGCACCAACTGCCAATAGCGACGCAGTCTTTAAAACATCCAGCGCCAGAACAGTCGTGTTGAAAAGTGTAAAGTGTTTTTCCAAAGTTCATGGTGCCCAATGGGAAACTTAAAGGAGAAAAAGTGCATCCATCAACAAGTCCGCGACGGCGTCAGCTCATGGACGATCTGGTCCGTAAAACGAATGAGAAGTTTGATCGTTTGGAAGGATCTTGGAATCGGCAAGTAAACAGTGTGATAGAGCAACATCACGACCGTTAAAACAGCGATTCGTTAATTCATTTCCTTTGTTTGTTTTGTTCAACAGAAATAACACCGGAGGAAGAAGCCGCCCTTAGTGTTCCGGGAGAGCAGAGTGTAGAAGTAGAGTCCGAATTTAATGAAGAATAGAAATTTCCGCGTCGACGGATTGGGCAGAACACAACACTGTTTTCTCATTTGATATCCGAAACGCATAAACGCATAAATGTGGGCATGTCAACATGGTGAAATAACACGCACACCTTCATAACCCCCTGTTTGGCACTAACACCACCACATAATAACCGGTTGGATGTTGCTCCCCCACCCCTTTTTTGGTGCAACACTTTGTCTTGTTATCCGCCCCGAAAATTAACTAACAACACGGTAACAATATGATAACAAGACAAAACCTGCCAGTTGGGACGTGACGTTTATTGACGACTGGAGTCATTTTGTCATGGTTTACCCCATGAAACGTAAGAATGAGGTGTTTGAACTTTTTGTAAAATATGAAGCGTTAGTGACAGCAAAATTCTCTACAAGAATATCGCGTTTTAGGTGCGACAATGGAGGAGAATTTTAAAATCGTCATTTTGAAGCTTTTTGTCGTCGGAAAGGAATTCAAATAGAGTACACAATACCATACACCCCACAGCAAAATGGTACTAGTGAAAGAATGAATCGCACACTTGTTGAGCGAGCTAGGGCAATGTTGGAATGTGCAAAGATCGACAAATATTTTTGGGTACAAGCGGTCGAAACAGCAGGATATGTGGTTAATCGTTGTCCAACAAGAGCGAATGACGATGACAAAAGTCCAGTTGAGATATGGGAAAGTACCAAACCTGATTTGTCTTAGATGCGTGTTTTTGGCTGTACGGCTTTCGTCCATATACCGAAAGAGAATCGCAAAAAGTTAGATGCTAAGGCATGGAAAGGCGTATTTGTCGGATACGCACCGGCTGGCTACAGAATATGGAATCCTGAAGAGAGGTCCATCGTTGTAGCGCGAGATGTTGATTTTCTGGAAATGGAAACTCTGAAGAACGTCGAAAGGAGTGTGTGTTCCAGAAGCTACGATAATGCTGATGTAGTTGTTTTAAATCAAGAGGAAGCAGAGCAAATAAATGAAGGTAATGATCATAACATAGAGGTTATTGTTGGAGATTTGAATGAGAATTTAACTACACAATTATAAACTGAAACCGCATGGTTTTGACAAGCTTGCATTTGACACTGAAATAAATCTCTCTCTTTCAATTGGAACGCCATACCAAAATCACGTGTAATTTTGCTGCCTAAAACATCTTCCACAAATATCACCTTAATAGGTTAAGGGCCCAGGCTGAAAATATCGATTAAAGCTAGTAAAAGTTTTGAAAATGAGTACAAATGAGAATAATATCGTAAGTACGAGTGTTCCAGCTGCTACAGCGAAAGATCGTCGTGCGCGGGTGAAGATTATTCTACTGCTTGACCCGTTACTCTATGTGTATGTTACAGACTCCGAAACGGCAAAACAGGTATGGTGTAAATTGGAAGCAGCATTTGAAGACCAAGGGTTAAGTCGGCGAGTTGGACTGTTGCATAAATTAGTCAAGACCGATCTAATAGAGTGCTCCTCCATGGAAGACTATGTCAATCGTATCATCTCTACAGCGCATCAGCTTAACGGTATAGGTTTTCCGATTCCCGATCAGGTTATTGGTACATTGTTGTTGGCTGGGCTACCAGAAGATTATAGACCAATGATAATGGCACTCGAAAACTCTGGCACACCTATTACCGGTGATGCGCGAAACAAAGCTTTTGCAAGAAGTTCCGTTTCCGTCGACAAATTCAGCGCTTGCCGTGGGTAACAACTATAAAAAGAGTAGCTGGAATAGACAAACAGAAAACCATCCGAAACCAGGCACGAGTAATAACCAGAACAACCCAACCCACCCGTTGTGGTCTGATGGTCACCTCCGTGCGCTTAAGTCTGATTTTAAGCGTGCGCTTTGTGCGTATCATGTCTCCCGATCCCAGCACCATCTGCGTGTATTCAAGTACGCTGCGTCCTCGGTCGTTCTGGCGGTTCGTCAACCAGCGCAGAGGCCACTCCCGTATCCCCTCCACTATGTCCTCGGGCAACCGCTCGGCCTCCTCTCCTCAAGCGATCAGTAACTTGTTTGCTGAACATTTTGCTGGGCTTTTTGTCGACCCAGCACATTCTACGGCGTCCCTCTCGTCAGGAGTGGCGAATGTACCACGTGACGCAGTCCATGTCGACTCCGTGTGTATTGATGTTCGCTCGGTGATCGCTGCGCTTAACCAGCTGAAATGCTCCTACTCCCCCGGTCCCGACGGCATTCCCTCCTCGGTACTGATCCAGGCCAAGGAAGCGTTCGCCCCCGTCCTTGCTCGGCTCTTCACTCGGTCGATCAGGGATGGGAGTTTTCCCGCCATGTGGGAGTCCGCTTGGCTGGTCCCGGTGCATAAGAGTGGATGCCGTACGTCCACCTCTAACTACCGAGGCATTTCTCTCCTTTGTGCTGTCTCTAAAGTCCTCGAGTCTATTATCCACTGTGCTATCCTTCCTTATCCCATCCACCCAGCATGGTTTCATGCCTAGACGCTCCACCGTTGCTAATCTTATGTCTTTATTGCAAATCCTGTACCCGTGTCTTGTTTCTGGGGGGGCAAGTCGATGTCATCTTTACCGACTTTAAGGCGGCATTTGACTGCTTGCCCCACCAGTTACTGTTGGCCAAACTCGAGCGGATGGGTTTCGGGGGGCCACTTCTGCGCTGGCTCCAGTCCTTTCTATTGGATCGGACGTACAGGATCAGGGTTGATGGGGTCCCGTCCGACAGGCTACGGGTCCGACCTCCTCTGCACATTCCCATACGCCGGTCGCTGTTTGCCCTTGGCTGCGCGCACCCTTGGCTGCGCGCACTGTCGGACTTCAACGCCGTTGGTCACCTGTTCGATCACAACATGTCCTTTGTCAGTTTCCGTTCTCGTCTCTTATCCACTGTCTCCTAATCCCTTTCTTCGGCCCCTGTCCCTTTTTTACTCCCTTTGCCTATGTTTGTCCATTCGTTTAAATTCTAAGCATCTCGGACTTTGTGTAGCCTACATGGCAAACAATTTGACAATAAAATAATAATAATAATAATAATAAAGCTCGGGCGACGATGATCTTATTGATCGAGGACAATCAATTGTCTATTATAAAAGGTTGCACAAACACCCGGGATGTGTCCCAGGCATTAGCAAGCCACCACGAGACGGCAACGAGATCAGTGCGCGTATCGCTAGTGAAAAAGTTATGTTCGACCAACTTAACAGAAAGCGGGGACGTCCAAATCCATTTGGATTTGTTCCAAAGTCTATTTGAGAAGCTCGACGCAGCAGACACCAACCTTGATACTGAAACAAAAGTCTGCATGCTTCTAAGAAGTCTACCATCCCAGTATGACGGCCTAGTAAGTACCCGGCATCCAGACAATTGACGAAGTAAAGCAGCGCGAAATGTATGAGAGCAACCGACTCAGAGAGAGAAGCCTAGAATGCAAGTTACCGTACGCCAACGTAAACATCACGACCGGCAACCCATACTCTGCGGTGGAGCAATACGATGCGAAACGCAACATCAGCATCGCTCCCACGATGACCACCACTACGCGTGCGGCAGCCCGTAAGCCACCGGCAACATGAGATGCGCGCATAAAACGCAGCATCAGCATCGTTCCCACGGGAGGGACATAGGGACGCAAGATCAAGACCAAGAGCATAATAAAGTTAGTCTGAATAAGACCGTCAACCAGGACGGGAGTTTTTTAAAAATCTCGCCCCAGCGTTGAAAACATAACTTGCAGCAAAACTGAGACAGGGAGGTACAATCGTAACCAGAAGCCACAAAGGAAGGGTATTTTTGCAATTATTGCAAAAAGACTGGTCACATCAAGCGTGATTGTTTCAAGTTTAGGCACGAAAGCAGCGACAAAGCACACAGGCAGAAGACAGCGGAAGCTCGTCAAACAAAGGAGCAGTGTTTCACCACGTGCTTGAGTGCCAAGACCGAATCCAAGAACTCATGGTGTGTGGATAGTGGTAGCTCAAGCCATATGACCAACGATCGCAAGTTCTTCAGCAAGCTCGACGAGAGTGTGCGTGTGAAAATATGGCTAGCAAATGGATCAACAATAACATCAATGGGCCTCGGAGAAGGTTTTTTGGAATGCTATGATATTAATGGAAATGTATGCAGTATTCCGGTTAAGGAGGTGTTAAACATACGTAGACGATATGCTAGTGGCTAGCACGAATGAGTATGGAATCTTGGAAACCGAGAAGAAGCTGCAGAAACGTATCGAAATAACATCACTTGGCAATGTTGATCATTTTCTGGGTATAAAAGTAACAAAAGGGGAAGATGGCTTCTACTCGTTAGACCAGCAAAACTTTGTGAAGAAGGTCGCGAATCGGTTTGGACTCGAACAGGCAAAAGGATGAAGTATTCCAATGGATACTGGTTATTATCGTATTCGCGAAGGTAGCAACAAGCTGCAAGCTAACAGTCTATACCATAGTATGGTAGGAGCCTTGCTATATATATAGCAGTAAACACTAGGCCAGATATAGCCGTGAGTGTATGTATTCTCAGTAGACAGATCAACAACCCAACGGAAGCTGACATGACCGAGTTGAAGCGTGTGGTTCGATATTTAATGAAGACTAGTTACTACAAACTGATGCTGATGTCAAATCGTAATGAACCGTTAAAGCTATGGGGATTTAGTGACGCGGATTGGGGTAGTGATACTTCCGACCGGAAATCTAATTCAGGTTTCTTATTCCAGCTAGGTAAAGCTACAGTTTGTTGGGCAAGTCGGAAACAATCGTGTGTATCGCTTTCCAACATGGAAGCAGAGTATGTGGCGCTGTCGGAAGCATGCAGAGAAGTCACCTGGTTGAAACGTCTTTTGGAAGATCTCAACGAAAGACAAGACGGCTCAACGGTGATATTCGAAGATAACATGGGATGCATAAAGTTTATAGAGATAGAAAGGCTTTCGCGGCGGTCTAAACATATCGATACACGTATATACTTCACAAAAGATCTGTGTGACAAAGGTCACGTTAAATTACAATACCGTGCCACAGAGGATATGATTGCAGATATTCTAACGAAACTGTTAGGAAATATTAAGCAAAAGCAGTTTGCCGCAGCGATGGGATTAAAGAATTAGATTAAATTGTTTTGCAATATATCGAGGAGGAGTGTTGAAATTATCAATATATTTGCCTTTCTGGCAACACTGCTGTCATCTGCGAATTTGACGTGAATAAAGAAATAGTCAGTTCTCCCTGAAATCTCACAGCGTGCAGTCAATTCACAATCCAACACGGCTTTCGTCCATATACCGAAAGAGAATTGCAAAAAGTTAGATGCTAAGGCATGGAAAGGCGTATTTGTCGGATACACACCGGCTGGCTACAGAATATGGAATCCTGAAGAGAGGTCCATCGTTGTAGCGCGAGATGTTGATTTTCTGGAAATGGAAACTCTGAAGAAAGTCGAAAGGAGTGAGTGTTCCAGAAGCTACGATAATGCTGATGTAGTTGTTTTAAATCAAGAGGAAGCAGAGCAAATAAATGAAGATAATGATCATAACATAGAGTTTACGAACAATCAGGAGAGCATAGGAAGCGAAGGAAAATACAACACTGGTGAAGAGGAAATAATTGAAGAAAATTCTAATACCAGGCCTGTTCGAGAACGAAATGCTCCTGTGTGGCATAAAGATTACCAAGCTAATGCCAGTTTTGCTCTTAACGCTTTGTCCTATGTTGACAACATACCTGGATCAATATCTAAACTAAAGGAACGGGACGATTGGATATTGTGGCAACGGGCATTACAAGAAGAAATGGATTCTTTGGATAAGAATAATACCTGTACTTTAGTAAAGCCGCCGGAAGGACGCAATATCATCTCATGCAAATGGGTTTTTAAGATGAAATCTGATGATAATGGTCAGCAACCACGATATAAGGCAAGGTTGGTTGCTAGAAGGTTTAGTCAAAAGCAAGGATTCGACTATTCCGAAACGTATTCACCGATGGCCCGTGTTGACACTATTCGAACAGTGCTGGCTTTGGCGAATTGCAAGAACATGATCATTGGTCAGATGGACGTTAAAACGGCGGTCTCGAATGCAGCGTGCAGTAACAAGAAGAAACAAAAGGTATGTTACTATTGTAAGAAGGAGGGTCACTTTAAGCGTGATTGCAAGAAATGGGCAGCTGATCAGAAGAAAGACAGTACAGCAAGAGTGGCGGTACCAAAAGAACGTGTGTTTGTTCACGGGAAACACTATTGAAAGTGGACTATGGTACTTGGACTCGGGTGCAACGTCCCATATGACAAATGACTCATCTATATTAGAGAACATGGTTGGGTCAAGTGAATCAAACATTTGGCTCGCGGACGGGAAACGTACGAGAGCGGTTGGCATCGGTACGGGTCGGTTATTTTCTGAGGATGAAGAAGGAAACCGAAAGAACGTAACGTTGAATAACGTGTACTATGTTCCGTCGCTAACTGGTAATCTGCTGTCGGTCAGCAAGATCACTGATCTGGGCTTAGAAGTGCTGTTTGACAAAGCTGGCTGTAAGGTGCTTAAAAACGGGACAGCTATATTGATTGGAGAACGGAAAGGCGGCCTTTACCACCAGAAGCAGGCTTCAGAGCAAGCACTGTTTACGGAACCTAGTCATAGAGGTTCATGCGTGCATCGAGCTACACGGAACACGGTTCGAGAAATTTCCACAGCAACACCAATGACGTCATCAGAAGCCACCAATAGAAGAAAGCCACCAGGTTATGAGAAACCGCAAACCAAGAAACAAAAACCGTTCCACCGAACACCACTTGCCAAGCAGCAATTAAATTCTACCCGTCATACTTTTTCACCGGAAAATCGACAATACACGGCTCCAAAACGGAACAGAGAAACAATGCAGCTACGCCCTGCAATGGTTGTGGTGGATCACATCCAAGAAGTGTTTGTCGTTTTCGAAATACTTTATGCAACACGTGTCATAAGAAGGGACACCTCTCAAAAGTCTGCCGCTAAGGTAGTGCAACACAAGAACGATCTAGAAGCAACCAGGTCCCTACTTAGCACATCGATTCGACACAGCCAATAAACTCAGTTCGAAACACAGCTTTCGCTACCAAACTGATGATCGATGTGAACACAGACGGTAAGCGTACCGAAATGGAATTGGACACAGGAGCACCCTGCGTATCTGAGAAAACAGACTCGCTCTTCGGTCGTGAGTGGATCGCACATTTCGCGGACCAGTTAGACCTAGGTAAAATGATAGCTCCAAACGCAGCGGTGAATACCATAAGTTCCAAGCTCACATCAGACCGTGAAACTGAACTGAACTCGTTGCTCAACAGTTATGATAATGTTTTTAGCGAAGTACCCGGTAAACTGACGGGTCCACCCGCTTCAGTACATCTCAAACCCGATGCCACACCCATTTTCGCGAAAGCACGAGATGTTCCATATGCATTACGCGAATACTTATCGCCGCGGAAATCGAAAAGAAAATCAAATCTGGTTTCTATGAAAAGGTGGAGTACTCCGAGTGGGCTTCGCCGACGCAAGTAGTGGCTAAGAAAAATGGAAGCATTCGAATCACCAGAAATTACAAACCTTCTGTGAATCCGAGAATGATCATCGACGAACATCCGATCCCCAGAGTGGATACCATTTTTTACCAGATGAAAGAAGCTACAATTTTCTGCCACCTGGACATCACCGATGCGTATACTCACTTGCCTATAGACGAAGAGTTTCGAAAATACTCACACTCGTGTATGGTGCCGCCAATATCCCGGCAATCTGGCAGAGGCGTATGGAGACCGTGCTACAAGGCTTAACCAACGTTGGTAGTTTTAATGATGATATAATAGTTTTCGCGACAGATTTTGAGGCACTCTTAGCAGCCCTCTCTTCCACATTAAGCCGACTACAGCCAAGCGGACTAAGGCTCCATCGCTCCAAATGCGTTTTCGCGGTACCATCTCTGGAATGTCTGGGACACCGCATAGACAAAGAAGGCTTGCACAAAAGCTCAAAGTACGTTGAGGCAGTTCGAGACGCACCGCGTGCTGCTTTGCAGCTTTCATCCCAAATCTGTCTGCTCGAACCAAAGTGCTGCGTGACATGTTACAAGCAAGCAAATTTCTATGGTCAGCTCAAGCGGACGAGGCACACCGCGACGTGAAACAAACGTTGATTTCACCGCAGGTGCTAATGCAATATGACCCAACCTTACCGCTCATTTTGGCAACAGATGCCAGCAAAACGGGTTTAGGCGCAGTTCTTTCTCACCGTTTAAGTAATGGAATTGAGCGTCCAATTGCCTATGCCAGCTGCAGTCTTTCGGGTACAGAAAAGCGTTACCCCATCATTGACAAAGAAGCACTCGCAAATGTGTGGGCCGTCGAGAAATTCTTTTACTACTTGTACGCACGCAAGTTCACGCTGATCACCAACCACAAACCGCTGACACAAATCCTTAACCCAGAGAAATCACTGCCCACTCTGTGCATAAGCCGTATGGCAAACTACGCAGATTACTTGTCCCATTTCAATTTCACCATCGAGTATAAGACAACGAGCCAAAGCACAAACGCCGACTACTGTTCCCGTATCCCGTCCACATCAAAACTATCAGATGTAAACAGCCTCTCTCTTTGCGAAGGAGGGAGCTCGGAGGCAGACTATTTTGAAAACTTTGTTCTACACCAGGTTCAACAGCTGCCAATAAGAGCTGAACATATCGCGCAGGAGACTCGGCAACATTCCCCCCTTGGGAAAATAATTCAAGAGCTGGAACTAGGACGAAGCCTCGAACATGCAGGGTATAAAGCCCCGGAGACGAAGTACACCACCGTCGCCAACTGCTTGTTATTTGAGCTCCGTGTAGTAATTCCAACCATCTTGCGCCCAGCGATCCTGAACGATCTGCACGTTGCGCACATCGGAATGGTGAAAATGAAATCTTTGGCACGCTCCTATGTATATTGGCCTGGTATAGACATGGGTATTGAAAGAACAGTCAAGTCATGTGTTGAATGCGCACGGCAAGCGACAGCCCCACCGAAGTTCAGTAGTCACTACTGGGAATATCCAAATAATCCATGGGAAAGGATACACATCGACTACGCAGGACCCATCGCAGGATCGATGTTATTATTAGTCGTTGATGCGTACAGTAAGTGGGTAGAAGTCAAAGTAACGCGGTCAACAACAGCCGCCGCAACCATCGATCTCCTAGACGGACTGTTCAGTACCTACGGGTCATCAGTAACCGTAGTTACGAATAACGGACCACAATTCATATCCGCCGAATTTTCTACAAAGAAGCGGTGTAAAAACCCACAAGTTGACAGCGTCGTATCATCCCTCTACAAACGGACAAGCAGAACGCTTCGTCCAAACGGTGAAGCGGGCATTAAGAGCAATGGGTACAACACACAGTAACCTACAAACTCATCTAAACCTGTTCCTGCAGCAGTTTCGTAAATTACCCCACATCGAAACAGGAGAATCGCCAGCGAAACTGTTCCTGGGCCGAAATATCTGAACACGGCACACACACCAGACTCACCGAGAAGCATAGAGCGGAATTCAAACCAAGGTATCGCACATTCCACCCTGGACAGCAAATCTACTGCTTATCAGGGAACCCGAGGATGGATAAGTGGATTCCTGCTACAGTGTATTCCCGTTTAGGCGACATACACTACGATGTACTCTACCAGGGAAAACATCTGAAACGTCACGTAGACCAGATCAGATCCTTTCTTGGTAACCATCAGTCCACCAACGCATCGAACGAAGCGGAGGCCACCCATGCCGACGGAGGAGGTCAACGGAGACACTACTACGATGACACCCAACGGGTGTTGGGATATCAATTCAATGATTAGTACACCTTAGGTATAATTATCTTGGTTTGTCAAATGTATAAATACGAAGAGTCCGGAATAAACCGATCAGTGCTGAGGCCCCCCGGTTCGAGAGTCGGTGTCAAACCTTTGACCGAACAAGACGTGTTTCATCGTGATTCGCAAGTGCAAGTGTAAACCAATAAAGAACCGTGTGAAAGTGGTCGTAAGAGATGGGTAAACGGAAGAAAGGGGAGACGAGTAACAGCCCTCCCGATCCTGTCGTTGACAAAATACGCGTCATCGAGCTGGAGGAGGCTGAAAATTCTAACATGGAAGGCGATACACCCGACGACCTGGCGGGTGAATTCGTGGAAGTGTCGTACAAGGGTGGCACCCGCCGTCACACACCTACCAATGCCGCACCCGAGGTTGTGAGCATACCCGAAGGAGTGAGTACGAACAGCTCATCCAAACCGAGATCTCGTTTTCCACCGGTTGTGGTTAAGCTCCCTACCTTCGCCCAGCTTCGGGCCGATCTGAAGCCGACAGCGGGAATCGAGTTCCAATGCACCGCTATGGGAACCAAAATCTGGACGAAATCAAATGAAAATTTTGATTCGGTACTCAAATATCTGCATGCACAAAACGCAGAATTCTATACGCACGACAACCCGCATGATCGTCCATTCAAAGCGGTCCTCCGCGGTCTACCGCTTATGGACCATGCGGAAATTTTAGCGGAGCTGCGAGATACTTACGGACTGTGTCCCACTGACATCTTCCGTATCAAACGGAAGCATGAAGGAGCTGACGCAGCGCACGGATCATGTCTGTACCTGATCCACTTCAAAAATGGATCTTGTTCCATGGCGGCCCTTAAATCACTCCGAGTGATTAACTACGTCCGCGTGCGCTGGGAGGCTTATCGAAATCGGGGACGGCGTCGTCTCACGCAGTGTCTCAGATGCCAAGGCTTCGGTCACGGAGCCCGTCATTGCAACATGAGGCAAAAATGTGCCTCCTGTTCGCAGGAGCACACCATGGCTGACTGCCCAAATCAGACCAGCCCAAAATGCGCCAACTGTGGAGGAGAGCATATGGCCAACGATGCGGAGTGTCCGCAGCGAGTCATCTACACTCGAATTCGGCAGAAGGCCCTATCAGCTGCTAAAGCTAAATCCAGCAAGCGTTCTCCGGATCGACCTGCTTCTCCGCCTCCACCACCAGTGACAGCTGCAACGTTCCCTTCGTTGCCGGTAACAGCCAAAATGACATCCAACGCCTTCGTGGAATCGTCGAATCCAGTCGTCGCTCCAACCTTACCACCTGGCCTCCAGTATGCTACTAAGTTAAAATCTGCTCCATCCTGTGATTCCGAATATCCAAATCCAGGCCAGCCGGAAGCCCCGCTATACAACTCTGCGGCTTTGATGCAGATCTTCATGGAGATGGTGCAGCGACTAGGTGCATGTCGCTCCCGTACTGAGCAAGTCACAGCCTTAGGCGAGTTCGTTATTCGCTATGGATAACACCATTCGCATTGTGAACTGGAATGCCTGCTCGGTAAGATCGAAGAAAATCCCACTTGTGGATTTTCTTCACCAGCAGGCCATCGACGTCGCATTCATCACCGAAACCCAGCTGAGACCGAACATCAACTTCTCGCTGCCGCACCACATATTTCTTCGATTGGATCGCCATCCCAACCCCGGTCGAGGTGGAGGTGTAGCTATTGCCATCAGACGAGGCTTACACTTCACTCAGCTGCCACACCTCAAAACATCATTAATTGAGGAAATCGGTGTGGAGCTCCACTCATCCTCTGGGGTCATCCGGCTCATCGCCGCCTACTGTCCATCACAGGCTTCGCGAGGTCGGGGATCCGACGCCACCTACAAACGTGACCTGAGCATCATCACTCGGGGTAGTTCCAGATTTGTTCTCGGCGGCGACCTGAACGCACGCCATCGTCTATGGAACAACACCCGTGGGAACTTCAACGGGGATTGCCTCTTCGAGCTTACGCAACGGGGAGACTTCATCGTGGAATTTCCTGACGTGCCCACCTTCATATCATCGAGCGGTTCTGCGAGCACTCTCGACATATTTCTGACCAACATGGAGATCATGAAACCCGTTACGCTGGATGAGCTATGCTCCGACCACTTTCCGGTGGTTACGGAGCTCAACATCGGTGCTCGTCGTGCTCCAGTTCGCCAGCGCGGGGACTACCATAATGTCGACTGGGTTCGCTTCGGCAGGCTGGTGGACAACGATATCGGTCCAGTCCACATCAACACTATCGAGGACATTGACCAAGCAGTCAACAACCTGGAGCGATCCATCAAAGCAGCAGAGGATGTTTGTGTCAGAACAAGGCCTGTCAGAGGTGAGTTTGTGCACATCGACTCTCACACCTTAACATTAATCCGGCAACGTAACAGTTTTAGACGATCATACCAGAATACTGGCATTCAATATTATAAAACTCAAGCGGCAGTTTTGGCTAGAATCATCTCCGACAGGGTAGATCGCATTCGAAATGCAAATTTTGCTAGAACCATACAGAGCTTTGGCCCTTTCACATCACCCTTCTGGAAAGTTACCAAGGTTCTAAAGAGAAAACCTAAGCCTATCCCCCCATTAAAACATGCCGGGCAGTTGTTAGTCGCTCCGGCTGAGAAGTGCGAGGCTCTCGCCTTACAGTTTGCCAGCGCTCATCTTTTGGGAGCTGACGCTGTCAGCCCATTTGAATCAAGCGTAGGCTCCACCCTGGCGCGGCTTGAGGCAACTGACTTCTCGGTCCCGCGAGAGGAAAAAGTGACCATTGGAAATGTATGCCAAGCACTTAAACGGGCAAAAAATATGAAGGCTCCCGGGCCGGACGGGCTATTTAACATCCTGATCAAAAAACTACAAATCAAAGCTCTTACCTTAATTACCACCATCTTCAATCGGTGCCTCGAGCTTGGCTACTTTCCCGGTGCTTGGAAGGCAGCAAAGGTAGTGCCGATACTTAAACCCGGTAAAGATCCCACAATTCCAGTAAGCTATCGTCCAATCAGCCTGCTTTGCGCCTTAGGCAAACTTTTTGAAAGAATTGTCCTCGATCGACTTCAGGATTGGGTAACGGAGCTGGAACTCATTCCTTCATCTCAGTTCGGCTTCCGTTCAGGGCATTCCACCACCCTCCAACTCCTGAGGTTAAAGGGATATATTCAATCTAACAAAAGTGTCTCGAAGTCAACTGCCATTGCATTTCTTGACATCGAAAAAGCCTTTGATAATGTGTGGCACAACGGCTTGGTGCACAAACTATTTTCCTTTGGTCTCCCAGTGTATATTGTTAAAATTATCAACAACTACTTAAGTCAGAGGACATTCAGAGTGGCGCTGAACTCTGTACTTTCAAGTGTACACTCCATTCCCGCCGGTGTGCCACAGGGGAGTTTGTTGGCCCCTTTACTATACGTCCTATACACCTCTGACCTTCCAACTATGCCCTCTAATGGGGAAATATTTCTATTTGCTGATGACACTGCCATAGCAGTCAAGGGCAGAACCGCTGTCCATCTGAGGAGCTCGGCTCAGCGCTACCTTGACGCTTTCCTCCTGTACACGAGAGACTGGAAGATCAGGGTAAATCCAGCAAAAACCCAGGCTATCTTAATACCTCATCGCCTCAGATCCACTCTTCTAAAACCTCCCCGAAATAGTCGCTTGGTAATGAGTGGAGTCCCTATAGAGTGGTCCCCGAGAGTGGGATATTTGGGCCTAATTCTAGACCAGAGGCTTATTTTCCGGGACCATACTAAACTCATCAGATACAAGTGCAGTACAATGATCAAGAGCCTCTACCCCCTAATAAATCGGCGGTCAAAGATGTCGCTTGAGAACAAGTTGGCCATCTACAAACAAGTATTCCTGTCAGTTGTTACTTATGCCGTTCCAGTGTGGAGTTCGTGTGCTCAGATTCATCGAAGCAAGATCCAGGTCTCGCTAAACAAAATTCTACGGTTAATACTGAATACAAATAGGTTAACATCTAACGCTGCAATTTACGAACGTGCAGGCGTTCTACCTCTGAACACAATAATTGACACAATCAAAGAAACCACGATACAGAAGTGCTCAATCTCAGAACATAGCACCATCCGTGCATTAGCCCGTGTTTTGAGCATGGCCTAACTTAGTTAGTTAGTTATGTAAGATGTTACGTTAGTCTATAAGTTCGAAAAAAAAAAAAATAGCATTACCTCTCAACTACCACAGGTATAGGCTCGAAGCCATACAGCACAAAACTCAGCAACTGCTAAAACTTCTACTGTCTTGAAAAACGTATCGTACGTTGTATCCTAACCTCTGTACTCTTTGTAAACCGATGTAGGTGTAAAATGTGAATAAAAGAAATATGTATCGTATCGTATAAACCGATCACTCGAACTATGTCAGTCACCGAAAGTAGTCGTGTGTTAAATCGAATGTTCGCTCAATAGGTTATGGGCCCAGGCTCGCTCGGTGCTGTGCGAAACAACTAAGTGCTTGCTAGTTGGCAGTGAAAACCGATTCCTTTGTGCAAATTGCCGTTATGGCAACGGAAAAGAAAGAAAATATAAACGCCACCACAAGTGGTCGGCTCGGTGCGGAACCCATGGATTTCTACAAAATGTTTTCGTTCGATGGAACGAATTACTCTTCCTGGAAGTTCAGAATGAAGTGCATGCTAGAGGAGTATGACTTAGTCGAATACCTATCGACCGAACCGGGAGATTCCGCGCAGAAAAATAAACAGGACAAACGGTGCAAATCATTACTAATTGCAAGAATTAGTAACAGCCATTTAGAATATGTGCAGGAATGTGAAACATCGAAACAGATATGGGACACGCTGCAGAAGGTGTTCGAACGGAAAAGTTTGTCGAGTAGAATGCACGTAAAAAGAAAGATACTACTAATGAAGCAAGGAAATTCCAACTTAACGGATCATTTCCTGGCGTACGATAAATTAGTACGCGAATACAAAGCAACGGGAGGTACCATGGAGAGCGAAGACGCAATATGTCATTTATTGCTTACGCTCGGGCCAGAATATTCAACAATAGTGACAATTCTAGAAACAATGCCTGAAGACCAACTAACCATGGATTTGGTAAAGTCAAACGTCAGAACGCTAGACGTCTCTTATTTTGGCGCGTTGCGATGACGTGCTTTTGGCCTGACAACTGTCAGCTCTCTCTCTTCTAGTTTCTCTGGTAATGGTAAGACGTGTGTGCTCCTACTGAATAAACGAATTTGATTAGAAAATACAACAATTATGAAATTTAAATTGTAAAAAATACCAAATTACGGAAACCAAGCTTTTCGGTTCACTTTGCACCATTCCCCTGTAAGAGATGGATGGGAAAGAGAGGAAAATAAAAATCTTACAATGTAACGTGCAGAGTCTGCGAAACAACGTAGGCTGTTAGGATTTACAATCTCCGTCTCTGTGAGTATCGAACTCACGCATCTAAACCAGGCATATCAAGCTGTCAGTGGTGACATTACACCGGAAACCATAGTAATGAATTCTTCTCTTCTATTCGCTTAACAGAACAGACCGACGTGTGAAATAAAGATTGAACTTTTGTATCATAATCTTTGTCTAAAAATCTCAATAGGTTATGGGCCCAATCCCGCCTGAACACGTTTAAACCAGTACTGCGAATCGACTTCTGCGTGAAGTGATTGTTGTGTTGAAAACAGGTCCGAACCTACACGATTATACTGTTCAATGGGAACTGTCAGAAGCTATTAAAGGAGGAACAAATCGAAATAAACCCTCTCTCTGCGTTTGGAACTCCACCCGCAACAGTGTGTTATCCTTATTTAAAATCTGCGAACATGTTGTGTGCGCTGTGCAGTGAAAATTGGTGGTATTGCAAAAATGGAAGAGGAAAAGGTGTTGCTCTTGCCATTGCTAGATGGCACAAACTTCCATTCCTGGAAGTACAGAATGACGATTCTATTGGAGGAAAAGGGACTCCTTGATTCTCTACAAAAGGAACGGAAAGAAGGTGAAGAGTTAAGTAAAAATGGAAAGAAATGTTAACTTCTACTAATTTCAAGAATAGCGGACTCACATCTCATCTTTGAGAGAAAAAGTTCGGCGTCAAGAATGTTCCCAAAAAAAAAGTTACTTTCTTTGAAGCAAAGTGGCTCGCTTCAAGAGCATTTCCTCGAATTCGACAAGTTGTTGCGAAATTACAAATCAACTGGTGGTAAAATATAGGATGAAGACATTATTTGTCATCTCCTTCTATCCCTTAAACCGTCGTACGGAACGTTGATAACGGCTTTGGAAACAATGCGGGAGAATAGTTTAACCGTCGGATTTGTGAAAAGTCGATTGTTGGATGAAGAGACAAAGCAGCAATTCTGCAGTTTGTCAAACTGTTCGAATGCGGCACCGGCGGCTTTTTCCAGTAGGAATGGTTGGCAGCGAAAGCCCCAACAGCAAGGAAGAACAATAAAGTGTTTCGTGTGCAAGAAGGATGGACATCAAGCAAATGAGTGTCCAGAAAAGAACAAATCGACGAGGAGAAAATTTATAAGGAAACCCAGTGCATATTTTGGTGACGACAACCCGCATGGTGTATGTTTTGTGAACAATAGGCAAATTCCGATGAATTCTGACGGAACGTGGATCGTCGATTCGGGCTCATCTGAACACATCAAATAATAAGGATCTATTTTGCAAGTCGAGGAAATTGAAAGAACCTGTTAACATTTCCGTAGCAAAAGAAAATAAATATATTACTGTCACATACGTCTGACAGCTGTCCGTGAATAAACGGCATTCAGTGCTTGATCGTCAATGAGAACACACGCGGCTTCCTTTCCAACAATTACAACAGTTGGCGACGAGGATGGGATATTCGCAGAACCCTGACATTGTATGGACGGGAAAAAAAAGCACACTGAGTGAACAACGGACCACGATGGCAAAATCCGACATGGAGCCATTCAATAAACGGGCCATGCAATGGGCCGGCTGGGTAAAACGTTTTGAAGGTGCAGTAGCAATATTTAACGTGAAACCAGAAAATAAAAAGGCCATGTTCCTGCATTACATGGGGGCTGAAATTTACAACCTGCCGTGTGACCACGTTTTTCCGGACGAGCCTGAATCAAAATGCTACGAAGAAATAGTGAAGTATTTGGAGGAGCTGTACAACCCGAATCCCCTCGAGATGGTGGAACTCTGGAAATTTCGCCAGCGAAGTCAAAGTGAAGTTGGAACCATAGCGGAGTTTATCACAGCCTTACAACAAGTAGCGGCACGTTGCGATTTCGGAGAATACTTGACAAAGGCGCCCAGAAACCAGCTAGTTTTTGGAGTACGAAATCCTAGAATACGAAACCGGTTGATTTGAAGAAAGGAACCTAACGCTGGAAAAGGCAAAGCAAATTGTTTTAGCTATGGAAGCGGCTGAAGATGGAGCAGAAGGGTTAAATAATGTCGCGAAAAAAATAAATGTTGAGAACACATCGAAGAAGAACGTCGATTGCTACAGAAGCGGAGAATCACATTTTGCAAATGTGTCCAAGCACAAGAGACCCGTGTGCAAAAAGTGCGGAAAAATTGGACATCTGCAGCGCGTCTGTCGCACGAACATTAGGAAAAATAGTGTGCGATTGATTAATGAAGCAGATCCAGACATCGATGATGATGTGGAGGTAAATTATGTTTTAGTTAACAGTTTACAACAAAGTACAAACTACACCGCAAAAATATACATAGTCTTAAAAGTGAATAACATCAAAATCAAATTTGAAGTAGATTCAGGACACCGTAAAAACAATACGCGTACAGCTCGAGGAGTGTGGTGAAGACGTGGATAGTGTTATTGTTCGCAAACAGCATAGCAGGCGGTCGGATTGTGTGCGGACCGACGCGTTCCTGGCCGGATTGCAGCAGCGGGCGACGGCCGATCCCAACGTCGGCATTCGGGCCCTGGCGCGAGACGTTGGCGTGGCCCCGAGCACCGTCAAGGTGGCGTTAAATCAGGACCTGCGGTACGCGTCGTACAAGCGACGTAGGGGACAGCTCATAACAGCAAAAACGCGCGAAAAGCAGCTTGCCAACGCTAAGCGCTTGCTGAGCTGGCTGAAGCACCCGGCGCCGCCAGGTTCTCTGACGAGAAGAACTTTCAGGTCAGGTCAAGACCAGAAGCACAACGTGCAGAACAACCGCTGGCTCGCTTACTGTGCTGCTGATGTGCCCCGTGTGCCGCAGACGAAGTTTCCTCAGACGGTGATGGTGTTCGGGTGCGTCTCGTCGGAGGGAGACGTGATGCCGCCTCACATCTTCCCCCAGGGCCTGTGGCTGAATGCTGACGGGTACATTACTCTACTACATTACATTACTCCTATGAATTACTTTGTGTGGGGCACAGTTGAGCGGGACACCAACAGGGCGTCCTGTAATACCAAAGCGGAGCTGGTGGTCAGAATAAAGGCCGTGTTTGCGGCCATCCCCAGAGACATGGTTGTCCGGGCTTGCGCGCGGTTCCGGAAGCGGGTGCAGGCGGCCATCGACGCGGAGGGGGAGGTACTTCGAATAAAAAATGCGGCAAACATGGTAAGCTAAACTTTGTAGAATTTTTTTTTTTAATATTTAACATAAATTTGATAAAAATTCCTTTCCTATTCCCTCAGAAACTGTCAAATTTATCTCGAACACCCTAAAGCGGCTGACGCGCTTAGAATTAGCAGAAGGAGGGGACATAGAGAATCATCTAGAAACGTTCTCTAACTTGGTCCAACAAATCGCAGATTTAGGAGAGCCAATACCCAGAAAATGGCAAATAGCGATGTTGCTATGTTCGTTACCGGAATCATTCGACTCGTTAACTACCGCATTGGAACAGATTTCCACCAATAATTTAACCCTGGAGTTGGTGAAGAGCAAGCTTCTAGCTGAAGGAGAAAAACGACGTGAACGTTCGGGAACAAGTTCGGAGGAAGGCAAAGTGTTTCAAGTGACGACGAAGAACAAAGTGAACAGGAACAAACCAAGTGTAGTGTGCTTTCATTGTGGCAAAGCCGGCCACATGAAAAGAAACTGTCGTTTGCTTAACAGAACAATGCAAGAAGCAAAACACAATTCCGCGAAAGTGACGGTGAGTGACGACGGACCGTTGGCTTGGACTGCAAGCAAAGGCCTACAAGGAAACTGGTGCGTCGCGGCACATGACTAATGATCCAACATGTTTTGAAATAAAAGTGAATTGTGCGGAAAGTAGTGTCACACTGGCCGATGGGAGCAAGGCGAAAATTGAAGGTGTTGGGTCTGGAACCCTAGTATGCGTGACAACAGATGGCGAACAATCGGCCATAAAAGTTAGCGATGTACTTTACGTGTCCACACTGGAAAGTGGCTTAATATCGGTGAGCTGCCTAGTGAAAAAGGGCATGCGAGTAATTTTCGAAGAAAATCATTGTCTTATCAAACAAGGAAGGCGAGTTATAGCTGTGGCAAATAAACTCGGAAGTCTTTATCACCTGTGCATCGGCGAAAATGCGTTGGTGAGTAGAACATCACCAAATAATTGTCTACATTTATGGCATAGACGGCTTGGTCATCGAGACCCACAAGTAATAAAGACATTATTCGGCGATAACGCGAAGTTGGAAGAACTGAACATGACAAATGTCTGCACGAGTTGTATAGAAAGGAAGATGGCCCGATCCCCATTCAGAAGAACAAACAAAAGAAGTGAAAACAAGTTGGACATTGTTCACACGGACGTGTGTGGTCCGTTTCCTCACACACCGAGTGGTCACCGTTACGTACGTGCCTGCATACGTATGTCAACTAAGAAGCCTGCATTGTGGTGTTCAACCCGGTCGCATAAGCCCACTATCTTAACTGTCAAGTGACATACATTAATCCAAGCAAGTACATTACACAGTACAGGCTTCTTAGTTGACATACGTATGAATAGCTTTAAAGTATACCAAAATAATAATGTTTATGGTTCTTGGAGTCTTACAATGTATCAAAACCACAATTACTTTGGTTTTTCTTTATTTTTCGGCTTGAGGCAACCCAGACGCGAGACAGCTATTTCAAAATAAAGTGCGTTAGAGGCAAAATCACCCGCTTTCGAGGCAAATTTGGCTGGCAAAGCCTGTACCGGTACCAGCCTAGTTGACACGCATAGACCTTGGCCAGGGGGAAATGTCAAAAGTGACATTCCCACCTGCGAAGAGGCGGGCATTTCCTCAGTCAAGTGCGAGACTCGGGCAACATCGGATGCACAAATGAAATAAAGACCATTTAAAACATGGTGTCAGAAGTGGTCTTCTAAAAAAAACAAAAAAAGAAAAATAAAAGTGTTAAGCTTGGCATCAGCAATCGGTCATCGATTGCCGCAGCCACTGGACTGTGCCAACTTGGCCAAAGAATGGCCTAGATGGAAACAAGCATTTGCCATCTACCATCATTCTATTCTTGTGGACGATTGGACCCCGGGGGATGGAAATCTTTAATACACTATACCCTGAAGCAGCCCAGGCGAGTAACGTTTTTGGCGTCAGTGCGAGCGAGAGCGATGAAGAGGGGTTTGCCGACGCGAGTGAAGTGGCACCAGGACAAGTGAACACGCTCATAAATGTGATAGCGGCGTTCAATGAAATTTGTCTCCCCAAGAGGAACACTACGATGGAAGCTTTCAAGTTTCACAATATCGCGCAAAGAGAAGGTCAATCATTCGGCGAATTTGAAACTGAGCTACGCACGTAAGCTCAGTTCTGCGAATTCCAGTGTCCAAAATGCAATGCAGCACCCAATATACCGTCCGCATGCTTCGGGATAGTATAATAATTGGAATTAATGACAAAAATCTCCAGCACAAGCTTCTGGACCGACAGGACGCGTCCCTGGCAAAAGTCGTCGAAACGTGCAAACGGTTTGAGGCCACCTCGGACTGTGGAATTATAAACACTGCTCGCCTCTTTGCTAGATGTCATTCATTCTACTTCAGTTCCACGTTGACAGACGTCACTTTTAGTTCAGTGTGACATCTGTCAACGTGGAACTGAAGTAGAAGGATCTAGAAGACACAAACGTGGTGGTGTCGCCAACAGTCGGATTATACTCGTGAAATAAAGAAGTCATTTGGTGTCGAAGATAACCTAGTCGTTTTCATATTTCAACAGGTTATGGGCCCAGGCGTCTGACCCAAAGGTTCATTTCATGAAAGATTCGGCTAGGTGGAGCCGAATTTCTGTTATTACTTGTTAGCAGCCGCACCGCGTCGACCCAGCGGCTAGCAGAGAGCGATGGATCGACTGACACTTCCACTGACAGGAGGCTGTCAGTGGAGAAGTGTCCTGCGGTGTGAAGAGATGAAAAGAAGATCTCTTCTGATCGGCATCTCGAGCGGAGCGGACGCGTCGTCGTGACCGTCCGCCAGTTTTAATCTGTAACTTAGTATCCTGTATTTTAACGTGTTAGAATAATAAAGTCATTGTTTTATTCCCAAAATACAAAATTACTGTTCGTGGCAAATATAGTCTTCATCGGTGTAAAACAAAATGGCCGATATGAAATTTAATATAGAAAAGCTGAACGGCAGTAATTGGCAAACATTGAGCGTACGCGCAGAAATGCTACTGGCTCGCGAGGATCTATGGGATGTGGTGAAGGACGAAATCCCCATAGAAAAGGATCGCACCCCTGTTTGGAAGACCTCTGATCGAAAGGCTAAAGCCACAATTGTATTGTTGCTAGAGGACAGCCAATTACCATTAGTGAGAAACTCGGTGTTTGCCCACGAAGTCTATCTCGCCCTTAAAAACTTTCACCAGAAAACAACAAGATCGATGCGAGTTTCGCTACTAAAGAAGCTATGTGCGATGAATCTTAAAGTGAACGGAAACATAGAAGATCATATCCGTAACTTTGATGATTTGTTCGATCGCCTTGACGCCGCGGGCACTGCACTAGACAAAGATACAAAGATCTGTGTGCTATTGCGAAGCTTGCCGCCTTCATATGACGGTCTAGTTACGGCACTGGATATTTGTTCGGACGACGACATATCCCTTGAAGTGGTAAAAGCCAAACTAATTGATGACTATAATCGTCAACAAGAAAGAAAAGGCAGCGGATACGGTAAAGTAGAGAAAACAATGCGATCTGGAGAAAGCAGGCCAGATCATGGAGCGACCGAAGGTTTACGTACTTGCCATTACTGTAAGAAACCAGGCCATTACAAGCAAAACTGCAGAAAAATTTTTGCCAAAAAGAAAAAGAATCGTCCAGTGGCTCGATAAAAGCTAAAGCAGCACATAGCGATTCACAAAGTGTTGCCTTTACCGTAATGCAAAAGGAAAAGACGAGTAGCTGGCTGATCGACAGTGGCACTAGTGCACATATGACTAACGATCAGTCATTTTTCGAATCGTTGCACAAATGTGACAGTGGATTCATTACCATGGCAGACGGTAAAAAGACGCAAATCAAAGGCGAAGGAAATGGTGTGTTATATGGTACAATCGATTCCGACAAAGTCATGAAGATAGAAATGAACGACGTCAAATTTGTACCAGGGCTATCCACAAACCTGATATCGGTCGGGAAGTTGGCAATGAAGGGACTGAAGGTGTTCTTTGATAATGACGAATAGTGAACACAGAGGATGCAGCGGTCGCAACCGGAACACGTTACAGCGGGCTTTATTATCTAAATGTAACCGGAACTTCGATGGCAGCATTGCATGGACAGCACAAAGAAAATTGCCAGCACCAGTGGCACAGACGATTTGGACATCGAGATTGGGCTGCTGCTGAACGATTACAGAAGGAAGACATGGCTACAGGATTGAGGATAAGTGATTGCGGGTTACGATTGGTGTGCGAATGTTTTATGGAAGGAAAGTCGGCTTGATTGCCGTTTCGTCATGTTATCCAACGAAAGTCGACGCAGGTACTCGATATCGTTCACACAGATATTTGTGGACCCATGAAGAACATCACACCAAGTGGAAACAAATACTTTATGGTCATCATAGACGATTTCACGCGGTTCACAACAACTTATCTGTTGAAACAGAAATCAGAAGCTGTGGATAAACTGAAGGACTATGTACGGTGGGTCGAAAACATATTCGGTCGCAAGCCACAGGTAGTGAGATCAGATGGAGGAGGAGAATTCAACAATAATGAACTGCTAGATTTTTACAAGAAGCAAGGAATACAACCACAGTTCACTACCCCTTACTCTCCTCAGCAGAATGGCGTGGCAGAACCCAAAAATCGGTCCCTGACAGAAATGGCCACATGTATGCTGGTTGATGCGGGAATGGAGAAACGATTTTGGGGAGAGGCAATTTTGACAGTGTTATGTATTGGATTTGAGGCAATGACATTTCGTCCATTGACAGTTGACGTTTAGTGCAGTGACAGTTGACACAACAGTCATTCTCGCTTGTACTAGCATTGCAAGTAGACCGTTCTGTAATCCCTCACATGAAGTATTGAAAAGAAATAAAGTTTTTTAAGTAATATACACAACATTTTGGTGTCAGAAGTTCGATAGTGCTGAAAAAAGTTCCATTGGCGTGTACGATACATCGGTGTACGAGCAAACGAGGCTGCAGCAACACGCGATACATCACACACGAGCACACCTACATCCCGATAAAAAAAGTGAGGTTAGCGAAGGCACGTGGAAAAATCTCCAGACATCGAGTTTACTTGCGGTGCACGTTAAAACACGAAAACGATGAACAACGAGAATAAGGAGCTGGTGCAGGCACTCTCTGGAATGCTCATCCAAGTATTGAGGGAATCCATGGGACCCGCCCTCCAACAAGTAAATGCTGAGCAACGAAGTGCTGGTGAAAACTCAGCGTCGCAACCGAAAGCACCGCCATTCGCTATGCCCGAATACCGTGCCACTGAGGGAACATCCGTCGCCGACTACTTTAAGCGGTTCGAGTGGGCGCTCAAGCTAAGTGGAATCCCGGAAGCGCAGTACGCGGATTATGCTCGTGTCCACATGGGAACGGAGCTAAATAACTCTTTGAAGTATTTGATCGCACCTAGAGAGCCGCAGGACATGGAATACACTGAGTTAAAGCAATCGCTGGTCGCGCATTGGGACGAAGCAAAGAACAAATACGTGCAAAGTGTGCAATTCCGCACCATCGTTCAGCAACGAGGCGAATCAATTGGACAATTTGTTCTCCGGCTAAGACAGGGTTCTGCCCACTGTGAATACGGCGATTTTTTGGATCGAATGCTAGTCGAGCAAATGCTACATGGGTTGACTGAGCGTGACATCTGCGATGAGGTAATCGCAAAAACCCATCCACATTCAAAGAAGCCCTCGACATAGCTCTTGCTTTAGAAGCCACCCGAAATATCGCTCGCGACATCAAGACGACAGCACAAGTTTCCGAGACAGCGAACAAACTAGGTTATGAAAAGCCGACACAGAAGAGACCAGCGAAGCGCCAAGTAACGACAAACAAACAGCAGCACAACACTTCAGGTAGCCAGCGCACTATATGTAACGGTTGTGGAGGAAACCACCTCAGAAGCGAATGTCGTTTCCAGAACGCCAAATGTAACGTTTGTCACAAGAAAGGCCACATCGCGAAAGTCTGCAAATCAGGTAAGCCTAGCCATAACGTTCCTAACCGTGATCTAAGGCCCTCGCAAGCCTCCCTAGACCAAATACAACGGCTTAATCACATCCATAACGTTCCGAGCAACGAGAAGAAAATGATTGATGTGAAAATAGATGGTAAATCACTACAGATGGAGCTAGATACCGGCGCACCCTGTGCGATTGTTTCGCAATCCACTCTCCAAGCTATCATTCCAAAGTTTATCTTGCAGCGAAGCGACAAGCAGTTTTCTAGCTATACCGGACACCGCCTCCACTGTCTTGGTCGCATGAAGGTAAATGTAACCATAGGAACGGCAACACGTAAAGAACAACTATATGTAGTTTCCGGAGTACACGATTCACTTCTGGGACGAGAATGGATCGCACACTTCACGGACCAGATCGATCTAAACAGTTTGTTCTCCACACGTACACCGATTCACTCTGTAGCTAATACCGCTTTGACTCCCAACCATCTAACACAGCTTGATCGGCTACTGGATAGCTTTGCTAATGTCTTCAGCGAATCTCCTGGCAAGTTGACAGGTCCCCCGGCAAAAGTCCACCTGAAGGAAAATGCCACCCCCGTGTTCGCCAAAGCTCGCGACATTCCTCTCGCGTTACGAGATAGATATGCAGAGGAGATTGAAAACAAAATTCGATCCGGGTTTTTTGAGAAGGTCGAGTATTCGGAGTGGGCATCACCGACGCACGTGATTGTCAAGAAGAATGGCAAATTGAGAATCACGGGAAACTACAAACCGACGGTAAACCCGATGATGATTGTAGATGAACATCCCATTCCACGGACTGAAAACATCTTCAACAACATGAAAGGGGCAACTCTTTTCTGTCATTTAGATGTTACCGATGCCTACACTCATCTTCCCATTGACGAACAGTTCCGTCAAGTGTTAACCTTGAACACGACAACACACGGGCTGATACGACCGACCAGAGCAGTATACGGAGCCGCCAACATACCCGCGATCTGGCAACGTCGAATGGAGGAAATTCTTCTAGGACTTACGAATGTTGTTAGCTTCTACGACGACATCATCGTATTTGCCAAAGATTTTGAAGAACTGCTACAAGCTCTGACGCGCATTTTGAGTAGAATCCAGCAAAGTGGCTTGAAGCTCAATCGTTCGAAATGTGTTTTTGCTACCTCGTCACTCAAATGCTTAGGACACCGCATCGATCGCGAAGGACTACACAAGTCTACAAAACATATTGAAGCGATTCGAGACGTACCAAGACCATCTAACCCTGAAGAACTGCAGCAATTTCTAGGAAAAGCCACATACTATTCAGCGTTCATACCCGATTTGTCTACAAGAGCAAAACCGTTACGCAGTATTATGTCTGCAGAGCAATTTGAATGGACAGCCGAAGCTGACGAAGCTTTTCGAGATATAAAAAACATCTTGATCTCTCCACAAGTGCTTATCCAGTACGACCCGACACTACCACTGATACTAGCAACGGACGCTAGCAAGACAGGCCTCGGAGCAGTACTCTCGCATCGACTGAACAACGGGACAGAACGACCCATAGCGTACGCAAGCTGTACCATGTCACCTACGGAACAACGCTATCCGGTGATCGACAAAGAAGCGCTAGCGATTGTATGGGCCGTCAAAAAGTTCTTCAACTACCTTTACGCACGGAAGTTTACGCTCGTTACGGATCACAAACCGTTGACGCAAATCCTGCATCCCGAAAAGTCGTTCCCAACACTGTGTATAAGTCGCATGGCCAACTACGCGGATTACCTCGCGCACTTTAATTTCGATGTGAGTTAGCACACCACGATGTGATAACAAGTAAATTTAATTAAAATCCAAGCCGCGACCCTTGATTATATTTTTTGAGCACGAAAACAATTAAACGATCACGCAATCGCCGATGAAGTAAACAACCGATGAAGTAAACAACCGATGAAGTAAACAAAACCATTAAACGCAACTAATGACAGAAACGCGCACCCCAAATTTGGAGCTAATCGCTTATGACGTCCATGCAGCAGCAGCGTGCCCCGATTATGACGCCATGCAGTCACCACGTGCACCGAATACATGATCACCTCATGAGCATAACTGATAGCAGCAATTAACAGTATAAAAGGTCTTCGCAGCAACGAATCAAATCAGTTGCAGTTCAACCCCGACACCAGCCGTCATCGCAGACTACCAGCATCGACGAAGACACCGATCAGTCGCACGGTCCCGATCTTCACGAGAAGAACAGTGATTGATTAGAAGCGTAAGAACTGTATACTCAATTGTGTATTAAATAAAGGAAAAGAACAAAAAACAAGTTTCTTGTTTTTTTTACACTTTCCCGAGCGGATACACTTAACTTGTGGTATATCGATCGACCAACGAAAATAAAAACGCCGATTACTGTTCGCGCATACCCAGCCGTTCTACACAGTCCGAGGTGAACCATCTCTCTCTTTGCAGGGGAGGAAATGACGATATAGATGAGTTCGAGGATTTTGTGCTCAACCAAATCCAACAACTGCCCATCAGAGCCGAGCAAATCGCACGTGAAACGCGAAAAGATAACCACTTAGGAAAGATCTTCAACGACCTAGAAATGGGAAGAAACCTAATACAAGCAGGGTACAAATCACCAGAAGCAAAGTACACGACGGTCGCAAAATGCTTGCTGTTCGAACATCGCGTCGTCGTTCCTGAGATCTACCGCCCTGCAATCCTCAAAGACCTGCATTCCACGCACATTGGCGTAGTCAAGATGAAATCCCTTGCACGATCGTACGTCTACTGGCCAGGGATAGACAATGACATCGAGAAGCTAGCCAAAGCATGCCACGAATGTGTACAGACAGCATCAGCACCTCCTAAGTTCAACAAACACCATTGGGAGTATCCGTCCAACCCCTTGGAGCGTGTGCATATAGATTACGCTGGACCCGTTGCCGGTGCAATGCTACTAGTCATCGTCGATGCATACAGCAAGTGGCTTGAGGTGAAAGTGACTCGCTCAACCACAACGGCAGCAACCATCGACATCCTGGATGAACTATTCGCATCCTACGGAGCGCCACTGACAGTTGTGACCGACAACGGAACGCAATTCACTGCGGAGGACTTTACTTCATTCCTGCAACGAAGTGGTGTTAAGTTCCACAAACGCTCCGCGCCGTACCATCCAGCTACCAATGGGCAAGCAGAGCGCAATGAATTCTACAAGCTCTACACTTCAAGCTAATCTGAACGAATTCCTTCTTCAGTACCGCAAAGTACCGCATAGTGAAACCGGCGAGCCCCCAGCTAAACTGTTCTTAGGACGAAACATTCGGTCACGTCTCGACCTACTCCGTCCGCAAACCGTCCAGACCAGAGCATCGGAGAAGCAAGGAATAACCTTCGATCCAACGTACCGCACATTCGAGCCAGGACAACTCGTTTATTGTCTTTCTGGTAATCCGAGAATGGACAAGTGGATTCGAGGAACAGTCGTCACCCGGCTAGGCGACTTACACTACCTCATCGAGCGTGATGACATCGAGATGAAGCGTCATGTCGACCAGATGCGACCTGCCCTGGACAACAGAACAGCCGACCTACCTAGTGAGCCTGGACCTCCACATGCCAGAGATGTGCTTACTCGTCGCAGGCACTACTACGGGTCAACCGAACCGTCACAGACACCATTGGTCATCTCTCCCCGAACTGTGTCTGTTTCATCAGAGTCATCATCACCCGACTCATCGTACGACACACCGACCGGAAGTCCGGCCCGAGCCAACGATGACCAGCCGATCGTACGTCGATCGTCTCGACAACGACACCCGCCTTCTCGTTACTCACCGTAGGACATCTTTAAGAAGGGAGGAGTGTTATGTATTGGATTTGACGCAATGACATTTCGTCCATTGACAGTTGACGTTTAGTGGAGTGACAGTTGACACAACAGTTACTCTCGCTTGTACTAGCATTGCAAGTAGACCGTTCTGTAATCCCTCACATGAAGTATTGAAAAGAAATAAAGTTTTTTAAGTAATATACACAACAGACAGCCACATACATACCGAATAGGTTACCGTCCTGATCCATCCCCAAAACTCCATTTGAACTATGGTAGGGAAGAAAGCCTGATCTCAGCCACTTGCGAGTTTTCGGAACTAATGCCTATGCCCATGTACCAGAAAGTAAAAGGAAGAAGCTGGATAGCAAAGCTCGGAAACTGACGTTCGTTGGCTATGCAATGGATCAGAAAGCCTACCCGATGCCCGATTAATCGAGTTAGAAAACGAAACAGCATCGATTGAAGGGCAAGTTCATACAAAACAGGAGAAAAAGGAAAACGGAATCAAAGAAAATACAGTAGATATCGAAGTGATACCCTTCACAGAAAAGAAGGAAGAAAGTGTTGATGATTCCGCTGAAGAGCACTAGGAAGTAGAAAATAACGAATGAAGCGACCCAGCTGGTCCACCACCCTGCCTTCCCCTAACCCTTCCCGCCGGAGCCTGCAATCGCCATCTCTACCTGCACCAACGCAAGCCGTACCCATGAGCAGCGTTCAGCCAACACAACGCAAGACTCGGAATCCGCCAACCGCCACCTTCACCCGCGCCCACGCAGCGAAGACAGTAACGGTCGTATGAAGCGCCTAATCGCCACCATGAAAGCCAAACCACCACCGTCAGCAAAACCCCGTAGGTCGCACCTGCCAAGCGGCCGCCCGAGTTAAAGAATGCACCGAGTCAGGTTACATCCTGCGCGCATCGCTTTGACCAAGATTCTGAATGGACAGGAGAATGCAGGTCACGACGCGTTTCATCAACGACGCGTCAAAACAAAGCCAGACCACGCGTCAACAAAACGCAGCCGCTACGACACCGCCTGACTATGAAATGTTCCAAGAGGCGCGAATGTATGCGCCGCATGCACGGAACCCCGACAGCGTCGATTCGGGTTACATCATGAGTACGTCGCTTGGGCTAAGAATCCAACTGGACAAGATAATTCCTGTCGCAACATGTTTGATTGGCGATCAATGCAAAAAAAATGATGGAAACGCTGCAGTAGCTGGTTTCCTTTCGAAACGTGGGAAGCGCTGCGGTGGCCGGTTGTGCACATCGGTTATGTTAGGGCGAAGCCGGGAGGGTTGATCAACGGGAGATTGATGAAGGGTATCGGGCCAGCGGGGTTAGCAAAATAGTATATAAGGAACCAAAACATTATAATAAAGGCCCGCAGTTTTGACCTGGAAGTGCCAGGGAACAGTAGAATCCGAAATTTGTCGACTTTTATCTACAGGTCCTCACGTCGTCAGTCCGTTTCTCCGCCGTTTGAAAGTCTTCTTCGTTCTCAACGGTTAAAGTTTATGAAAAACCGAAGAAGCCATTCTGCCTGGCCACTCGGTTCGTTTCACGAAGAAGATACCAACATGAACCCTCGTCGATCAGGAAGAATAAATCAGGGAAAACTGCTTACACATCTAAAACAATTTAGTCTTGGTTATGCTGTAGAACACGCAGCGTGTGCAGTTGAAGGCCCCATAGATCATCATGATGCTTTAAAGGACCACGCGTGGCGTGAAGCCATGTTGGAAGAGCTGTCGTCTCATCGACACAATGATACTTGGACACTGGTACCGTTACCAAAAGGACAAAAAGCCATCGGTTCAAAGTGGGTCTTCAAAGAGAAACGTAACGAGAAAAATCAAGTAATCAAATTTAAAGCCAGACTGGTAGCGTAAAGCTATGCACAGAGATCTGGAGTCGACGTGGATGAAGTGTTCTCCCCTGTAACAAGTCAAACTACGTTTCGCATGTTTCTCACGGTAGTGGCAAAGAACAATATGCAGGTTCGACATCTAGATGTAAAGACGGCGTACCTTTACGGCAATCTGGACGAGGAAGTGTATATGCGGCAGCCGCCGGGATTCGTCGTTCCGGGAAAAGAACATTTAGTTTGTCGTCTTCAACGCAGCATCTATGGACTACGTCAGTCCGCTCGATGCTGGAATCGTCGTTTAGATGAAGTTTTGATGAAAAATGGGTTCAAAACTGGAGTAGCAGACCCATGTTTGTACGTCACAGGGAGTGGAAATACTCAAGTTATGCTGGTGGTATATGTCGAAGACAAATGAAATAAAGACCATTAAAAACAGTCGTACCTCCAACAATGTGGCCAAAGCCTGGTGGAACGATGAGACGAACCGGGCTTGGGAGGAAAAAATTAAGCCCGGCGACAATACAACAGACGTAAGACTTTGCTGAACCACATAAATCTACAAACAACAGCTAGATTTAGATTTTTTAAAAAGAAAGGCAAGGATGACAGCCTAGAGAAAGCAGTGGATGACATCACCCTGCAAACCAAACCTCATGCCTTATGGAAAATGATGAACAGGGTGCAGGGACGCCCCGGTCACCACCAGGAGAACCCTATAATGATTGATGAAGTGATGGCTAAGGATTTTCTCAAAATAAACTTCCCCACTGGCAGGTAAACGTCCGATGCGAGTTGGCAAGCCATTCTGAGGCAATTAAACGACGACACCACCCTGATGCCCATAAACGACCTCAACAGAATGTAGGCACAGGGTAGGATTCCCAAGATATTGAGGGCAATCAAGATCGTGGCCATCCCCAAGCCTGGGAAAGACCCCAAATACGTCCGAAATCTAAGACCCGTTTCGCTATTCCCCACAATAATCCCTGCAAACACGAAAGTGCACAAAATCATCTTGGAGATAATGGCGAAATACCGTTTTTTCCCGAACACTTCCGTGGGATTCCGGAGAAACTGCGCGACTACTTTGGCTACCAACATCCTAGTAAATCAAATCTTAATGCTTAAACAACGCCAAAAGAAAGATCACTGGTATCATTTTTATTGACCTTAAAAATGCATACAACAGTGTCGCAATAAGCAAGCTACTCCGAATCCTCCAAGCGTACTTGATTCCTTCAGAGGCAGTGCGATGGATTAGAGCCTTCCTTCTAAACCGGACAATTGAAATGTGCGCCAAAGGAAAAACCCTGAGAAGAACTGTGTCCGTCCCCAACCAAACATTTTCGGCGATAGTGAACCAAAAATATAGCCTTCCGCTCTTACAAATGTTGTGTTCTCGCTTCCACGCGTACGATGTCGGGGCCTTATGAATAGAAGCTTGTGAGCTTATTTCTCTCTGCGGAGGTCTAGTACCCTCTCCCCATGTATCGGAGCGAGAAGCAGCAACTCATATGCCCTCTGTCGCATTCGCGCTACAGGCCCGGTGCCGCGATTGAGACCTCTCCACATTAAAAGCGCAAGCACAACATACGAGAGCGTATGATGGAAACCATAAAACGATTGCGCCTCTCGCTTCGTGGGTACTTGCAATGCGCGTTTCTTCATACATTCATAACTTTCTGCGGGACTGGCTCATGTTTCAACAAAGGTGGAACAAAATCAATTTGACTTGATTTGATCAATGTTTAATCCACCCGCACATTTTTTGCACTTTTGAGTGACATTTAGATTGCATGTTCCCAATATAGCCCAATGCAATGTTCCCGAACAGCCATTGGCATCGACAAGTTACAAGATGATGTGCAAACGATTTCTCGATTGAAAAAATTTCGACCAAAATGTTTTGCCAACCAACTTGAAAAAGTCACTCACTGTGCGTCTTCAAAACCAAGATTTAATTTTTATGTTCGTTTCAAAATAACTTTTTGAAGTGAATGGCACATCAAAATATCAACGATATATATTGGGGTTATAGCGTGGCCGGAGCCGAGGTTAGGAATAGCCTATTTTGTTCTCACTACTCCTTTCAGACTTCAGGCTAGCATATCAAACGGTTCGAAACACCGAAGGCGCAACGAATCGAAGACACATGAGGGAGCGGAACGAAAAAAGTTCGTACGACAGAAGCAAGCAACGCCATCAAAGACATCCGTTCCGTAAGACCATCAACTAGTGATGAGAAGATGGAATAGCTTCTTATGATCCGATCTGCTCTCTTGATTATATGATCTGATCTGATCCGAAAATATGAGAGCAAATGCTCCATTATGATCCTAGTGACGCCATTACCCGTAGCGCTATGGCGATGTGTTCTGATCTGATCCAATACGCTCTTTGCCGGCAGACCTATGGCGATGTGATCTGATCTGCTCCATTATGATCCTAGTGACGCCATTACCCGTAGCGCTATGGCGATGTGTTCTGATCTGATCCAATACGCTCTTTGCCGGCAGACCTATGGCGATGTGATCTGATCTGCTCCATTATGATCCTAGTGACGCCATTACCCGTAGCGCTATGGCGATGTGTTCTGATCTGATCCAATATGCTCTTTACCTGTAGACCTATGGCAATGTGATCTGATCTGCTCCATTATGATCCTAGTGACGCCATTACCCGTAGCGCTATGGCGATGTGTTCTGATCTGATCCAATATGCTCTTTGCCGGCGGGCCTATGGCGATGTGATCTGATCTGCTCCATTATGATCCTAGTGACGCCATTACCCGTAGCGGCATGGCATTGGAGTACGATTATGCTCTTCTGATCTGATCCGATCTTTGACTGAGAGCAAATGATCTGATCTGCTCCTGAAATTTTGGAGTTTTCTCATCACTACCATCAACAGCCATCTGACCGACATCCACACAGTGCGAGCACCACAGAAGGGAAAGACACGAGAATTGGCAAAAAGAGAAGACAGACGCAGGAGAGCGAAAGAACTTTTTTTTCTCTTCTGGAGTGAGCAAATTTTTTCTCACTTCACTGGCTATCACCGAAAGTGAACTGTATCTCGCTGGTGTTTTCGGTTTGGCTTCGCCAACGAATCACCCCCGAGAACATCAGCGAGAAAAAGCGTGGTGTCTCCTTGGGTCGGTCTTCCCCAGGGAGACATTATGTCCCCAACGCTTGTTAATTTCTACACAAGCCAATACCACTCTCCAAATGGAGAAGTAAACCAATTCGCTGCCGATTTTGCTATTATCCACTCAAGCCAATCGATACAAGCGGTAACAACGAACTACAGGCATCGCCTGCACCAGTAGAGCAAACAAGAATAAAATCGCATCTGTAAACACCGTAATTAACCAATCCCTAAGAAAGGTCACTGGTTGCTCCAAAATCACACCGATAAATACCTTGATAGCAATTGCTTCCGAGATTCCGTTTGAGATTAGACGAGAGTACCTAGTAGCAAAGGAACTCGCGAAGACCGTGGCCCATGCGAAAATAAGTGCATCAATACTCGCCAGTTTCCAAAACCTCAATATCTGTAACAAATCGTCACCACAATACAGGTCATACGTTGACAACAATGAGAGTCTTCAAATAGTAACAAAATATAGCTACAACGATGCAGCGAACGGTGTTAGAAAAGAGGGGATCAGCCTATCAATCCCAGGGTTGGAGGGTAGCAAGAACAGTACGAACCCAGAAGCCCTAAGAAAGATATAAAGGACCATGATGCAAGCGCAGGAGGATAGTCGAGTTGGAATAATAATGTTCCATACCATTTTGTCTTTCTGGCAGCACTGCCTATTTGACATGGATTGAATTGACTAAAGAGTCGGCAGTCGGGTAGTGCCTGCCGAACAAAGCAGACGTTTGTTGTATTTTCTTCAAGCGCAACCCACGTGCTGCTAAGAAGCATAGTGGATAAGTTATTTTTGTGAAAAATATTGCAGACAGTGCAAGGAGTATCTTGTTCATAGAACAAAAGACAAAAATCAGGATGGACTCGTTTTGCATAGCGGTGTCAAGACTGACGAACGAAAACTATCAAACATGGCGCTACAAACTGGAGATGCTTCTGAAAAAGGAAGCACTCTGGTATGTAATATCAGAGGAGAAGCAAGAAAAACCGTCGGCACAATAGGCCAAAGACGATATGAAAGCCAATGCTACGATAGGGCTTCATATCGATGATGACAAGATTGGTCTGATCAGAGAGTGTTCAACGGCCAAAGATTCGTGGCAGGCACTGAAAATGTTGCGGTAACAACAATGTTACCACCTCTATCAGAGGTGTTGGCACTGGCAGTTTGCTATATGGGAAAAGTAGACGTTGGCTGTCATTGTGACATATTGCATATGTCGGACTATATAAAGGCGAACGCGCCCGGAATTAATTCTCTCAGTGTGTGAATAAAAACGGTACGGCAAACAACGTATTCCTTTTGGAGACAAACCCTGGAAAGAACCTACGTTCTGCAATAGGTTATGGGCCCAGGAACGATTGCTGAAAGCTAAGTTATTGTTTGCTCTCGCGTCTGTCCTCGTATAGTGATTTTGCGGTAGTGATGTTTTTTCTTTATTAATAAGTGAACAGTGCTAGTGCCATTAGTAAGTCTTATTGTGGTGTCATGTGTAGGAAATGGGTGAATACCTCTGCATATATATAGTTATGCTGACATCATGATGCCAACATTATGCTGACGCCAGGAAGCATACCAACGCAGCGCACCCACGGTCAACGCAACATGATCTCCCTTCATGTTGCGCCACCTCCAGCACCAGCCGCAGTACCAGCCCCAATGCTAGCTCCATCACCAGCTCCAGCATCTTCAGCATCAGAGTTAAAAGTTAGTTAGTTACCGTCTTCTGTAGCAGATAGTTCTAATTCAAATAAACGTATAATTGGCGCAGCCGTGCGGAGTCGGTTCGAGTGATTTCCTTGCGTTAAAAAGTGGAAAGAAACAGAACATAAAAACTGTTTCCAAGTGATCCCGCGTTTATAGCATCCAGGGACAACATTAACCGACGAGGAGTTGAGGATCCCCCCGTAGGAATCATCTGGAGCACCAGCATCGCGAACTCGACTACGCTCCCCAAACGACGCAGACGCAAGTATTTTTTTTTTATTTCTGTTACCTATTTTTTTTGTGAATCAACACTTTTTGTGGGCAAAATTATAGAATAGGAAAAATAATTAAAAAAAAGTGCTTGTGTACGAAAGCGAAAAAACACAAAATTGTGTGCTTTCAAAGAACGGTGCACGTAAGGTGTACTTCTTAAACATAACTTTTTTTTTATTTGTTCATTATTAGAAGATCTGTACGTTTAAAAACATTGAATGTCGGAAAATTCTAAGAATAAATCATTCAATTTAATTTTTTAATACCTATTTTTTTGTGAATCAACACTATTTGTGGGCAAAATTATAGAATAGGAAAAATAATTTTTAAAAAAAGTGCTTGTGTACGAAAGCGAAACAACACAAAACTGTGTTAAACTTCAAACCATTCAATTTTATTTTTTTACCTATTTTTTTTTGTGAATCAACACTATTAGTGGGCAAAATTATAGAATAGGAAAAATAATAAAAAAAGTGCTTGTGCACGAAAGCGAAACAACACAAAATTGTGTGCTTTCAAAGAAGTGAATCAACACGTAGGGTGTACTTCGTAAACTTAAAACCTTTCACGAAACCACATTCAAGTCAATTTAATTGAAGCACTTTCTCAGTTCATTGAACATTGAAATAGAATACGCATCTTGTTCGGAATCCAACGGTCAAGTGGAAAAAACGCAATCTACTCTTATAGAAATTATAAATACAAATAAGCATAAATTCCCGGATACCAATATAATTGAAAAAATACTGCTCGCAGTTTCACTCTACAACTCTTCGGTTCATTCAGCTACACAATATACCCCTAATGAGATAATTTTTAATCAAAGCGATAGTTATAAGCTAAATACAAATCAATTATTCGAGAAAGTAGCAATTAACCTAGAGAAAGCAAAACTAATTCAAGAAAAAAGAAACGAAAAACTTGAAAGTCCCCCTAGAATACAAGAAAATCAAGAAGTTTTCATAATGCCTAATATACGAAAAAAATTAGATCCAAAAAGTAAAGCCGTAAAAATTAAGAACGTCGCAGAAAAAACATTCATTACTGGAAATAACATCAAACGGCACAAAAGAAAACTGAAAAGAATTTAGTTCCATAGGAAAATAACAAATTTATGTATTTTCTGTTTACTTTTATTTTCAGATGTTTCGCATTGCAATGTATTTCTTCTTATTATCTTCAATCACCTACGCTCAATTTTTAATGATAAGTAGTGTAACTGGAGATCCAGCATTAATTTTAAAAGAAAACGATTGTAAAATCCAAGTAGGGAACATAAAGATAATCCATCCTATTAATATGAGCAGTTTAGAGAGAAATGTACTAAATTTTGCCTCTATTTCGAGTAGAATCGATTTAACATTACCAATAGCAGGATTAATCAAACACAAAAGTAGGGAACTAGTGAACAACCTCCAAAAGTTAAAACCGATGAAACCCCGCAGAAACAAACGTTGGGACGTTATTGGCACTGGTTGGAAATGGATCACGGGCTCTCCGGACGCCGATGATTTAAGAATTATCAATTCAACATTAAACAGCCTCATTAACTCCAATGACCAACAGGTTAAAGTGAACGAAATACTAAATAGTAAGATAAATGATATCATGGTTACTGTGAATAGTGTTATAACAAATCATGAGAATATTAACAACATACTGCTAGGAAATGGACGCCGTCATGTTGCTCATGTTTATGGAAACCACCAATAGAATACTACTAGAACTAGAAGAGACAATCCTAAGAACGCACGTCGGTTTCGTGAACAGCAAATTACTATCTTCAAAGGATGTAATGGAAATTGAACAGATTCTGTATGATCAGGAAATATTCACCGAATTTCCCGAACAAGCCCTGAATTACGCAAAACCTAAAATAGGATCGGGGAATGATCTCATTCTATACATAGGAGACTGCGAAGTTTTTAACCCGTCTAACAACGAAAGAATCAGCGATGTCCCGCCTTACATTGTTCGGAGCGAAAACAAAGTATACGTAACAGATACCACAGCCACGATACAGACGATGTTAAGCCCGCTGACTGACAAATGCATTTATGCAATACTAGCTCGAAGCCCCGGCGAAGCTCGGGGAGGAAAAATGTGACTAAAGTTTTTATTCTTGGTTCATTTTCTATGCTACATTCAGATTGCCTACAGACATATAAGTAGCTGTGATATCACTCGGAAATTTTCTTTCATCAATAGTCTAGGGGGCAAAGTGCATGGGTGTTGTTCCGGAGGATCGGAGTTCGAATCTAGGCTAGGAAAAACTTTTTTGTTGACGGTTGTAAAATTTTTTTTCATCATTTTTTTTAGATATTTAAATTACTTTTTCAAATCTGATCATATTTTGTTACATAGATTTCAAATTATCATAACCATTATTAAATTAACAGCTTGGTGGTTCAATTTATTCACATAGCCATATATACCTGTATTTTCCCTATGCTATCCACTTGTACAACTGGTATGCTGGTAGTGGTGCTCGAGCCTTGTATCAGAGGTTTGGTGTTCGAATCCCGAATGGGAAAATCTTTTATAGTACGAAATAAAATTTTTCTTCAAAATCTACGTTTGCCATTCAAGTAGCGATATTTCCTCACAATTTTTAACTTGTGCTATGGTTCCTCGGCAAGACTACGGCTTCGCTCTTGGTAAACCCGTGTTCGAGTCCCGTTTCCACTTCGAGTCAGATTGTAAAAAGCGTGCTTCACGTGCACTGTAAAAAAGTAGGGTTTATTGACTCATCTCATCACGGGACTTTGAAACTGAGATTTATAGAAATAAAGATTTATGGGAAAAGAGAGCCATTGTAACGTAGAATTCTACAACGAAACTTCAATTGAAATGCTTCAAAAGAACAACATCTTGGTCCGAAATGCCAAGGGACTGTTGATGAAATCAAACTGTCAAACACGATCGACCACTACATGGGAATATTCTTATAAAATTGTACCGTGCAATTAAACAATGATACCTTCACATCAGAAGAGCGCATAAACAAAACTGAAGAATTTCCTGGAGCCATGGCTGGCATACAAGTGAATTGGAACATAGAGCATAGCAAAAACATTTCCATAATTAACAACAAAATAATGGAAAACAGGAAAAACATCGAGCATGTAATACTGAAGCAGTTTGAACATAAAAACATACTATTGACTAGCCTAGGATCCATATCAACAATGTTCTTACTTATACTAGTAACAGTTATCTGTCTACTAAAGAAAAGAATCACAATAACTGTTCGGTCTGGAGCAACAAATGTTACCAGTTAAGTACGAGGACGCCCTCAATTCTACCCCCCGACGAGTTATGCTGACATCATGATGCCAACATCATGCTGACGCCAGGAAGCTCCAGCATCTTCAGTATCAGAATTAAAAGTTAGTTAGTTACCGTCTTCTGTAGCAGATAGTTCTAATTCAAATAAACGTATAATTATATAATAACCTTGGCCAGAAAAGAACATAAGTTGGCAGCACTGTTTTTGGCTGTCGACGAGACACGAACTGTATGAAATAAACTCGTTCTCTTGTTGCTGGACTTCCAAAGGAACAACACGCGTTTTCTTGCTTCGTCCCTCTAGTATTTCGGTGTTTGATCCAAAGGTGGAGTATTTCCACAAGAACCAAAGACTTACTTTCAACAGGTTATGGGCCCAGCCCAGTGCATCGGAGCGTGCGTTAAAGATTTTTAGTCGAGGGCAAGGTTTTTCCAGGAAGTTTAATTGTGGTATTCCTGAAGAGAAACGGTGTGAAGAAAAAATCACAATGGCGGACGGTTGGAAGGCAACATTTGTCAGGCTCGGGAACGGTAACTACCAAACATGGAGGTTCCACATGCAGTCCTTGCTGGAACGCGAGGAATTGTGGGACACAATAGAAATACCGAAGCCGGAAGAAAATAATGAAGATTACCCAGATTGGAAAAAGAAAGACGTCAAAGCGCGAGGGACGATTTCCCTTCTCGTTGAAGACAGTCAACTTCGCTTCATCAAGAAAAGCAAAACGGCTCGTGACATGTGGCGCAACCTGCTGATCAAGTAATGTTGTTACAACAGATATGCTCGAAAAACCTATATGAAGGCGGTATCGTGGAGAAGCACCTCGTGGGATTTGAGGGCTTGTTTGAGCGCCTCGACAATGCCGGGGTAGAGCTCAGCGAACTGCTGCGCATAATCACGATGCTGCGCAGTCTCCCACCGTCTTACTGCAGTCTCGTCACGGCATTAGAAAATCGACCGCAGGAGGATTTTATTAAGAAGTAACGAATAGCAACGTTCATCGAAAGAACTAGTTCTCGTGTATATAAGTAAGCAAAGAACTGGAATAAAGTTAGTTGCAGTTTAACCACCGATCGAGCAAGTCGTGTTTATATTCTTCCACACAATTGTAGTTTTTCCGAACAGGTTATGGGCCCAGCTCCAACCATGGAGAAGGCGAAATACAACATACCGCTATTCAACGGTGACACCAATTTCCAGAATTGGTGTTTCCGCGTGCAAACGGTTTTGGACGCGGAAGGTGTGTGGAGTGTAGTGTCGGCCGAAGACATAAAAATCGATGAACCAGCATTCGCGAAGGCAGACAAAAAGGCAACAAGCCTTATTGTAAATTTCCTTGCCGACGAATGCCTGGAAATCGTTAGGGAAGCGACCACGGCCAAAGAAATGTGGTGCAACCTAAGCAAGGTATACGCTCGAAAATCGGTAGCGAACCAAACGATTCTAAGGAAGCAACTCGCGCGCTTACATATGGCCGAGGGAACATCGATAATGACGCATTTGCGTGATTTCGATGAGCTGGTTCGTAAATTAAAGACAGCTGGGGCGAACCTTACGGATGGAGATTTGGTCTCGCAGCTGTTCTTAAGCCTGCCAGATAGCTACGACCCGTTGGTGACTGCTCTGGAAAACATGCCAGAAGCAGAACTAACGATCGAGCTAGTAAAACAAAGGCTCCTCGCGGAAGACCAAAAACGCAATATACGTAGTGAGAAAAGTGAGCGCGAAACGTCGGCAGCCTTTATCGGGCAAAACCATAAAGAAGTGAAAAAGTTTACAGAAAAGTGCTATAACTGTGGAAAAGTTGGACACTACAAACGGAACTGCCGAAGTAAACCACAAAAGTGGAAGAACAATTCGTCACGCACGTGTTTTATGGTTGATTGTGCAGAAAAGGAACGAGATGCATCAATTTGGTATGTTGATTCAGGTTCAACAGAGCATATCACGAATGAGAAGAGTCTGTTTAATAAATTGCAAAGACTTCCTGAACAAGTTACAATCGCTGTTGTGAAGGAAGGGGATCTCATTACGGCCACACATGGTGGTGATATAGATGTTTTTTCGGTTCCAAATATGGGTCCACCGGTTTTTATAACCATAAAAGATGTCATATTCATGGAACATGCGCGCGTGAATTTATTATCAGTGATAAAGATGGTGGAAACCGGGTTGCAAGTGATTTTTCAAAATAATAAAGTGAAAATACTTCGCGGTAAGAATGTCATCGCAGAAGGAAAGAAAAACGGAAAACTGTACAGTGTCAAATTTTATAGAGACAGTTCAAAAATTTTTTTTGGTGGTCGCATAGAAAAGGACCAGGAACTGTGGCATAGGCGTTATGGCCACATAAGTTCGAAGAATTTACAAACACTTCAAAAGAACAATTTGGTGCTAGGTTTACCAGTTTTAAATTCCGTGAAAAACAATTGCGATACCCAAGTATGTGAAGCATGTGTTCTCGGAAAACAAACAAAAGAACCGTTTGCGAAACGGCGAAGTGAACAATCCAGCAGACCGCTTGAAATAATACACTCCGATGTATGTGGCCCCATGCAGGAAGAAGGGATGAACGGCGAACGATTTTTTGTTACTTTTATAGACGATTGGAGTCGTTTTACAATGGTATTTCTGATCAAAACTAAAAACGAAGTGTTCGATAAGTTTCGTGAATATGAAGCCATGGTCTCTAAAAAGTGTGGCATTGGTATCTCCAGGTTGAGATGTGATAATGGTGGAGAATATAAAAACCATCGGTTTATGGATTACTGTAAAAGTAAGGGAATACAAATGGATTTTACCGTTCCCTATTCCCCGCAGCAAAACGGTACAAGTGAGCGAATGAACAGAACCCTAGTGGAAAAAGCGCGTACAATGCTTGAAGACAGTGGTGTTCATAAAGGACTATGGGGTGCCGCTATACAAACGGCAGCATACTTAATAAATCGTAGTCCCACGGAAGCTATCTGTAAAAGTACACCCTACGAAATGTGGAACAAAAGAAAAGCAAATGTGTCCAATCTTAGAGTGTTCGGTTCGAACGTGTTTGTTCACATTCCAAAACAATTTCGTAACAAGTTCGACGGAAAAGCGTGGCGCGGAATAATGATCGGGTACACAACAAACGGCTATCGAATTTGGAACCCCGCGAGAAGGGAAGAAGTTGCTGCTCGTGACGTTATTTTCCTGGAAGACAAAGTGCGGATAGGTTCGAGTCCAGTGAAAGAAGACAGTTCAGAGGATATATCAAACAACAATCACCAGAATGTCGAACAATTCAGTGAAAAGGAAAATACGGAAAGTGATTATGATAGCGCTTTGGACGAGACGGTGAACGTTCCTGAAATGGCAGATGCAAACGAAAGCCAAATTTGCAGTAATGAAAAGGTGTCAGAACTTCCATTAGTTGATGCCGTCGAGAATTCGGACAATGTTTCCAGAGAAGTCAACAGGCCGGTTCGCAGCACACAAGGTAAGCTGCCACGGTGGATGTCCGAGTATGTATTGAAAGCAGTCAACACGTCGGAAAGTGATCCCTCAACTGTACACGAAGCCATGGGTTCCGCGAATGCCGTTGCATGGAAGAAGGCAATGGATGACGAATTAAAATCACACAACGATTTGGGAACATGGGAGTTGACGGAATTGCCGGTCGGTAAAACAGCCATTGGATGTAAATGGGTGTTCAAAAGAAAACTGGATGAAACAGGTAAGACCATACGGTACAAAGCTAGGTTGGTCGCACAGGGCTATTCGCAGAAACCCGGGATAGATTTTCATGAAGTATACGCTCCTGTAACCAAGTATACTACCATTAGAACAATATTAACAATAGCAGGAAGAGATAAGCTAATCCTGAGGAATATGGACGTTAAAACAGCTTACTTAAACGGAGAGATTAGATGAAGAAATTTATATGTTACAGCCACCAAATTATGAACTAAATGGTCAGGAGGAGAAAGTCTGCAAAATAAAACGTAGTATATATGGGCTGAAACAGTCAGCCAGATGCTGGAATTTAAAACTTACAAAAGTATTGGAAGGTTTAGGTTTTAAGAAAAGCATGGCAGACGAAGGACTTTTCGTGACAAAGAAAAAGAAAACAAAAATGTTCTTAATTGTATATGTTGACGATATACTTATTGCTCACGATAATGAAGACGAAATCAAACAAATTTATGAGGAACTTCGTAGACATTTTTCGATAACGTGGTTAGGAGAAACAAAATATTTCCTAGGTTTGGAAATTCAAAAAGATGATTCGGGAATTTACAACCTCAGTGTAAAGAGGCACATTGACGATATTATTACAAAAGTTGGGCTTGGTCAAGCGAAACCAGCATTGTCTCCAATGGATACTGGTTACATAAAGGATGACTCTGAAAGTGAATTTTTTAAGGATATTACTGAATACAAAAGCGTAATAGGGAGTTTAATGCACATTGCCCTCTGTGCCAGACCAGACATAGCAGCCAGCGTTGCCATACTAGGACGAAAAATGAGCAACCCAACTATGAAAGATTACGTTGCCGCGAAGCGAATAGTAAGGTATTTGATTAAAAGTAGACATTTGCAACTGAAATTAGGAGGTAATCCCCAAAAGGATGTGCAAGCCTATACCGATTCAGATTGGGCTGAAGATAGGGCCACTAGAAAATCGACTACTGGATACGTGATTTTTGTCGCAGGAGGAGCTGTTTCTTGGGCGAGCCATAAACAGACTTCAGTAAGCCTCTCATCAATGGAAGCTGAGTACATAGCCTTGGGCGAGACATGCCAAGAATTAGTGTGGTTCAGAAAACTCTTATCTGACTTAGGAGAAAATTTAACGAAACCAATAACTATATATGGCGATAATCAGGCATGTTTAACTTTCGCTAAGACAGGAAGATCTGGTAGACGATCGAAACATATTGATACAAAGGAACATTTTATAAAAGACTTTTGTGAAAAGAAAATCATTGAACTGAAATATTGTCCATCGGAAATGATGAGAGCAGACATATTGACGAAACCGTTAGGAAATGTAAAGCATTCAAAGATGGTGCAAATGTTGAATTTAAATGAACGTTGAGGAGGAGTATTAAGAAGTAACGAATAGCAACGTTCATCGAAAGAACTAGTTCTCGTGTATATAAGTAAGCAAAGAACTGGAATAAAGTTAGTTGCAGTTTAACCACCGATCGAGCAAGTCGTGTTTATATTCTTCCACACAAGTGTAGTTTTTCCGAACAGATTTAACCTCCGGCACGTGGAAAGCTGACTACGCGTTTATCCATCGATCGTGAACCAGGAACGATTAGTTATAAGCAGTCTATTTGTAGAACTCAACGAGTGAGGACGCGCCTCAACAGTAGTGTTAATAAAGAAATAAAAATTAGTTTTATTTTTTTAAACCAACTGTGGCGTCCAACTCATTATTGGCGCAGCTGTCCGGAGGGAATCGAGTGAGGTGTTACGTAAAAAGTGGAAAGCTGAGGAAAAAAAAACTCCAGTAAAGCGATCCCGCTACGGCATCCGGAGCAGCAAAGGAGTCTATCGAAAACTCCGCCGAGGAATTGAGGATCCCTCACGTAATCACCCACCTGGTCAACCAGCAACGTCGATCCACGAACCCGCGACACGACAGCAAAATCGTAAGTTATTTTTTTTTTCTCTCTCCAATCAAGTGCAGTGAAATTAAAGTGCTTGCGTCCTTAAGAACGCCTTCTTGCGTTTCTTAAGTAGGAAAATACTCACTACTACACACACCCAACAAACAAACAAAAAAGAGAGGTTTACCAAAACAGCCATACAGAGTGTATGAAAAAAGCTGAAAGGTTTGACTCTAACAGAAGTCTTCTATACGGTTCCGAAATAGACGTGAAACAAACTAAAGTAAGAAATATGGAAGCAATCACCGAAAAGCTTATGGAAATGATGGGAGCGATCACATCATTACAAAGCCAATACTCGGAGCTAGCAACAAACAGTTCAACAGGAGCTTTGGACCATAAGCACCAAATCATTTGACGACTATTTCAGGATCCCAGATCCGATTAAGTCACTTCTTACAATTGAAGCGAACCGGAAGCAACTGGCTTCTTGGTTAAATACAGCTGAAAATACGTTGTCCCTTTTCAAAGACTTAGTACCCACTGCAGTGTACCAAATGTATATGACAGCAGTTACTAATAATATCACCGGGAAAGCGAAAGACATCCTTTGTCTTTCCGGTAACCCGCAAAGTTTCGAATAAATCAAGGAAATTTTAAATGCCTCCCTTGGCGATCGACAGGAATTATCGACGTACAAGTGCCAACTCTGGCAAAACAAAATGCAAAAGGGATGAGTATACATAAGTACTATCATCAAACCAAGGAAATAATGTGTAACGTCCGGATCGAACACCGGCCGTCGAGTATTGTAGAAACCTTATGATTATGAACCTTGTAAGTCGCGTATCCGGTCAATTGACATGTGTCAATTGACCGCATGGTAATGAACTGTCACTCTAATAAACTTCTCTTCTGCATCAACCGTCGACGAGGTCGAACGTGCCATCGTAATCGTTCGTTCGTCTTTATAATTGTGGGCTTTGCCATTGTGGTGTACCTTTAATCTCCGTATGTGGAGCCTTCTTTGATTAACGCACTGCTGATGTGCCTTTAACCTTCATACGTGAAGCCTTCAATAACCATCGTTTTCCCGTGAGCTTCGTGTAGTGAAGCCGTTAGTGGCCGTTACCCATCCAAGTGTTCTCGAACATTCATAAACCCTTCAGTGCGCGTGTGCGTGTGTGTGCTAATTTTGCCTTGCTGCTACAATGTTGGGAAAGGAAGACCTTCTACGTGCCCTCGACGAGGCCGGCATCGACGTTTCAGATACTGCAACGATCTCGCAGATCCGGCAACTATATACTTCTTTGGTGGCTACCGGCCCTGTCCCCGAGTCATCGCTGGAAATCATCGCCGCGGAGCCCGTCGACGACGACAGCCCTAACCTCACTATCGACACGAGGTCGCAGCAAAATGGCGCTGACGCCATCTTATCGCATGATGTGGACACACGTGTTCTTTCTAATTCGTTGGAAGGCGATGCCGGTGCCAGCCTAATCATCGGACCTGATGCTGCTACCAACTGCCCTGTTGAGGACCCCGAGGATCATTGTGAAGACGTACCGCCCTCCGGCCGACCTGCTGTTCCGCGATCGGTCGTCGACGCTGTTCCTGATCGTGATCCTTCCGCTTGCCTTCCCGGCCCTTCTGATATGGACGCCCGCATTGACGCGCTGCGCCAGCAGCTTCAATGTGCGGAACTTCAGCAAAAGATTCTTCAATTGAAGACGACATCTACGCTCTCCTCTTCTATAAAGGACTTCACTTCGCTCATCGAACCTTTGGACGATGACCAGAACCGCGATGTTAAACGCTGGTTCTTACAGGCACTGCTGCCTCTGTTGCTAAGACTTTCCGGTTCACCAACTACCCTGAGTTGAAGGACGCCCTGATTGAATATCTTCACATCGCCCCAACCCCGGAGGCCGTGTACCGCCAACTACGTGAACGCCGGCTTCAGCCTCAGGAGTCTGCCATGCATTACCTTATGGATATGCAACGCATCGCCCGTCAGGCTGCCGTTTCGGAATCCGAACTCCTCACCATTATCATCGACGGTTTGGGGAACCCATCCCTCACCGCCGGGTTGCGCTATTTGGTCCACACCATGGCTGACCTGCGTGAGAAGCTAAAGTGCTTCGAGGCCAGCCGCTGCTTCCGGGCTGTCAAGGCCCCTTCTACCGAGGTCCGAGCCTCCCCACCACGTCTTCAGGAAACACCCCGCACCCCGTCGGAGCCTATACGCTCCTGTCAACTGTTCGCGCTTTGGACATCAGCAGAGCGAGTGTAGAAAGCCGAAGCGCCCACCCGGAGGATGCTTTCACTGCTTCAAGGTGGGCCACCACTACCGTAATTGCCCCGAGCGCCTTACTCATGCCGTTCACCCAGTTGACCCAGAGCCGCTTACCAACCCTGCTGACCGACGTGAGGATCTCGATGTAAATCAGGAGGTGAGTCTGGCTTTTCTATACCCTTCTTCCGAACGTACCCGTTTCACTTCCGTCCGATCACTTTTAGATACAGGCAACCCTGTAAGTTTCATTAGCGACGCCATTATACCAGCTGAGCTGTTAAGAACACCTTTCGTCTCAACTTACTGCACTGTGGATGGATGGTGACGACGAACTTGATATAGGGAAAACCCTTTCCCAGGAACAACTCTCCATTGTGAATTCTATTATCAAACACTCTTATCTTGAATATACTACCGATGTAATACCACTCAAACCCTCCATGAGGATCAACCTCACTTACGATACTCCGATATTCACTAAGCCCCGCAGACTCTCGTACGGAGAGCGGCAACAGGTCAAGCAGATTGTTGAAAAGCTATTGGATGAAAAAGTTATTCGACCCAGCAACTTTGACATGTCAATTGACCGCATGGTAATGAATTGTCACTCTAATAAAGCTCTCTTCTGCATCAACCGCCGACGAGGTCGAACGTGCCATCGTAATCGTTCGTTCGTCTTTATAATTGTGGGCTTTGACATTGTGGTGTGCCTTTAATCTCCGTATGTGGAGCCTTCTTTGATTAACGCACTGCTGATGTGCCTTTAACCTTCATACGTGAAGCCTTCAATAATCATCGTTTTCCGAATATCACCGAATCATGGTACTAACTTCAGATGGATACTGGATTCCGGTGCATTGGACCACATAATAAATTCGGCGGAATTTCTTCGCAACGTTAAACCTCTACAATCGCCAATAATGATAACGGTGGCATCGGGCGAGGTGTTGCAGAGTAACTACGAAGGATAGGTGGACATTTTGGCCATAGTGAATAACCGTCGGACAAAGTACGTCGTAGAAGATGTGCTATACGTACCAGATTCGAAGTACAATCTATTCTCCATCTCTAGAGTGGGACAAATGGGAATGGATGTAATCTTTTCCAAAGATGGAGCAGTGATTAAAAACAACGGTCAAAAGTTATGTACCGGTAGCCAAAATGACCGGCTATATATATTGAATGTCCAGATCATCAGACAAAATAGACACAATATGTTGGTCTCACACAAAACAATAGATAACACCGAAATGTGGCACAGTAGGTATGGTCACATAGGGACACATGGTTTAAAGAAGCTCATCGATGAGGACATGGTGAAAGGACTATCCATGAAGAATGACGACGTGCATGTTAAGAATGGCATATGTGAACCCTGCTTGGAAGGCAAACAGACGCGTCAGCCCTTTCAAGATCGAACATGTTCGCGCAGCTCCAGGCCGCTCGAGCTTGTACACAGTGATGTGAGTGGCAATATGAATCCGGATTCATGGAATGGTAAACGCTACTTCGTCACGTACACAGATGATTTCACTCATTTCTGTGCAGTGTACTTTATGGACAAGAAAAGCGAGGTATTGGGATATTTCCAAACGTATAAGGCGATGGCACAGGCGCATTTCGATACCACCATAAGTCGTTTACGTTGCGATAATGGAGGAGAGTATACGAGTAAAAGATTTGCCGAATTTTGTCGTGTAAAAGGCATTCAGATGGAATTCACCGTACCGTACATTCCTCAACAAAACGGCACAAGCGAACGATTTAACAAAACCATCCTTGATAAGGCCAGAGCAATGATAGCTGACTCCCACCTGGGCCAGAACATGTGGCATGAGGCGGTTTTGACAGCGGTATACATCGTCAATAGGAGCCCCACGGCAGCGCAGAAATCTAACAAAACTCCATATGAAATGTGGTACGGGCATAAGCCGGACGTATCACGATTTCGAATATTCGGTAGCAAGGCATACAGTCTCAACCCAAAGAAGAAGAGAGGTAAACTAGATTCACGGAGTAAAGTAAGTTACTTTGTTGGATATGGCGGTGGAGGTTGTGGCGCACACCAGCACCATCTAGGTGTCAACGGGTACATCGTGGGAACCATCATGCCGAGGAACGGAACCACGGAGTCGAGCAAGTCCGGAACTCGGGATCGTCCTTATAAGGCCGGTCGAGTAGGACATCTCTTCTCTTCTTCGTCCGCTGCTAACAGGACACGTTCGCGTACCCATCTCGTGTACCATCACACCCTGTTTAGAATCGGAGAACTATTGTTAAAAATATATGACATATACGCGATCAAATAGAACAAATTAGCTCTTTTACCCCGAAACAGCTAAAAAGTGGTGACCCCGACGTGATCCGCGTAACATCGTCGAACATTTTTCTATCAGTTTCGCCGCGTTACACGATACCCCGCGTTCGCGAGACGCCATCTTGGCACACGCGCTTTCGGTCGCTTGCGCACCAAAGCGCCATCTTACGCACGCCTCCGACTCACAAACCTGTACAAACGTGTTCCTCCTACCGTGTTACAGTGAAGCATGAGCAGTGCACGTAATACGGAAAAAGCTAAAATGAACGACACGACCGCCGAACAAACCATCAGCGCTAGCGCCCAACCAACAAAAGCGGAGCCACCCATGGCGTCAGGCGCAAGAAATTCAGTTGAGGTGGTCAACACTATGCGACTAAACCCACCGGACATGAATATCGAGGACCTGCAATCGTACTTCTGGGCACTGGAGCACTGGTTTGCTGCGAGCGGAATTACAGAAACCATGGACGCGCGACGGTACCACATTGTGTTGGCCCAGCTTCCAGCGCGCTCACGTCCTGACCTTCGGCCACTCCTCGATGCAGCACCCGCGTGGAACAAATACGAATTCGCCAAGCGCACCATCATCGCACACTACGAGGAGTCTCAAAGGAACCGGCTACAGCGACTGCTATCCGACATGGTACTTGGAAACCGCAAACCTTCCCAACTGCTCGAATAGATGCGACGCACTGCGAGCGGAGCAATGTCCGACTCCATGCTGTTCCATGTAGACCTGTGGATAGGACGGTTGCCTCCGCACATCCAAAGCGCCGTGATCGCCACCCCAGCAGCCGCAGCAGAAAAAGCGAAAGTCGCCGACGCAGTAATGGACTCCTACGCATTACACCATCGCACGGGCCTCTACCAAAGCATCGCGGAAGTTACATCGAGCGCAGTCGAACTCCTTTCGCGACAGGTAGCCGAGCTTACCAAACGCCTCGATGGAATGGCAGTCAAACATCGTCGTGCAGAACCCCGACACCGTCAGCGCTCCCAGTCGCGATCCTCAAACCAATCGAAAACCAGCGGGTTCTGTTACTACCACCAGCGTTTCGGCCACGCCGCGAAAAAGTGCCGGGACCCGTGCACGTTCGAGTCACAACAGCAGCAGGGGCGCAATAACAACGCAAGCACCCCTTTATGAGAAAATACCGGACACGACCGGAAGCAAGTCCAAACAATAACACCGGCAAGCCATCGCCTTATTGTCGTGGACCGAATACCTGACATACCTGACGGACTTCACAATGCAGCTACGTGGGAAAAAAATATTCTAAAAGGTCGATCTCCACAAGGCGTACCATCAGATACCTATCCATCCGGATGACATCGCCAAGACGGCCATTACCACCCCATTCGGACTGTTCGAGTTCGTGACCATGCCGTTCGGACTCCGCAACGCTGCCCAAACCTTTCAACGCCTGATCCACGATGCGCTACGGGGACTGGACTTCGTGTTCCCGTACATCGATGACATCATCGATTTCTCTACGTCACCCGAAGCACACGAGAAGCACCTTCGCCAGTTATTCAGCCGTCTCATGGAGCACAAATTGACCATCAACGTGGCTAAAAGTGGGATTTCTCCAAACCGGAAATTTCCTTCCTGGGCCACCGCGTCACAACCGACGGGATTCAGCCACTCCCGGAAAAAGTCGAGGCCATCCAAACATACCCGAGACCAAACACCGTCATGGACCTCAAGAAATTCCTGGCGATGATAAACTTCTACAGGCGTTTCATCCCGCACGCCATAGAGGAACAAGGCCCTCTACTCGAGCTCACCCCGGGAAACAAAAGTCGAGACAAAACGGTTATTGCATGGACTCCAGATACAATCAAGGAGCGGATTTCCTTGCACACCACGACCTCCTGATCGACCTGAAGCGACGACGGCTTATTGATAACACCACGAACATCCAGATGGCCGGCATCTTGATCGACGACGCAGCCAGCGACATCCGAGCGTTCTCACGAGAGGCGCCTTTAGCTGATATTCTAAGCGATTTTCCGGCATTAACAACAACATCGCCACCGGGACTGACATGCAACTCTACCGTCATGCACTACATCGATACGACTGGCCCGCCAACGAGTGCGCGTCCTCGCAGACTGCCTCCGGAGAAACTTGCTGCAGCACGAGCTGAGTTCGACATCTTGCTACGGTTGGGAATTTGCCGCCCATCGCGATCCAACTGGACGAGTCCCTTGCATATGGTGCAGAAATCAGACGGAACGTGGAGACCATGTGGCGATTGCAGGGCACTGAACGCTCAAACAGTCCCTGATCGATATCCCGTACCCTGTCTACAGGATTTCACCGCCACCCTCGCTGGAAAACACGTGTTCTCCAAAATCGACTTGAAGAAGGCTTTCCACCAAGTGCCAATAAATCCGCACGACATACCGAAGACGGCAATCATAACACCATTTGGCCTTTTCGAGTTTTCGTACATGACCTTCGGCCTGCGGAACGCCGCGCAGACCTTCCAACGCCTTATAAATGAAGTCGTACGTGGATTGGACTTTGTGTTCGTATATATCGACGACATATTCATTGCATCCACTACTATGGCAGAACATCGTGAGCACCTCACCCAGCTCTTCAAACGACTGGAAGAGCACCATTTACACTTCAACTGTGCGAAGACCGAATTCGGGAAATCAGAAATTAGATTCCTAGGCCATCAGGTAAACGAAAACGGCATCCTGCCTCTTCCGGACCGGGTGGAAGCTATCCGCAATTTTAAAACTCCAGCGACCGTAAAGTAGCTAAAAAAGTTTATCGCGATGATAAACTTCTACCGCCGATTCATACCGAATGCCATCGTTGCACAAGCCCCGCTGCTCGCTATGATTCCCGGCAATCGAAAAAACGACAAAACACCTCTCGAATGGACTCCTGAGACGACATCAGCCTACATCGAGTGCAAGGAGCAGCTAGCGAACACCACGCTCCTTGCACACCCCATAGCCAACGCGGAACTCTCACTATGGGTCGATGCCTCGGACATCGCTGCTGGCGCAGCACTACATCAAGTAGTAGATGGACAACTCCAACCACTTGGATTCTTCTCCAAGAAGTTTGACAAAACGCAGCGACGATACAGCACCTACGACCGCGAGCTGACAGCGATATACCTGGCAGTACGACACTTCCGGCACTGGTTGGATGGACGAACAAGCAACATCTATACCGACCCCAAGCTGATAACATACGCCTTCAAGCAAAGCTCCGAAAAAGCTTCACCACGACAGGCTCGACAATTGGACTACATTGGTCAGCACACAACTGATATCCGGCACGTGCAAGGAAAGGACAATGTTACAACTGACCTTCTCTCTCGAATCAACGCGATCGACGATAGCAGGGTGATCGACTTCGGAGCATTGGCCGACGACCAGGCCAAAGACGAGGAACTACAACGCATCCTTCAAAACGACGTGAGTACTAGCCTACACCTCAAGCGAGTAACCATTCCAGGTACCGAACATCAACTTTACTGTGACGACAAAACCGACAACCTGCGACCGTTCATCACGAGGGCCTTCAGAGAACGCTTCCTTAAGGTTACTCATGGACTACATCATCCCGGCACCCGAGCGACGGCTAAACTGATGACTTCCCGATTCGTTTGGCCCAACATTCGCCAGGATAGCATACGTTTTGCCCGCAACTGCCTGGAATGTCAGCGAGCGAAAGTCACGAGACACACGCACTGGTTGCTAACTGGATTGCACGCTTTGGAATTCCTCAATACATCACAACCGACCAAGGACGTCAGTTCGAGTCGAACCTCTTCGCCGAACTCCTCAAAACCTTGGACACCAAACACCTGCGGACTACAGCATATCATCCGCAGAGCAATGGATTGATTGAACGATGGCACCGTACACTTAAAGCTGCCATCCTATGCCACGACACAATCCACTGGACGCACACCTGCCAATGATCCTCCTGGGAATGCGTACGTCTTACAAGGACTTGCAAGCTGCTCCTGCCGAACTCGTATATGGAACGACCCTTCGCATACCCTCCGACTTCGTATGCGAACCGAAGATAACATCATCTGATACCGACCCCGATCTACTGACGAACCTGCGACAAGCGATGAGACGCATCAGAACCGACGAGACCGCTTGGCACGGGCACCAACATGTGTTTGTTCACAGCGATCTTACAAAAGCTACGCATGTTTTCGTGAGAAACGATTCCATCCGACCATCGCTCTCGACTCCGTACGTCGGGCCGTTAAAAGTCCATCAGCGTAACGCCAAGTACTACGCGGTTGACATTAACGGCAAAATAATCTATGTCTCAATCGACCGATTAAAACCGTGCTACCGAGCTGACATCGAGGAACAACCATCGACGACCCAAACGCAAACGACAACATTGACGCCAACAACTACAACGATACCATCAACGCTGATGACGACGCCGAACGAGCCGCAGCCAGATCCGGTATCGCCGAAAGTCACCAGGTCTGGACGACATCTACGGTTCCCTCAACGCTTCCGATAGCCCCGGTGATTCGGCTAGCAAGGGGGTACTGTAGCGGCATCGGACAGTTCAAGTCGATACAGCCGCGAACTTACCGTGCGTTCGTCGCCGAAAAAACTTATCGTGCGCGATGGTAAGAACGGGCTTGCCGCACAACCCACGCGGGTTGCTCAGTTAACGATATAAAACAGCGCATGCCACGAGCACGCGTTCTCGTTTTTCTTCTTGCTATTCTACGCGCTAGGTGATAAATTCTGAAAACAAGTGTGATAGATTTTTTGGTAATCGTTAAAATAAAAAGGTGGTGAAACACAGAAAACAATTCCTCGTGTTACGATAACCCCACACAGTCTTAAAAGTGAATAACATCAAAATCAAATTTGAAGTAGATTCAGGATCTCCTTTTACTATTATTTGTTGGAACGAGGCAATGTCCTACCCCTCAACTGACAGTTGCTTACGCTACTCTGACGTCTGGGGGGAAAATGATCCAACCTGAAATGTGAACTATGTACGAATTCATTCCGCCAATAGAACTCGAACGCAACGCAGGTGTACAAGAGTCGGCTTCTTCTACCATTCAAATTTATCCGAAGCTAAGCTAAGTGTTACGTCCTCACAACAGGTTATGGGCCCAGGACCAGTTTTTCGGGTAAATTGGAGCTTAGTGAATAAAAAGCCTGTAAAAACGGTGGTGTAGTAGCGTGTAAAAATTGAATAGTGCGCGAAATCGAAATGGCCGATGCCGGAAAGCTATTGTTCCCCAAATTGAGTAATGAAAATTACTCAACTTGGAAGTTCCGCATGGAAATGCTCCTCACGAGGGAGGAGCTATGCCACGTGATTGTCGAGCCGAAGCCTGAGCCAATAACGCCTCAGTGGTGTAAAGAAGACAGTAAGGCGCGTGCGACAATCGGGCTCTGTATAGAGGACAATCAGTTCAATATAGTGAAAGGAGCCGATTCATCGAGAGAATTCTGGGAAAGGTTGCGGTGTTTCCACGAGAAAACAACTGTGACTTCACGCGTTTCGCTACTAAAGAAGTTGTGTACACTTAATCTCCGTGACGGTGGTGACCTTGAAACACATGAAAGAAATCGAGAGTTTGTTCGATAGACTAACGATCGCGGGTCAAGAACTGCAAGAATCGCTACGAATAGCGATGATCCTCCGGAGCTTGCCGGATTCCTACGATGGACTGGTGACGGCATTGGAGAGTCATCCGGATGCGGATTTAACCATACAATTGGTCAAATCAAAGCTGCTCGATGAGTATGAGCGAAAGAAGGAGCGATCTGGTAGAAACGGCAGCGAAACAAAAGCTTTGAAAAGTACCGTTAAATATGTGCCGGGAAACAAAAAGGTATGTTTCAAATGTGGCAAGGCGGGACATTTCCAAAGAAACTGCCGTTCACGATCCGATTCGAAAAATTTTGGTGAAGAAAGGAAGCCACGCGGTGAGAAACAAAGTGGTTCGAGTGTTATTCTAGCTGACGGTAACAATGCAAAGACAAAAGGTTTTGGACATGGCGTGTTGCGCTGTATGGGTGCGAATGGTGGTATTGTGAAACTTACGCTGAAAGACGTCCTGTACGTACTGTCTTTAACAACAGGACTGATTTCTGTACCCAAAGTTACCACAAATGGAAATACAGCAGTGTTCAAAGACAATGGGTGCGAAATTCATGACAATAGCGGTAAAGTGTCGATTTTGGGCGAGCGTTCAGGCTGCCTGTACAAGTTGCAGCTCGCCAAAGAAAAGAGACACAACAGGAAGTGCCAGCACATCTGGCATTGCCGTTTTATACATCGAGACCCAGATGCCATTCGAAGAAGGATGAACGAAAAGCTGGGCACTGGAATTGAAATCACGGACTGTGGCATTCGTGAAATCTGCGAAACATGCATCGAGGGTAAGTCGGCGAGACATCCGTTTCCTGAAGCAGCTGGAATAAAATCCACCAAGATTTTGGATTTGGTTCATACCAACCTCTGTGGTCCAATGCAGACAACAACGCCTGGAGGAAAGAGATACATGATGACCATGATATATGATTTCAGCCGTTTTAGTGTTGTCTACTTATTAGAAAAGAAACGTTCTGTAGAGAATTTCTTTGGTCACAAGCCACGTGTAATTCTCTCGGATGGTGGAGGCGAATACGTTAACGCACATCTACGAGTTTTTTATGCCGAAGAAGGAAGCAAGGCTCAGTATACAACAGCTTACTCTCCGCAGCAAAACGGCGTAGCAGAAAGGAAGAACAGATCTCTTGAGGATATGGCTACGTCAATGCTATTAGATGCAGGGCTGAACAAGCGGTACTGGGGTGAGGCGGTAATTACAGCCGCATACTTCCAAAACAGACTTCCGTCGCGATCTATTAGTTCAACAGTCCAGTCTTGAACACAGTACAGTCTTGAAGCGGTAATATTTAAGCAAGTAATATGGCATCAAACAATAAAAGTTCTCGTACGAAGTGTGTTATAACTATCACAGAAAAGATAGTGTACGATATTGCGACGCCTAAAGGTAGGCCACAGAACTCTACAAGGTTCTGAACAGTTAGGAATTTTGAATTTAACGAAACCCTACAAGTACCAGTTTATGATAACCTGCTGTTCAAAAATAACGGTTAATTGATAACAGTGTCACCGGTCTTAGACATCGCTAGCACAACATTTGTGACGTAACTAAAGGCGTTCAGAAAACCAAATAAACCCAACTTGAGAAAAAACCACTGGTGTTTGTTAGGCTCTGTCCCCAACATACTTAGCATTATAATCCACAGAAAGTCCCTGGCGGGTAGCGATCTGTGGACACTATATTGCGTTCTCTGGTACCGTTGGACAAACCCAGATTTTTTAAACCATTTTCTTCTTTTCTCTATCCACCTGTTGAGTAACAAGTTCCGGAGTAGGCCGTACCCTACAGATAGAAATAGTCAGGATGTTCGAGGAAGGAAAAAGCTATGCAGCAATAGCCCGGCAAACAAAACGGCCTCATTCAACAGTGCGAAGCATCATCCTAACCAAAGATAACCTGCGAAATTCGGCAAAAGGAGTTACAATGGCCACTCGGAAACGTAACGATATTATAGTAGAGATGGAACGCTTTGGTCATTTGGATAGAAGATAAGCTAATTGTAGAAAAGGGGTTTCTTCCAGAACAAATTATAAACGTTGATGAAAATGCACTTTTTTGGAAAAAATGCCCACAAAAAGTTATGTTTTCGATGATATGACACGAATGCCTGGATTCAAATCAAATAAGAAAAGAATTACAATCATGGTTGGAAGTAACATGACCGGTGATTTAAAATTAAAACGCTTGGTAGTATACCATTCACAAAAGCCAAGAGCATTTTAGCATGTTCAAGTTCAGTCCTTACCAGTGGTTTGGAAATCCAACAAAAAAGCATGGGCAACTCGTTCCATTTTTAATGGATGGTTCCTACAAAGCTTTGTGCCAGAGGTAGAGAAGTATTGCAGAGATACAGGCACTTTTGTTACTTGATAATGCTCCAGGCCATCCAATAGAGCTCGACGAACTGCACCCTAATATTGATGTAATTTTACGAACGCGATTGCGTTCGGTCCCATACATTCGCGTACTGCGGGGACCAACTGTATTCTGCCTGAGAAAGCCAAAGATTTTAGCTTTAACGAAACTGTGCCCAAGTTAAAAACCCTGTTTGGAACAAAAGAGTCAGAAATAAGTCGAAGATATAAGTTTTTGCAAGTACAAAAGAGCGACACAGAAGCCTATATTACATTCGGCTGCAGGGTGAGCAAAGCCACCGTTCAATTTAAACTGGCCGGTCTAAGTGAAGAAAAATTGAATTGTTTGATATGTTGGAATTGTAGTGATCTTGGTTTGACATCACGATCGACTGGAGCTAGATTCACTCGCAGGACACTGAACTGAAATAGGCCACGGATGCCAACTGCGTTGGAGCCCACAGGAAGTTAGGGTTAGTATATAAGGATCCGCGTCCGAGAGCACACACTCTCTTCGATCACAGACCGCCGACGTGAACACGTTAATAAAACTCGTTATTAAAACACATAGCCAGATCAGTCCTCACAGTGGTGACACCGACGTGATCGTGCGGCGTTTAGTAACGGGTCCAGTAGGTTTTTTTCCGCGTGCATTGTTTAGTAAAAAAGGCATGAAACAACACCCGGACCGGCAGAGCCCCGGCCAAGTGCCAGTGAAAAAGGCGTGAAACACGTGTACCCGCGAGTGTGCATCACCTGCAAGAACACCCGGACCGGCAGAGCCCCGGCCAAGTGCCAGTGAAAAAGGCATCACCTGCTAGCAGCGAGAACATCCGGACCGGCAGAGCAGCAGCAAGTGCCCGTACCCAAACGAAGTGAAGCAGCCACGTGGTCCATCGATTGTACAGCACGGCACCGCCAGCACCAAGAACGCCCTGATCGTCCGAGCACCGGCACATTTCGACATCATCGCCGGTGCCAGTGCAAAAAAAAAGCCGAGAAGCGCCACGTTGTCCATCCATTGCACAGCACCGCATCGCCAGCAGCAGGAGGTCATGAAGACACCACACGAAAGTGCACCTTATTCCTATTTGAAGGAGTAGGTTTTAAACCGGCTCTCCACTAGCGAAGAAGCGCGCCTATCTAAGCTGCTGTACCATGTGGAAATGGGGGATAGATCACCATCTGAGCTTTATCGGCACATGGTTCAGCTTGATTCGGCCGATCTTTCCAGTACGCTAATACAAAAGCTTTAGGAATCGAGGTTGCCCAAATCTATAGAAATCGCCCTCATTGCGGTAGACTCAAAAGATCACGCCGAACAAATGAAAATTGCCGATACGTTGTGGGAATGCACCCAATCGGGTGGCATAGCTGCAATGGATGCTATTCCTAAACATACTTTGCACATTTCGTCGACAGATGATATTCGTCGGGAAATTGCGGAGCTGCGAGATATGGTTCTACAAATGGTTGGCCAACATAAAAGGCAACCACGATCTAGAAATAGATAGAAAATAAGGTATAACAAAGGATCATCTCAACAGAGAGAACATCCACTTTGCTGGTACCACCACAAGTATGGACAAAACGCAAAAAAGTGCAACAAACCAGGTGCGTTTGTCTCAATGCACAGCGAAAACAATTCCTTTAATCATAATAAAAACTAAATTGTTCCGAAGCTGCGACGGATAGCCAACGAGCAGTGTTCAGCACTTCCCCACGTCTTTTCAACAGCGATGAATAAAACGTCATTCACCTTTCTGGTGGACACCGGAGCTGAAGTATCCGTCGTTCCACAAAACCTGGTTGGTGCCGTAGCCAAACCAGTCGATCACGTGCTAGCAGCAGCCAACGGCAGTACGATCGCTACATTTGGTACTAAGCCAATGCAAGTTAGTTTAGGCCTAAAACGGACGTTCACACACACTTTCGTCATTGCAGCAGTTAATCGTCCTATAATAGGGGCTGATTTTATTCAAAAACACGGTTTGATCTTAAGGCGCGTCGTCTAATTGATCCAACCACGAACATAATTACAAAAGCAACTGCAGCGACGGTGGACACTCCAACTCCCAAACACTTTTCTGTTGAGGCTAATAAGACCCATGATTGCGGTAGACGAAGATAATCTTTTGTACATTCTCCAAATCCCGAAACTGGAGGAATAAATCTACAATGTTCTTCAAATATTCCCCACCATAGTCAACGATTCAGTAATAGAAAACCTACCGATGATGGTAATGCAGGGAAGAGAAAAGCTGTATAGTACTTCTGAACCCAACAAATACGTGCAACAGCCAGCCGACATCGAAAGATTAACAGACGAATGTATTGCTAATCTTGTAATGGACAAGAAAAGCCAATGCAAAACAAGAAAAGATATCGCCACAAGAGCAGCACTAATAGAAGACGGAACAATCCTGATAAACAACGCAAAATCAAGCTTGTTGAATTTTAGCTGTGGTCCAGATAATCGAACGATCAACGGGAATTTTCTCATACGATTTAGAATATGCACTATAACGTTCAATAACCAATCTTTTTCGGCAGAAACCGTACGCAACGTCGTAGAACCGCATTGGGGACCGATAACAGGAACAACAACCCACCTGCAGCCCACACCAGAAGAAGAGTTTGATACGAAATCCATAAACCGAAAAGAATTGGAACACGTGTACCTACGTAAACTCAACTTCCATTGGAATCTGCGCATACTAGGAGGAACGACGCTACCGGTAATTCTAATAATAATTTTGGCCGTGTATGCAGTTCTCTTTTACAGGAGAACAGTTCGAGGCATTTCAAATGCATTACCAACCATAGGCGCATGAGGGCATGCTTCTTCACCCCCCGGAGGAGTTACGTTGGGCACACATGCCATACGACACCGCCAAATGCCACGTGCATCACCGGAAAGCACCACGCGCTACACCGGTTCCCACGAGCAAGCAGAAGACGCCGACTCAGCAGAACCACCGAGACGCGCACCACCGGTTCCCACGGGCTGCACCAGACGCCGAATCAGCAGTTCGCGCACACTCACAGCTAGGGACAGTTAGGCAAAGCCAAGTTAGGATCAATCAGTTTTAGTTTAGAACTCAAGAGAAGAGGACATGCCTCATTAGCAATAAAGAATATTGTTTTTTAAAAACTTAATTCTTCGCCCTCGACTCATAGTATATGCTCCGGTTACTAGATACGCGAGTGTTAGAACCATCATGACAATTGCAGGGAGAGACAATTTGTACTTAAAACATCTTGACGTTAAAACTGCATATTTGAAAGCGAAATAGAAGAGGAGATATATATGAGACAACCAAAAGGTTACGAAGTTCCTGGACAGGAAGGGAAGGTGTGCAGAGACTAAAGAGTGCTATGTGCGAGATTTATGCGACAAAAATGAAATTTGTTTGAAATATTGCCCAACCGATGCAATGAAGGCGGACATATTAACTAAGCCATTAGGAACAACTAAACACAAAATATTGGCTAGCTTATTAAATTTAGGAGGAGTGTTGAATATGTCAATTGTACACCTCAAATGTAGAGACCTCAAATGTATGTATATATAAGTTACACGGCAGACGACGGTGATCACGTGGCAGGGCAACGTGACCACGCTAGCCAGCGACCGCTGTCCACCGTGGGAATCGTCGACGAAGCAGACCACGCGCAGCAGGCCCGGACACCGACCAGAGAACCGGACACCGACCAGACGCTGACTAATTTTAAGCTAAATTTGTGATCAGTTCGTTTCCAACCACCGACTAAAGCGGAAATGAAAATAAAATTATATTTTTTTAAATTCGTTACGAGTAGACTCATAACTGGCGCAGCCTAAAGGCCTCAAGTGAAAAAACGTGTAAAAGGTGAACAGTGGAAAACGCCGCGAAACAAAAAGCGTTCGTAAAGTGGTTCCGCGAAAGCATCGCAGCAGCTGAGCTACGAGTAGAGGACCCCCCGCCATGCAGAAGCCGTTGAATCCTGAGGAACAACCTACAACCCACAACCGCCGGAGGACAGGAAATTAGAACTCCAGGAATGAAGATCACCATCATCCTGTAAGTAAAAACAACAAACTTATCATATTTTTTCTTCCGTTCTGTGCATAAGAGCAAAAAAGTGAAAATATTCGTGGCAATAGTGATCAGGAAAACGATCTTATCTTTGTTCACTTCCTAATCGGAAAAAACCGCGAAAAACTACAACTTTCCTTCTGTGAATAAGAGTGGAAAGCTATTTTATTTTTGTTCTTTGACGAACCGAAAAAAAACAGTGCAAAAAAAGAGAAAATATATTCCCTCTGTGTATAAGAGCGGAAAACGATCTTATTTTTGTTCACTTTCTAATCGGAAAAAAACGCGAAAAACTATAACTTTCCTTCTGTGAATAAGAGTGGAAAGCTATTTTATTTTTGTTCTTTGACGAACCGGATCTTATTTTTGTTCACTTCCTAATCGAAAAAAAAACCGTGAAAAATTGTAATTTTCCTTCTGTGAATAAGAGTGGAAAGCTACTTTATTTTCGTTGTTTGCCGAATCTGGAAAAAACAGTGGAAAAAAAGAAAATATCTTCCCTCTGTGAATAAGAGCGGAAAACGATTTTACTTTTGTCTACTGTCTAATCGAAAAATAAACCGTTAGTCTGGACACGAGAGCCAGAAGGCATTCGATTTTTAACAAAAACCGGAAAATGTCGACCAATAAAGAGCTTCTCGCGCACATCGCGCAGCTCAACAGTAACCAGCAAAGTTTAATGGAGGAAATTAATAACTCAAAATCAGCAGCGGTACCGGACCCACTGTCTTATTACAAGACGCCGGACCCAATTAAAAACCTCCCAACGTTCGGAGGCAATAAACGCGAAACCCTCGCATGGGTAGAAGAGGTCGAGGACAGTCTCGAACTTTTTAAAACATGGCAGGGAAAGCCAATCTACCCACAGCTCATAAGAGCTGTAAAGGGAAAAGTAATTGGGGACGCCCGGGAAATCTTGATCGCGGCAGGTAACCCAAACAATTGGGCAGACATCAAAGATGTGCTACTCCACTCATATGGAGACAAAAGAGACCTGGCCAGCCACATCCAATCGCTGTTTTATGTCACTCTTGGTAAAAAAAACCATTACTGAGTACTACAACAAAATAAAACAGATTGAGACGTCGATCAGGAGTACGGCGAATTCGGTGGACGAATTTAAAGGCGCCACCAAACAACTAGGAGCGTTCGTGGGCTTATTGAGTACCACCAGGTACGTTGACGGCTTAGGAGAGAATCTCTCCATGATTGTAAGAAGTCACAAGCCAAACAGTCTAGAAGAAGCTTATAATTACGCTCTTCAGTACTCGAATGCTGCCTACAGGCAGAACCTGGAGAAAAAGAATAGGGAGCAGCAACCCTACACTATTCAAAGGCCAACACAACCCCTTCCGGTAAAGCAATACAACCCCCCAGCAAAACATTACACCTCCCCCAGCTAAACAGTTCAATAAAAAATCAGAAAGGTTTAAAGCCACAGAAAACGTTAAACCACAAATAGGAAACGATGATGTCTCGATGCGAACCTACCGTTCAAAAGGGCAGATAAACAACCATGAAGATGGCGGAAACAATCCCCCGAACGAGGAACAGTGCAAAGATGAGAGTTATGCTGAACTAGACTCCGACGATAACGATTATTTCGTTTCCGGAGAGCTAAATTTTCAGATATCGGAATCCGATTATGAAATTATTTACAAACCGGGCAAACAAAACGTCGTTGCCGACGCCCTCTCAAGAGACCGAGTCCACTCTGCGGACACAAGTGACGACTATTTCATACCATACCCAGAAAGACCCATTAACATTTTCAGAAACCAAATAATCTTCAAAATTGCAAACATAGAGACAACGGCGTACGAGCAAATATTCCCAAAATATCACAGACACACAGTGGTTAAAAGTCGATACAACGAAAACGACATAGTCGAAACTTTCAAACAAAAACTAAATCCAAGAGGGCAAAATTGCATCAAAGTCCCCATAGAGATCGCCCAACTGGTACAAGAAACATTTAAAAAACATTTTTCATTTAACAAAATCTTCAAAGTTTTCTTTTCAGACACATTCCTAGAAGACATAAGGATGGATAACGAGCAAGACGAAATTGTAAAAGAAACCCACAATTTCGGTCATCTTGGAGTAAAGGAGAATAGAAGCCAAATCCTCCAAAAATTCCCCCAACTTTTTCCCCAACTAGAGCGAAAAATAAAAATCTTCATCAACTCCTGCAGTATTTGCAAAAAAGCTAAATACAACAGGAGACCCGCAAAATTAATCCGCTCAAGCACTTTTGTCCAAAAACCCTTCGAAAGCGTCCACATTGACATCTTCTTTCTGAAAAGTCAGAAATGGCTTACTGTTGTAGACTCGTTTTCCAAATTCGCCAACGCGATCCCTTTGGCAACAAGAACAATTGTTGATATAAAAAACGCAATTTCCGAACACATAAGGCAATATGGAAGACCGTCAACAATAGTAAGCGATCAAGAACCGAGCTTTAGATCCATCGATCTTACTGGATTCCTGGACGGCCTAGGCCTCGAAATGCACTTCGCCAGCAATTCAAACGCAAACGGTATCGTTGAACGTTTCCACTCTACCCTTTTCGAAATTTACCGAACAACCAAATTAAAATTCAATGACCTAACGCTCCTTAACCACATTAACATTGCAATCGATATTTACAATAACACAATCCACGATGCAACTAAGGCAAAGCCAAGGGACATCATTTTTAACACAACTAATTCCACTAACGCTGAAGAAATTCAGGAAAAAAGTAATCAACTTCAATCCGCAGTGCGACTGGAGCTTAACAAGAGAAAAAACAAATACGAGGACCGTAACAAAAATAATGAAGCACCAAAACAATTTAACACTGGCGACGAGAAATACGCCAAAATAACACAAAGACTAACAAAAGACAAAAACCCTTTCCGAATATTCACAGTAAAGAAAGATAACAAACTAACCTTTGAGGATAACAATAATATTAAGATACACAAAAATCGTGTAAAAAACTAACAACATTCTCCAACACACCGCAGAAGAGATTCAAAACTGAATATCTAACACCACTGTACGCAAAAACATTTCAAAAGCTAGAGCCGTTAGTAAAAGATGAAGATCTCGAAGAGCTAAAGAAGGAAAACCTACGACATATAAGCAAAATCCAGACCTATGTACGAGAAACACAAGGGAGTCTCTTTGCTGGAATTATCATCTTCATTCTTATCATCATCATAGGACAGCTTTCCGTTAATCACTTTATTTACAAAAAGCATCATCAGCAGATTCCACAACCCTCAGGAATCTTCCCACAAAACAACGCGACAGGAAGCGATGAGCAACCCGAAACAACCTGCCCAATGGATCTCGAGGCTCCGAAGAAGAAATTGACAAACCCTCACAGTCAAGCAATACTCGAAGGAAGCGGAAAGACGGACCCCGAAGGCTCAGCAACGAGACAAGCGCACCTTCCCAGATTTGCGCTCTACAGAAGCCAGTCGAGGACGACCGACAAATCCTAGGGGGGAGGAGTTACACGGCAGACGACGGTGATCGCGTGGCAAGGCAACGTGACCACGCCAGCCAGCGACCGCTGTCCACCGTGGGAATCGTAATCGTAATCGTGGGAAATTTGTAATCAGTTCGTTTCCAACCACCGACTTAAGCGGTAATGAAAATAAAATTATATTTTTTTAAATTCGTTACGAGTAGACTCATAACTTATACATCAACATGGGCATAATAAAAGGCACGGCGATCGTACGTCGATGCGCAGTCGGATTTGATCGACAGAACTAAATGGACCAATTCGTGTCGGCTATTGCTACCAATTTCTTAACACGAGTAATCAGCAATCACCAAAGATGGCGAAACTATAGGCGAAGCAGTAATGCGTGGAAACTTATATTTTCTTACCACGGAATTTCAAGGGAATACTGCCTTAACAGTACACGTAACAGAAGGCAGTATGCAAATGGAACTATGGCATCGGCGCTTCGCCCATTTGGGATACAAAAATGTGGCTTTTGTTACAGCAGCTGAACATGGTGGATGGAATGAAGTTCGGTATAGAACGTAAACGAACTTTCTGCGAAACGTGTGCGGAAAGTAAAGCGATTCGATCACCATTCAATGGTACAAGACCGGCCACTAGAAGGCCACTGGAAAGGGTGCACACAAGTATCTGTAGGAAAATCATACCAGCGCCAAACCAGCGCCAAACCAGCGGGGTTTACAACATTTTTATGTCACGCGTGACATTTTCTGCCTCCGGGACACTATCTAACATGTTTCATCTCGCTTCCCTTCCTAAGCCGAAGGCGCTTCCCTTCCTAAGAATCCTTTCATCATCGGTAAATCCCTGGAAAACTGTGCAGGAAAGATTACGGAAGCAGGTAAGGTATCTTCTCAAAATCCGAAGCAAGAACCAATGCGCAAAGCTTCTCTGCCTAACTAAACTTATTGACGGAACCCCGATTAAAATAGATTACCACAAAACACTTAACAGTGTACAGTGCGTAATCTTCGCCCCCGAGCTCAAAGAGCTTAATGATGAGTCCATTCTTTCCCACATGAAAGAGCAGAACGTGACCATGGTGGAAAGATTTACCCGTAAAGTCAATGAAAGTTACCTTCCAACGAACTCTATTCTACTACGGATCACTGCCACCCGTGTCCCGAGCCACATCCGTGTCGGCCTAATTGAAATTGCTGCCCGACCCTATGCAATGCTACAATTGCTCCAGCTTTGGGCATACCAGACTGAGATGCAAAAGCGGGCACACCTGCTACACCTGCGGCTCTCCTGCCCATGGAACCTGGACTGAGGAATTTTTGTGCAAAAACTGCAAGGGTAATCACAGTAGCTTCTCACGGGTTTGCCCCATATACCTAAATGAAACCGAAGTCATTAAGTACAGAGTGGACCACAACGTCTCTTTCGGTGAAGCTAGGAAAGCGATCCAAAGTAATCTGAACAAGAGCTCAGCGCAGTCTAGGATTACTTACGCGCAAACTGCTTCCAACCAAGTGAAGGAAAACAATACATCCGCGTTGGAAATTGCTCTAGCAGAAGCAAATACAACAATTGCAATCCTAACCTCTCAATTGAAAGAGATGAATGCAAAAGTTGAGAAGCATCACCTGCTTCTCAAAAAACTGATTACAGAAAAAAATGAACAATATTCCACAGCCACAACTCTCATAATTAGCACCGCAAACTCCCGGAAGAGAACGATCAGTAGCCCTTCTTCAGAAGCAGACCATACCGCTGTGAACAAGGCAAACGCCTCGATCTACATGAAAAGCCCGACCGCCACATCGTCCCCGAAATCCAAAGCTCCTAAGAAAAAAACCAAAAACCACTCCAAGTAAACCCACTGATATAACGGAATAACACCACTTACTTATTAAACCCTTTTTCTCCAAATGGATCCCACTACGACCACACCAAACACAACTGCAACCTTTTTACTTTCTTGGAATATCCGCAGCCTGAAAAGTAACATTGATAACCTTAAACTCCTGATTACCAAACACAACCCTACTGTCGTCTCCCTCCAGGAAACGCTTTCTCCATCTATTCCTCAATCTTCCCCGCTAAACAAATAAAATTGGTGCACCTCTTTTTCCACTACAAATTCACACCAAAGCACAGCTATCGGAATTTCGAAAGACATACCGTCCTCTCAAAATTAGCACCCCTTTTCCTGTCACCTTCGTCTCCATCTATCTCCCCCAACTTCCCTTTCTAATGCCTGCTAGAGATAAGCAACGTTTGGCACATCTTAGTCTTAACTATCTTGCGTTTACATTTCTCTGCATGGAGAGTTTTGGATTTGGCATCACTGGTGTGACCAGAACTATATATAAACCGATGCGCGTGGTGAATTGTTGTAGTCGTAGCAAACGGACAACCGTAGAATAAACGTGTGTTAACCTCAAACAGCAACTGTGTCTTTCGTATCTAATTCTCACATTAACAGGTTATGGGCCCAGTCTAAAAAGGCTTCTGTTAAAAAATGGCTTATCAAGTAGTGCTACTTTGTTTGGGAAATGACAATTTCGAAATCTGGAAATTGCGCTTAGAGATGCAATTGATTCGGCAGAATTTATTGTCTTACATTTCTGAGGCCAAACCAGAAGAGGCGAATGCACAGTGGATAGCCGGAGATGCAAAAGCACGTGCAGTTATAAGTTCGACCGTCGAGGACAGCCAAGTAGTTTATATTTTAAATAAAACTACGGCAAAGCAAATTTGGGACACGCTTTGTTCGGTTCATAAGCACTTTGTTCGGTTTGTTATCACTGCCGGAAAAAAGGACATGTTCAGAAGAATTGTTTCATATTGAAGAAACGTAAAGTAGGGCAAAGAGCGTTTGCCAATTATCTATCAGTTAAGTGCGATGTGCGGTCCAATGCCAGTAAAAACGCCAAGTGAAAACCGATACTTTGTTACCCTGATAGACGATTTTAGCCGGTATACAAAATTATATTTGGTTAAATCTAAAGCCGAGGTACCAAATAAAATGATCGATTTCGTTATTCTTATGCGTAACCAGTTTGGCAAGATTCCGAAAATAATACGGTAGGATGGAGGTGGGGAGTATGTGAACGATAAACTAAGAGCTTTTTATCGGAAGCACGGCATCCTAATGCAAACATCCACTCCTTACACGCCACAACAAAATGGTGTCGCGGAAAGAAAGAATCGTTACCTGCAGGAAATGGCGACAGTGATGTTGTTTGGTGCCAAGTTGGACACAAAATTCTGGGGTGAAGCAGTGCTGTGTGCTACTTATTTTTCAGAATAGATTGCCTTCAACTGCAACCAAAAACCGCAGGTGGATCATCTTCGTGTGTTTGGTTGTGATGCATGGGTACACATCCCAAAGCAAAAGCGAGAGAAGTTTGCTAGCAAAGCGAAAAAGTTAACATTCATAGGATATAGTGAGCAACAAAAAGGCTACCGTTTTGTGGACTTGGCAAACGATCGAATTACGATAAGATGCTACCCATCCAACCGCTGCGTTTCTTCTCGAAGAAATTCAGCGAGGCCCAGAAGAAGTACTCCACCTACGATCGGGAGTTAACAGCGATCTACCTGGCTGTTCGACATTTCCGCCATCAATTGGAAGGTAGAAGCTTCCACGTTTACGCGGATCACAAACCGCTGGTGTTCGCCTTTAAACGACCCTTGGACAAAGCCACGCCTCGACAAGCGCGACACCTCGACTTCATTGGCCAATTCACTACGGATATTCGCCATGTAGAAGGGGAGTCCAACGTCACCGCTGATCTACTGACTGATTTTGACGCTCTAGCTGAGGATCAGTCCCACGATTTGGAACTAGCAAACATCCTTAGTGGGAAAACTCCAACTAATCTTGTCCTGCAGAGTGTATTAGTCCCGGGCAGCAGCCGTAAACTGATCTGTGATTGCCCAACTGGTGTCATCCGCCCGTACGTCACACAAAAGTTTCGCCAACCTTTACTCCAGGCAATCCACAACATGTGCCACCCAGGAGTAAAGACAACTACCCGGCTGGTTACGGAACGTTTTGTATGGTTGGACGTAAAGCGGGATTGCGGCAAGTTTGTGAAAGAGTGTTTGGCCTGCCAGGCCAACAAGGTGACTCGACATACACAAAGTCCGTACCAACGCTACACCCCGCCGGATGGAAGGTTCAACCATATCAACATCGACCTAGTGGGCCCGTTCCCCGTCAGCAACGGACAACGCTATTGTCTTACCATCGTTGCCAGGTTCACGCGTTGGCCTGAGGCAATCCCAATTCCGGACATCGCAGCACCGACGGTAGCGTCTGCGCTAATAAGTCGTTGGATCGCCCGATTCGGTATACCATCGCACATCACCACAGATCAAGCCGCCAGTTTGAGTCCGCCCTCTTCACCAAGTTGACACGAGTTCTCGGCATTAAGCACCTCCGGACTGCTGCCTATCACCCCCAGGCAAACAGGTTGGTCGAGCGATGGCATCGAACGCTCAAAGCGGCCATCTGTTGTAAGGACAGTGTACACTGGACAGAACATCTGCCCATCATCATGCTGGGACTGCGCACTACTCCCAGGGAAGACACCAAGGTCCCGCCAGCGGAACTCGTGTATGGAACGGTTTTGAAGATCCCGGCGACCTTCTTCATTAGCCAACCCCAGACGAGTTCACCCGAGACAGCAGACCTCTTGAGATCGCTACACGAAGCCATGGAACACCTACAGCCACCTGCTACGGCCTGGTATTCCAGTAATCCCATCTTCGAGCATGCGGATCTTCGTACATCCACTCACGTTTTCCTGAAGAATGACACCGTACGGCCAGCGCTCACATCCCCATACCTTGGTCCATACTTGGTGTTGTCGCGAAGTGACAAGACTTTACAGATTGCAGTCAACGGAAAGTCGAAGACAGCGTCCATCGATCGACTGAAGCTGTGCTATGTACCCAAGGACACAGTGAACGAGCCGATAGCCACACCACCACCAGCAAGAGCAGTAACTATGCCAACCGGAAGTTCTGAGGGATCAACTGAGACGCAGCCCGCTACAACGAATGGGTCTACACCATCAACGGACAGGTTTCCCGCATCATCAACAAGCAAACCTAGCTTGACTCTCAACAATGATCTGCTTGACGTGTCTCACCATGGCTGAGGCCAAAGTGTTACAAGCGAAGCAGGCTAAGCTTCAGTCGTCGATTGTAGGAATGCAACGAGTGCAGCTATTCGTCGATTCCTACACTGCGGATTAAAGCAACCAAGCTGAGCATCGCCTTCAAAGGATTGAAGCATTCTTTGAGTCGTATACTCAAAGCTGTTAGAGATAAGCAACGTTTGGCACACCTTAGTCTTAATTATCTTGCGTTTGACATTTCTCTGCATGGAGAGTTTAGGATTTGGCATCACTGGTGTGATCATAACTGTATATAAACAGATGCGCGTGGTGAATTATTTGTAGTCGTAGCAAACGGACAACCATGGAATAAACGTGTGTAAACCTAAACTGTGTCTGTCGTGTCTAATTCTAACTTTAACAGGTGCCAGGAACGATTCCTGAAAACTGTTATTTTGTTTTGCTCCCGCGTCTGTCCTCGTTAACTTGTTTTGCGCATTTCTTTATTATTGTGGTCGGTGCAATATGACGGAAAAAATGGCATCCTTTATTAAGCTGAACGCTGTCAATTATGAAAATTGGTCGTTTAAAATGAAGCTTCTGCTCATAAAGGAGGATAGTTGGGAGACTATTATTGGTACGAAACCAGAGCCACCTACTCCCGCATGGACAACGAAGGATCAGCATGCCATGGCTACGATCGGATTAGCGGTCGATGATGGGCAGTTGGTACATATTAGAAAAGCAAAATCCGCGAAAGAGGCATGGGAAAAGTTGGAAAAAGTGCACGTGAAAAGAACTTTGAGCACAAAAGTGTCGTTAATGCGTAAAATATGGCGACTAAGGTTAGAGCAGGATGGCAATATGGAACAGCACATTGCTACGTTGACCGACCTGGTGGAGAGGTTAAACGGGCTACAAGAGAACGACGTGTTGAACGAACAATGGCTTGTCGCCAGTTTGTTCAGTAGTCTACCCGACGAGTATGAGACGTTGGTAACAGCTCTTGAAGTCAGGCCAGATGCCGATTTAACTTTAGATTTGGTCAAAGGAAAGTTGATCGATGAGTGGCTTAAGAAACAAAATCGATCATTTCCTGATGGTTCTGGAAGCGAACAAGCAGCTCTTCATACGGATAATAGGAGAGAGAAAGCCACGTGTTATTTCTGCAAAAAGCCTGGACACAAAAAGGCAGACTGTACAAAATGGAAGCAGTGGAAAAAGAACAAGAATAGCAATCGTCAAAGTGCGAACAGTGCTGTAGAACATGGCAATTCCAGCGAATGGGCGTTTTCCATGATCGACGAATTAGAATCTGGTGTATGGATTATAGATTCTGGAGCAACATGTCACATCGTGAATAGCCGCAGTTTTTTTGACACATTTGATAGCAATTTTCGCGATGAAATAAGTGTGGCGAATGGTGAAAAAGTGTTGTGTGTTGGTAAAGGTTCGGGAAGAATTATTACTATGGATAAGGACAATAGGCTGCATACGATTATTATACACAATGTGTTCTTGGTTCCGAGCATGAAAGCTAATCTGTTGTCGGTTAAACAGTTAGTGGCGAAAGGTTACACAGTTAGTTTTGACAAGGAGTGTGCAACTATAAGCAAGAACAGAGTTATTGTTTGTGTGGCATTTATTACACAAAACCTCTTCGTGCTTAAACTGAGTCATCAAAGTGTGTCTCTCGCGAGTGATGGTGAGTGTATTCATGATTGGCATCGAAAGCTGGGTCATAGGGATATGAACGCATTGCAGAACCTTTCCGTGTTAGTGGCTGGGATGGTGATTCGGCCGTGTAATTGTACGGAAATATGCGAAGTGTGCGTTAGTGGAAAAATGCATCGTATACCTTTTCCAAAGGCTTCAAGCAGTAAATCAACAGTGTAATAGACTTGGTACATACGGATGAATTGGTTAGGAACGGTGAAACATTCAAAGTTTAGTAAAAATTTGAATCTTTGGTAGTGTGTGTAAACGTTGAGGAGGAGTGTTAGAGATAAGCAACGTTTGGCACACCTTAGTCTTAATTATCTTGCGTTTGACATTTCTCTGCATGGAGAGTTTAGGATTTGGCATCACTGGTGTGATCAGAACTGTATATGAACAGATGCGCGTGGTGAATTATTTGTAGTCGTAGCAAACGGACAACCATGGAATAAACGTGTGTAAACCTAAACTGTGTCTTTCGTGTCTAATTCTAACTTTAACAAAAGCTTCGACGACATCCTCGAGCTAGGGGTTTCACCCGAAACCATCGCATCGCTTGAGAACAACCGGACGCAAGTAGAGGAGCTCTACTGTCTCACCAAAGGAAGGCTCATGGATATACATGTTGGGAAAGCAACCAATGTGTCGTTACGTTACGTTACGTTACTACTGTCATTATGACATGTGCTTCTTGACCTATGATGTGACGTTCAAGAAACGCGTCAGTTTATATTTCTTCTACTGAATTCCCCTGAACTGTTCAGATATGAAGCTGAGTTACTTTTGCTGATAAAAGTTGTTTCCTTGTAGTTCGCCGTTGTAAATCTATATTGTACTGCGTTGAATCTCTGCCCAATAGGTTATGGGCCCAGTCCGTGTGTGTTGAAAGTGCAGAAAGTGTTAGTTGCCCTAGAGAGCAGACCAGACGCAGATCTAACCGTGGAATTCGTAAAAGGAAAGCTGCTGGACGAAGGGCGTCGACGGGCGAATGGTGTGGAAAACGAAAAGGCGCTGTTATTTGGGAGTTATAATGTTTATAACAAGACCGGCGACAGGATGAAGAAAAAGCAATGCAACTACTGCAAAACGGATGGACACATCCGAAAGGATTGTAAAAAGTGGCTGGCGGACAAAAGGGCGAAAGAGGCTAGCGAGAGAGCAAACGTCACTGTGGCAGTGCAGCAGGAAGATAGAGCAGACGTTTGTTTGTTTGTCGGCAAGGCACATGGGAAAGGAGTATGGTGCTTCGATTCGGGTGCCACTTCCCATATGACGAGCGATGAATCTATCTTGAAACAGATTGATAAAACGAAACGAACAGCTATACTATTGGCCAATGGACAGTCCATCAAGTCGGCTGGTGTCGGATGTAGCCAAGTAGTGTCCGTGAACGGCACTGGTGTCCGAATGAATGTTTCGCTGAACAATGTGTACCATGTACCTTCGCTCGCAACAAATTTGCTATCGGTGAGTAAAATTGCCGATTTGGGATTTGAAGTTGTCTTCGATAAATCTGGTAGCAGAGTCGTAAAAGGCGAAGAGGTGCTGTTAGTGGGCGAACGCAGAGGCGGCCTATATCACCTCAAGCGATTTTCGGAGCAAGTCATGCTAGCGAGTAACAACCACGGTACTCCCTGCATACACCTGTGGCATCGTCGCCTTGGCCACCGTGACACTGAAGCAGTAACAAAGATTGTGCGAAACAATTTGGGGAGCGGCTTGAAAATTGACCACTGCGACGTGAAGTCCGTTTGCGGATCGTGCTGCGAGGGGAAGATGAGCCGTGAATCGTTCCCAAAAGTTTCATCTTCGAGAGCTTCTACTGTCGGCAAGCTGGTTCATACGGACTTGGGAGGTCCCATTGAGGTACCAACGGTGCGCGGTAGCCGGTTCTATCTGACGATGGTAGATGACCACAGCCGGTACACTGTGATTTATCTCATGCAGAATAAATCCGAAGCCGAGGATCGAATCCGAGAATACTGCGCTTTGGTGAAAAATCAGTTCGGTCATTATCCCAAGGTCATTCGATCAGACGGTGGTGGAGAGTATGGCAGTAACTCTCTGAGAAAGTACTTTGCCGACCACGGTATTGTACATCACCAAACGGCACCGTATTCTCCTCAACAGAACGGGGTGGCCGAACGTAAAAACCGCTACCTTGTAGAAATGATGCGCTGCATGCTGGCAGATTCCAATTTGGATAAAGTGTTCTGGGGTGAAGCGATTACGACTGCCAACTATCTGCAGAATCGCTTGCCATCCTCCTCAGTGGCATCCACATCTTATGAGCTATGGCACCGAAAGAAGCCAACGTATATTTGGGTCAGAAGCTTTCGTACATGTTCCCAAAGAAAGACGCAGAAAACTGGACAAAAAGGCAGAAAAGTTGGTATTCGTGGGATACGCGGATGGTCAGAAGGCCTATAGGTTTGTGAATTTGCAAACAAAACAAATCACCATCAGCAGAGATGCCAATTTTTTGGAAAAATGCGAGGCGGAAAACGTATAGCAGCTGAAGCCTACTGCGTCAGGAGGAGTGATGATGTTTCCACTAGTACCTGCTAAGCCCCCTCCACCGGAGGAACCGAATGCAAACGCAGAAAGTGAGTATCTCGACTCATCACAATACGATAGTGTGACCGAAATTGATCTGGTGGACGAACCGTCGTCGATCGATCCGGACGAGGAACCCTCGTCCCACGGATTCCCTCTGGATGAAATCGCACGCAGATCCACAAGAGCGACCAAGGGAGTTGCTCCAATTCGGTTGATTGAGGAAGCGTATGTATCAAGCACTTCGGAAACAGCAGTAGTAGAACCCAGAAATCTCAAGGACGCACTGGCTTGTGATGCTCGTGCCGAATGGCGGTCAGCAATGGAAAATGAGCTGCGGGACGAAGAAGCGGGACGCAGTTGGAAAGGTAATCAAACACAAGGCCCGTCTGGTAGCTCAAGGCTATTCTCAGCAGTACGGCGAGGATTAACAGGTTGGCTGATAAGTCCCCGGTCTGACACATAGATGGCGCCGCTAGTATTAAATGCATATTATTTTTATATAGTACCAACCTTCAAATGATTCGTGTCAAAATTTGACGTCTGTATGTCAATTAGTTTGTGAGACAGAGCGTCTTTTGTCAAGTAACTTTTGTTATTGTGAACGCCACTTGTTGTTCCACCAAGACAACGCACCGTGCCACAAGTCATTGAGAACGATGGCCAAAATTCATGAATTGGGCTTCGAATTGCTTCCCCACCCACCGTATTCTCCAGATCTGGCCCCCAGCGACTTTTTCTTGTTCTCAGACCTCAAAAGGATGCTCGCAGGAAAAAATTTGGCTGCAATGAAGAGGTGGTCGCCGAAACTGAGGCCTATTTTGAGGCAAAACCGAAGGAGTACTACCAAAATGGTATCAAAAAATTGGAAAGTCGTTATAATCGTTGTATCGCTCTTGAAGGGAACTATGTTGAATAATAAAAACGAATTTTGACAAAACAATGTGTTTTTCTTTGATAGACCGTGGACTTATCAGCCAACCTGTTATGACCAGGTATTCGCTCCCGTAACTAGCTACACGAACTTCCAGAAGTTCCACGCCGCGCTGGAAGGAGAAGCCGCTAGCCAAATCCAGGTGCTAAGCATCACGTCGGAGAACTACGACATCGCCTGGACGACACTGGTTGAGCGGTACTCCAACAAAGTTCTTCTGAGGAAGAAACAAGTGCGCTCCCTTTTGGGCTTGCCAAAAATCACAAATGGAAGCGTTCAAGCCCTACGCAACATCGTCGATAAGTTTGTTCTACACCTGCAAGTGTTACAACAGCTCGGTGAACCGATTGACCCGATAAGCACAATCATCGTAGGCCTGCTAGCAGACAAACTTGACGATGGTACAGTAACTGCTTGGGAAGAATCGCTCGAGCCCAAACAGCAGCCTACTTACGCTCAGATGGTTCAATTTCTTCGAAGGAGAATACAAACCATGGAGAGCATCGAAGTAAACCGTTCGACATCTTCGTCAAACGTCGAACGAAGGAAGCAGACATCACGCTCTCACATGAACGCCGCAGCTTCAGCCGTAGTGCAGCAGCAGCAGCACCAGAACGAAGCAGTGTGTAGTGTGTGTGTCGACAAAACCATTCCGTAAATCAGTGCACAAACTTTACAACCGCTAACCTTCAGCAGCGAATTCAAATAGTGCGTGATAAAAAACTGTGTGCAAACTGTTTACGTGAAAACCATACGGCAGCTCAATGCACCAGCAAGTTTGTGTGTCGCCAGTGCTCCGGACGTCATCACACGTTAATACTGTTGAAACGAGGCAATGTCCTACCCAAGATTACTAAACACTAGACAGGTTGCGACAAGCAGAACATTTTTACCGCTTGACGATAAAAAAATGAAAGAAAAATTTGACAAACAAGTTGGAATGGTTTGTTGCACTGCTATTTTCAATCAAAGAAGGCTTTAACCAGATTATTAAAGTTAGCGGAGGGACATATTCACAGTTCCACGAGAGCAGGCGTTAAGAGAACTCGAAATTTATTGAACACAATCTTTGAGTACCGGTGTGCCTGTAGCCGGGCTAAATCCTCGATAAACTTCGTAAACGATTTTGAAGTTCATATCATTCTTCAAGATCAACTCATTGTACACATTGGATCCTTCCTCCGATTCTACGATTTAGAGCAATGTTGTTTCTCACATCTTACGCATATCACAACCTATACGGCCATGGTCCAAGCAAACCAAAAGAATATTAAAAGAGAAGCATTTTTATGCGAGCCACTAAATAATCTCCATCGTTCCTGCAAACCGCAACAACACCACCGTTATTTTGACAGACAAATTGTAAACAAGATATTCAAAATGGTTCCGAGCAAAACTGCTCTGTCGCAACCTGTCTAGTGTTTAGTAACCTTGGTCCTACCCCTCAAACTGACAGTTGCTTACGTCACTCTGACGTAAGGGGGGAAATGATCCAACCTGAAATGTATGTATATATCTTGGTATGAGCATAATAAAAGGCACGACGATCGTACGTCGGAGTGCAGTCGGAGTTGATCGACAGAACTGAAAAGACCATTTGTGTCGGCTATTACAACCAATATCTTAACAGGTTATGGGCCCAGTACCCCGACAACTGAATAAAAATGGTGGATATCAAAAATAGTTCTGTGGTGCCGGTGTTCAACGGAAATAACTATGCGGCATGGAAGATTCGTGTGCTGGCGCCTCCTTACAGAAGAATCGACTGAAGAAGAAGTGACAAATGCTGATGACTCGGGCGTTAAAACAAAAGGGAAACTTCCCAGAGCAAAAAAGGACAAAAAGTGCAAATCGTTATTGCTAGGTGCTATGTCTGACGAGCAAATTGTGAGTATCCAATATTGCAAGTCAGCATACGAAATATGGTCAACTCTGTCAGCTGTATACGACCGAAAAAGTATAGCGAAACGATTGCACGTGGCAAGGGAATTAAAAGAATTGAGGCATGAACATGGAAGCCTCCAAGACTTCTTTTTGCGTTACGACCGTCAATACCAAGAACTGGGTGCACAAGTAGAACAAATAGATGTTGTCTGTGGATTACTGCTAAGCTGGGGCTCGCAGTACTCCACAATAGTAACGACTTTGGAATCTCTACCAGAAGAAACGCTTACGATGGCATTTGTAAAAGGCCGCTTATTAGATGAGGAGCTTAAACAAAAGTCCTCAAGTCTGGTTCACTTGGAAGTGAAGGAAAGTGCAGCGTTCGCGGGAAATTCACATAAAAAGTTTTTTAGTGAGAAGCGATTGACATGTTTCAATTGTGGGAAACTCGGACACAAAAAGGTGGACTGCCGTTTCAAGAAAAACCAAAAATATGGTGGTGCGACTTTTCTCGCGTTCGCGGCAACGACATACATGGATTGCGATCTGTACCTCGATAGTGGTGCAACTGAGCATATGGTTAATAAAAAGGCCATGTTCGAAACGCTCGTCCCTTTGGAAGAAGTGAAATATAGTTATGACAGTGACCCAGCCAGACTCCAAACACAACATCGCGTCAGCAGATTCCAGCGTGAGCCTGGGAAAGAATGCCGCGTAATAGGAGCTAGCTAGCGTAAACTAAATAGGAGCTGGTTAGGCCAGTCAACCGAGTGGGTCGGGGAGAAGATTAGCTTTTAGTTTTAAGTTAGAACTCAACGAGTGAGGACGCGCCTCAGAAGTTAATGAAGAATAAAAATTAGTTTTATTTTATTAACACGGCGTCCAACTCATTATTGGCGCAGCCGTCCGGTGTGAATCGAGTGTAGTGTAACGTAAAAGTGGAAAACTGTTAGATTAATAAACTTCCAGTAAAGAGTTCCCGCTACGGCATCCGGAGCAGCAAAGGAGTTTATAGCAAACTCCGCCGAGGAATTGAGGATCCCCCACGTATGCACTCACCTGGACTACCAGCATCGTCGATTTACGAACCCGCGACACGACAGCGAAACCAAATCGTAAGTAATTTTTATTTTCTCTTAAGTGCAGTAAAATTAAAGTGCTTACGTCCTTAAGAAACACTTCTTGGGTTTCTTAAGTAGAAAAATACTTACTACCAGATAGGAGTATTTTTATCTTGCCGTCGGGAGTACTACCAGATAGGGCCCACGGCACTCAACAGAAAAATGAAACAGCTTAGCGAGACGGTAAACCACTTGACAGAAAATTATAACATGAATCAAATGGCTCTCAACGAAATCGATACAATGGCACTGATATTGCACTAAGATATCATGAACGACTACTACTAGATATTGATGAAACGATAACCTTGCGGTTTTAAAAGTTAAAGAACCGACGGACACGGCTAGAACGATCGAGTCTTTGGCGAACAACATTAAAGAATTCCAGTTCGACCGGGAGAATCGCGTAACCTTTACCGGATGGTACAGCTGCAAGCCATGTGCTACCGGTAAAACCAAACGAATTCGATTTTAAAACCACGGTGGAAAAGTTGAAAAAAATATTTGGTTCCCCAACGTCGAAGATTGAAAAATGTTTCCGTTGTTTGAATCTGCAAAAGCTACCAGTTGAAGATTTCGTAATGTATTCGTGTGGAGTTAATAGAGCCGTTATCGAGTCCACAATGAACGGGATGTCGGAAGAAGAGCTGAAGTGTCTAATGTTCGTGTGTGGGTTGAAAGAGGAGTCCCACACAGAGACACGCATCCGGCTACTAAGCTGCCTGGAAGAAAGGAGAGTGCTTACCCTGGCCCAGATGACCGTGACACCGCTATGATAGCTAAATCAGAGAAAAGTATTGCGGTCGTGCGAGACGTGAATTATAAATCAAAATTTTCCAAACCCCAAGAGACTCACAGTTAATACACACCGCGGTTTATATAGGTATAACCGTTTGCCCCCAGGAGTAAAGGCAGCCCCAGGAGCTTTTCAACAGCTCATTGATACAATGCTGGCGGGGCTAGAAGAAGTAGTTGCGTACATGGACAATATTGTGATCGGAGGAAACACTATGGATGCTCATGATCGGAATTTACGAGCGGTATTGCAGAGGCTTCAAGAGTACGGATTTACGCTAAGACCAAGTAAGTGCAGCTTTTATCAGTCTCAAATAAGAAACTTGGGTCATATTCTAGATGAAAAAGGATTGCGTCCGGACCCTGATAAAGTAATGGCCATTACAAAACTTCAACCACCGACGGATGTATCAGGAATGCGTTCCTTTTTGGGAGCTATTAACTTCTACGACAAATTCGTTCGTAACATGCGGATGTTACGTCAGCCACTTGATGATCTTCTCAAGTAGGGTACTGCGTTCCAGTGGACTCAAAAATGTCAACATGCGTTTGAGCAGTTCAAGAAAATATTATCTTCAGATCTGCTATTGACCCACTACAACCCGAAGCTTGAGATTATTGTGTCAGCAGATGCATCATCATTTGGAGAAGGAGCTACTATTGCCCATAAGTTCCCAGATGGCACCCTTAAGGTAGTTCAACATGCTTCACGGGCATTGACAGCTGCAGAACAGAGATACAGTCAACCTGATCGTGAAGGACTTGCCATTATTTATGCTGTAACCAAATTTCATCGATTGATATTCGGCAGACATTTTCGGTTACAAAGGGACCACCAACCACTTCTTCGGATATTTGGCAGTAAAAAAGGAATTCCAGTTTACACTGCAAATAGACTGCAGAGATTTGCATTGACATTACTTCTCTATGATTTTGACATAGAATATGTCCCTACAGAGAAGTTTGGAAATGCAGATGTATTATCCCGGCTAATAGATAGACATGAGAAGCCAGAAGAAGATTTCATCATCGCGAGCATGGAGTTGGAAAACGATATGGAAGCCCTAGTGAAGAATGCAGCGACGTTCTTACCGCTGTCATTCAATGATGTCGTTCGTAAGACTAGAAAGGATCCTGTACTTCGGTTAGTGCATTATTACGTCCAGAATGGGTGGCCAGTCAAAGCGGAAGGACAGGAGCTAGGAAGGTTCTTTGTAAGACGTGAGTCCCTTTCAACGGCAGAAAATTGCATCATTTTTGGAGAACGTTTAGTAATACCGGCATCGCAACGTCACATGGTGTTACAAATGATGCAGATTGGGCACGCTGGAATTGAGAGGATGAAAGGAATAGCCATAAGCTATGTTTATTGGCCACAAATCGATGCAGACATAGAGAGAATGGTTAAAACATGGGTACACATCCCAAAACAAAAGCGAGAGAAGTTTGTTAGCAAAGCGAAAAAGTTAACATTCATAGGATATAGTGAGCAACAAAAAGGCTACCGTTTTGTGGGCTTGGCAAACGATCGAATTACGATAAGATGCTACCCATGCAACCGCTGGGTTTCTTCTCGAAGAAATTCAGCGAGGCCAAGAAGAAATACTCCACCTACGATCGGTAGTTAACAGCGATCTACCTGGCTGTTCGACATTTCCGCCATCAATTGGAAGGTAGAAGCTTCCACGTTTACACGGATCACAAAACGCTGGTGTTCGCCTTTAAACGACCCTTGGACAAAGCCACGCCTCGACAAGCGCGACACCTCGACTTCATTGGCCAATTCACTACGGATATTCGCCATGTAGAAGGGGAGTCCAACGTCACCGCTGATCTACTGACTGATTTTGACGCTCTAGCTGAGGATCAGTCCCACGATTTGGAACTAGCAAACATCCTTAGTGGGAAAACTCCAACTAATCTTGTCCTGCAGAGTGTATTAGTCCCGGGCAGCAGCCGTAAACTGATCTGTGATTGCCCAACTGGTGTCATCCGCCCGTACGTCACACAAAAGTTTCGCCAACCTTTACTCCAGGCAATCCACAACATGTGCCACCCAGGAGTAAAGACAACTACCCGGCTGGTTACGGAACGTTTTGTATGGTTGGACGTAAAGCGGGATTGCGGCAAGTTTGTCAGTCACCGATTTGGAGGAAGCAATCAGATGTCCGATGAAGGAGCAATGAATAGCTGCCATGCAGGACTAACTAAAGTCGCATTTAGACAACAAAACATGGGACTTAGTTGAGTTGCGTGAGGATCGGAAGATAGTGGGTTGTCGCTGGGTGTACAAATTGAAGCGGAACTCGGCCGGAGAGATCATAAAATATAAAGCACGACTGGTCGCTCAGGGATATAAGCAAAAATTCGGTCAAGACTATGAAGAGGTGTTCGCACCAGTGACGAGCTACACAACGCTTAGAGTGTTGCTTGCTATGGCTTCACAGAAGAAAATGAAGCTGACACACCTCGATGTCAAGACCGCTTATTTGAACGGAGATCTCGATCAAGTACTTTTTATGAAGCAGCCCCCTGGTTTCGTGACATCTGGCAAGAACCACTACGTTTGTCGTCTGAACAAGGGAATTTACGGGTTGAAGCAATCAGCACGTTGCTGGAACCAGAAGTTAGATGGTGTCCTTCGAGATATGGGCTTCAAGCAGAGTGAAGCAGATCATTGCCTTTATATGAAAGACAAGTATGGAAAGAGAATTTTCCTCTTAATATATGTCGACGACACATTGGTTGGTTCTGAAAATGAGCAGCTCATGAATGCGGTGTACCAATCACTAAAACAAAACTTCGAAATAACAAACCTGGGTGAACCGAATTTGTTCTTGGGTATGGAGATCGGACATGAGAATGGACGCTACAGCATTTGTCTGAGCGGTTACATTGAACGAGTAGCGAAGAAATTTGGCCTTCACGACGCAACGGGGGCAAAGACACCCATGAATACCGGTTTTGTCAAAGTGGATGACAAAAGTGCAGCATTTGCGGACGGGTCGAAGTACAGAAGCCTTATCGGTGCTATTCTGTACATTGCGGTATGTGCGCGACCGGATATCGCCGCATGTACAGCAATATTAGGACGGAAGGCAGAAGCCCCGACCCAGGCAAACTACATAACGGCGAAACGAGTAGTCCGCTATCTAATGGCGACAAGAGAGTGGAAGCTGATGTACAACGAAGCTCCAGGTATGGTCGGTTATACCGACGCTGATTCGGCGGGTGACGTATGTACACGAAAATCAACTTCGGGGTACGTTTTCTGCTACGGAGTCGGTGCGGTTTCGTGGGCGAGTAGGAAGCAAACCTGCGTATCACTGTCTTCAATGGAGGCAGAATACGTCGCTCTCAGTGAGGCGAGCAAGGAGTTAGTTTGGATCCGAGGATTGCTGAATGAAATGGGCGATCGCCAGGAGGAGCCAACCCGGATGCTTGAAGATAACCAAAGTTGCATCAAGTTCGTCGGTTCCGAACGGTCGAGTCGTCGCTCAAAGCACATAGAAACTCGTGGACATTTTGTCAGGGAGCTATGTGATCGTGGCGTACATAATCTGGAATATTGTGCAACTGAGGAGATAGCCGCCGACATTCTGACTAAGCCGCTGGGTGCAGTCAATCAACTGAAATTCTGCAAGATGATGGGACTTTCGTCGAGAGGTGGCAACAATCGTTGAGGAGGAGTGTTGCGGTAACAACAATGTTACCACCTCTATCAGAGGTGTTGACACTAGCAGTTTGCTATATGGGACAAGTAGAGTAGGAGTTGGCTGTCATAGTGACATATTTTTTGAAACTATTGCGTCTCATAGTCCATTGTTCTATTCATCTTGGTGACTGCCATCACCAATTGTAGAATTAAATTAAGATTGGCAGCACTGTTTTCTTTGGCTGTCAATATGAAAGGAAATAAAAAAGTCCCTCGCTCTTGCTGCTGAACTACGAAACGAATAGCACGTGTGTTTTCTTACTAAAAATCTCAACAGGTTATGGGCTTAGGCCGTGAAGTTATAGAAAACTAATAGTATTGGCGCGTTGTGTGGGTTACACAATTGATCGTGAACCTTCTCTTTTTGTTAGTAAAATTGTGTGTGACAATGGGTCAAGATAACATCAATTTCGACAAATTGAACGGTCGATCGAACTTTTCGACCTGCGAGAAGAAGATGCTATCGTTTCTTCGTACGCGAGATCTGTACAAGTTGTACACAACCAGCGCCGAACACCGAGAAGGATGAAGATACACTATCGCGGGCAGTAGGATGGATTTTCCTAGCATGCGAAGATCATGTCACGCATCACTTCGGGAAGGACGATTCTCCTCTTCAAATATGGGAGCTGCTGCGTAAGACGTACGCTGAATCGGGCCAGGGTCTTCATCTACAGGCGGTAATGACGCTGTCGCACACGTATCGCACGGAGTGCGATACAAACGATGAGTACATCGGACGGATGATGGAGGCGTGGCGCCGTTGCACCGAAGTAGGCATTGTTTTCGAGGACAACATTGTGGCGCTATTTATGGTGGGAAACTTGGGTCCCGGCTATGAAGCGTTTCGCCAAAGCTTGATCGGGAGTGGACAGAAAATCACGGTAAAGAGAGAGAAATCCGGTTTGCTGGAGTTGACTCCCATAGATCGGCAGAACCCGAGTACGGCGTTTTACTCTGGAACATCCGGTAGAGAAGCAGCAAAGAAACCCTTTGGAACGAGTGGCCCAAAGAAGGTAAAGTGCTTCGGGTGCGGCAAAGTGGGACATTATCGAAACAAATGCCCGAAACTCGCGTCAAATTCGGGAAATCGAGAAGCAGCAGATTCGGCTGATGCAAGATGTGCGTCAGCGTTTCTAGTTTCACCAAAAAAGTACCAGTACATAAATGATTGGTACCAGGATAGCGGAGTATCTTGTCAGATGACAGCCAAAGATATAAGGTGTTGCGGCAAGACTCAGAGGCGGACAAGAGGCTTTGGGCAGAGGCCGTCAACCATGCCGCCCATCTTGTAAATCGATCTGTGAACCGGTCTCTGGGCAACCGCATCCCTGAAGAAATATGGACAGGCAGTAAGTCAGATTTGTCTTCGTTAAGGACGTTTGGAGAGCAGGCCATGGTTAGTGTTCCAAATGTGAAGCGTTCTAAATGGGATCCGAAAGCTGTGAAGATGATTTTCGTAGGCTATATGAACACCGATAAAAATCTTCGATTTTACCACTCGGAGAAGGAAAAGATATACGTAACCAGAGATGCAAGGTTCATCAATAACAATAGAAATAATCAGTTTGTTGTAAATACTGAAGACGTTTCTGATGAATCAATTCCTTCAAGAGAGATCGGTAAGCCTATGATAGAAACGCAGAAAGCGAAAAGCGAATCATCAGATGACGGAGAGTCAGAATTCGCAGATGCGGTTACGTCACCAACCCACGTCCCGAGAAGATCTCTTCGAACGAAGCGTCCTGTATTACGGGAAGACTTTGTGTCATATTTCACAAGAGACTGTAATGCAGAAGATCCGGAGGACATTGAGCAAGCGTCCAAAGCACATGATGCTACGGCATGGGAAAATGCCATGAAAGAAGAGATATGTTCTTTCGACCAAAATAAGAAATCTGCTGTTTCTGCATATTTGCAAGGCCCAATAGACGAAGAGATATACGTTCAGCAACCGGAAGGTTTCGCCGATGGCTCAGGTAGAGTATATCGTCTTAACAAAGCTATGTATGGGCTTAAGCAAAGCGATCGATGCTGGAATAATTGTCTTGACAACGCGCTAAAGTCTTTTGGACTTTAAAAATCAGCAGAAGACCCATGTGTTTATCACAACAATGAGAGCAGTCTTTTCATTGCCATATATGTAGACGACATCTTGGTTTTTTGGAAGGATGCTAATGTTCGTGATACGAACGAGAAGCTGAAGTTAGCCAGTGTCTTCCAGATGAAAGATATGGGGAAAGCCCGAACGTGTGTCGGGATGACTATTGCTTATGACAAGGAGTTTATAAGCATTAACCAAACCAGATATGCCGAAGAAGTACTAGAGCGTTTCGGGATGCGAGACTGTAAAGCTGTCGCTTCACCATGCGACATCTCCCAAAAGCTCACGGCTCGTTCGGATGATGAACGAAAGATAGATGTACCCTATCGAGAGGCAGTTGGGGCATTGCTGTTTCTGGTACAAGGTACCAGGCCGGACTTGGCATTTGCTGTCAGCAATGTCAGTCGCTTCAACGACAAACATAACGAAACACATTGTACAGCTGTAAAAAGGATTTTTCGCTACTTGAGGGGAACGACCAATCTCGGTATTGTTTATCGACGAGGCTCAGGTGAGCCAGTGACTGGTTTTGTTGATGCAGATTGGGCAAACGATCAAGACGAGCGTCAATCATTCTCCGGATACGTGTTCAAACTAGCTGAAGGTGCTGTCGCCTGGTCATTTAAAAAACAACATTGTGTAGCCGTCTCCAGTACTGAAGCTGAATATGTGGCTATTGCGCATGCAGCGAAGGAAGCAGTGTGGCTGTATCGCTTTATCAGACAGTTCAACGAGCTAACAACTGTTTTGCTGCATTGCGATAACCAGAGAGCACTGATTATGACTAAAAGAGAAGCTTTCAGTCCGAGAACAAAGCACATCGACGTAAGCTTCCATTTTGTACGGGAATTAGTGAAGAGCGGATCGCTTACGTTGAAGTACGTGCCGACTACTAGCAATCTTGCGGATTGTTTGACCAAGGGAGTATGTGACCCCAAGATGTTGAGCTCTACCATTGGATTTGGTATGAAGAAAGCCTAGAGCTATTTGTTATTCTGACTATGGACCGAGTTGGGGTGTTGAAACTATTGCGTCCTATAGTCCATTGTTCTAATCATCTTGGTGACTGCCATCGTGAATTGTAGAATTAAATTAAGATTGGCAGCACTGTTTCTTTGGCTGTCAATATGACAGGAAATAAAAGTCCCTCGCCCTCTTGCTGCTGGACTACGAAACGAATAGCACGTGTGTTTTCTTACTAAAAATCCCAACAATAGTAAATGATGCCAGCGGGCAATGTGTGGCAATGGCGAAGGCTGTAGGAAATTTGTACAAGCTTTGTACATACGCATCTGCGTTTCAAACTAAAGATTGTCAGCATATATGGCATAGGAGAATGGGGCATCATCGCGATATAGAAACAGCTAAAAAGGTTTTCAAAAAAGGTGACATGAAATCAATAATGTGCGAATGCAAAAAGGAGCTGCCATGGAGATGTTGTTTCAAAGCGAAAATGAGCAGAACACCATTCCCAAAGATTGCAAAAAGAAAATCTTCGAGTTCGCTAGACCTGGTACATACCGATTTAAGTGGCCCTTTTGAACGTACCCCTAGTGGTAACAAGTTTTACATAACGTTCATTGATGACTACACCAGAATGACGTTTGTCTACTTATTACAAAACAAATTGGAAGCCGCCGTTAAAGTAAGAGAATTTGGGTAAAAACAAAGTATGATGTCCCCCCCTCTCACGAAAGTCGAGCACTGATAAATTCTGCTCGATTCTGCTCGATGTTGTACGCAAAGGCTCTCGGGGCTAATATAGCCGTCATATTGCGTGCAACACGAATCGGTTATATATTTTAAGCCCCCAGTATCAATCGGTTGGCCCAACAGATGGCACTTTGCGCAAGCGCGTGACGAAGAAACTTACGGAAAAGCCTTATTCGTTGGGCGGGGCAATGTATATTTATTGTTTGTAGTTACTTGTTTACTTTCATTTTCTTTTGTTAATGTTTAAATACAGCATAATTAATTCCAAATCTCTGATGGATACATGCGCAACAAATTTGGAGTGATGATTGTGTGTCATATTTGTTTGGGATTACATGATTATTGATGTACAGCATGTTAAGTGACACTGATAAATCCTACAATTCGCTTATAAAATTTGAAACGATTGCTTGATATATAGTTACCATGTTGAATGAATATGTCCTAACTATTTTACTGATATATTTTTTACAATCAAAATATGTGAATGTTTGGTTCTCAAGCTAGTTATTTTGTTTCAATTCTTTTTCAAGCTGTAATGAATTAAAGGTTTTGGAGGCCCGAACAATTTGCCGGATTTATTTGATCATCATAATCAGCCAGCAGACAGTAAATATCTAATTTGTTTGACATTAACACATCATAAATATGATGCATAAGTTTAGCCAGCGCATTTGGTATTGAATAATATTATCGTTCTATGAATGTTCATCGGTCAATATCAATTATTGTATGTAGCTGAAATAGTTTCGCAGTTACAACTAATTGAAATTAATTTATTCATTACTTTTGTGAATTGCAAAATAAGCACTTGTAGTGTATCAAATCATAGTGAAGTGTACAAATTTTGTCACGAATTTTCTTTATGATAGTATAATAGTTTTCAAATAGAAAATAATTGGTTGTTTGAAATAGACAGCACGATCGGCTAAATTTGTTCGAGCTTGGTTCATTTGTTTAACGATTTTGTTTAACTAAATGTAATAAGCAGTATTTAGTAAGTAAGTAATTTCAAAAAATTTAAACCAAGTATTGTTAATATATAGTTAAACAAGGTGTCTCCCTGTTTTGAGAGCAAACCTAGTTTCCTTTTAATTGTTCGATCCTCCTATATCTTCTTCTACATTTTGAGGTGATTTTATTTCCATTTAATTCCGAGGTTTTTGGAAACTTTTCTCCAACCTTTGATATTTATTCATGGAATGTGCTGCTTTGACATGTTTTCACAAATAACTCAAGGCTCAAATAGTTACTATGAGTCGGGTCCTGGAATTGTTTAGCGGATTCAGCTCTTTGGGTTTGAATTTCAGTCCTTCAGCTTGGTAACACGCTATTGTTTGATTCGCTTAATGTTATGATGTCAAATTCGAAGAACAGTACTCGATGATCTTGCTTTCTAATTATAGGAAGAAGATGTCGTTGCAAGTATTCCCTTATCTAAAGATTGTAACGGTATTCACAAACGGATATCAAAGTATACCACAGTCACAAATCGCTTGTCAAACAATTTCTTTTTCTACCGTTTTTTCGGTCAAAATTACGCGATCAATTATAGCTGCTGAATTAGGCTTCCGATTCAATAGACAGTTGTCAGACTGACTCAGAATAAAGAATAATTATGTATTGGTAACATAAACAATTTGTCAAGAACAAATCGTGTAGTACAGATCACCCGGAAGGGTCTTATTATCAAATTTGACTATGTTGTGCCATTATGCCTTTGCGTGATCGATTGTACTCCTGGAGGTTACCAGCTTTGTTGTTCCATATGGTACGGAAACACCCTTTTTGTCACCTGTCCACCTTCCACGGTTTGTACTTTAACCCCTTTTTTACGTGCGATAACTATCACAATATTTTAGTCACGTTTAGGGTTCACAGGGTCTGGTCTACGTTCAGATTTAACGATTAACCTATACTTCCAAATTGAGTTTCTAACTGTTTCGACACTTACACCTTTCTAATCCCGACACCGGCACTTGAGGCTGACTGATTTATTTTATATTTATCATGATATTACGGACGTTACCGTATTGTTAAGCTGACTGATATCCTTAAAAGTAAACTATCACATACAATAATCATCAGCTACAAATAATGACAACCGAGTAAACACAAAGTCGTACAAAAAACGGATCTTAGGAAAATATGAATTGTATAATTTGAAGGTCCTTATTGTGGATGCAAAGTAAACATATTCTTTTACCGCAGGATTGTTTACGAGTTTCACGCAGCTGTGAATTTTTAAAACGATCAAGAGTAAAATGTGATCGAGAAAGTCTAATAACAATCTATGAATATGTCGCCTGGTATTGAACACCTCATACAATAGTTTCAACGCCAACTCGATCGATTTGTTCTTTTACATGTTCTTTTCGAATTTTTCTCCGAAAATTTTCTTACTTGCCAGATCAGTTGGTTGTCCGGATTTGACCGTACTATGCAGACTCCTACTTTAGTGGGGGTGAAGAGAGTTACTGTGATCGAAAGAAGGTATATTACAGATTGCTGGTCATCCGTTCGTAATACCGGAGGGTGCCAGACTCGAGATTTGGTTAGACCTAATAAAAATTGTCGATAGCTGAGCAAACATATTTCCATACTGAGCGTTTCCAATCGCTTTTCCAACAATAAGTGAATGTATTAACGAATACGAATTGAATATTAAAAGATGTGCAGACTTGTTGTGACATTTATTCGACAAACATCGATTGATGTAGTGTTTCAATTCTGATTTGATTTGGATCAATCATAAAACATTCAAGCAGACTAAATCTGCTTAGTTTAGGTTTGCTTATAAGTTCGTACAGGAAGTAGTTTTTAATGCTGTTAAACAGTGTGAAGATCTTTTGCAAGTAAACTTATTTTGTTTAAAAATCGAACATAAATAATATACATTTATGTTTATGTATCTACATTGTCGGTAGCTTAGAAGAATACGATTAAAAGCAGAATGTTTGAATACTTCAAAATTATAATAGGCTATTCCAGTTGGGTTTCAAATGTAGGTGATCCAAACTTGAAACAACATTTATGCCGTGCCATACTGTGTTTGGATGAGTACTGCCCATTGGATTCTTTTCACCCTCTTACTTGCAAGGATCATAGATTGCGGTTAAGTTTGCTTCAATCTAAATAGTAATACTGAGACAAAAAAAAAATGCAAAATGAACAGTTTAAACATAAAGAGTTTTGTCCAACAAATCCTGTTCCAACCCCATATTGAAGCACTTAAGATCCAGAGCACACATAAAACATGTTTTTTTATATGATCTTAATTTGTCACAATACATGAAAGCAGTGCTGAATGCAAAATTTACAATTTTCATTCATAAAGGAACGATTTCCCACAACAGTTGTTGATACAAATACCAAAGCAGCATATTTTTTACCACACGTAAATTCAGTGTATAGCGACGACATCGGATCGAGATTGATGATTCGCAACCGTACAATCTTCTATATTTCATTTCATTTTTCGGTGCAGCTTCTGGTTTTCTTTAGCAGAACATTAGAACATTTTTGCTCAGAACTCCCGATTTTTAAAAGAAAGGAGGTAACAAATGCTGACCTGCCTGTCGTACACTAAACGTTGATATATTTTAGTTACCTTTATTCGGCATAAAAACAACTAATGCGTAAATAATTAAAAAAGAAATGGAATTTGTGCATAAACATGTAGCGCATCTAGCCGCCGTACAAAAGTAAACAATGATTTTTAGCCTCCAGTGCGGCGGCTATATAAACGGAGATGCTCTTCATTTCTCCCTCACACCCGTGGAAAAAGGGGCGCGTGCGTGAGCGCTTCGACACATCAAGCGGCCAACTTATCATCTAGCCGATACACAAAAGGCTACCTATAGATGGCGCTAATACCAACCGGTTGAACTTTTAACGTTGAAAGTTTATTTTTAAAATTAAGCTTATCGCACTTCCTTTTTGTTATGTTTCTAGCGCTGTAATTGGCTTATCGCTTGGTACCACTGCCATTTTGTTCCCACGACCAATTATGATTGATTGCCAATGAAGAGAAATTTTGTTTTTTACTCCAAATAACCGGAGATAATAAAGTAGATACAAGTACAATCGACATTGAAATAAATGTTTTCATTTGCTATGTTAAGCTGGTTTGAATAAGCAGGCAGTATGAGTTTCAATTCGTCAATAATTTAGTTTTCATTTCACTCCACTACCCAAGCTTGTCGCTATTCTACTGCAATATGTCTTTTAATGCATATATTGGAAAAAAATGCATGAGGTAAAATCCCGTGGGACCGACAGCGTTCTTTCCCGCATGTCGGTGCCGGTTCGCTCGGACCGACAGAGCCGGTTTAGTAGGCCGGCGTTTCAACGAATCACTTGTTACAATTCGTTTCCATTGACGTTAGATGAATTAAAATTGATAGCTCGGATTAATTCGATTGAAGTCCATGCTGAGGCTGAAAGACTTTCTCCGCGCAGAATCGAGGAAGAATTCACTTGTATCATTTTCTCTTTCTATATATTTTAAAGTAGTAATAAAGTCAGTCGGGTCAACCTATGCCGACCGAAAATCTACCGATCGATCATCTCTTGGTCTCCTTACGATAGCAACGGTAGATATAAGTACCGTCATGTCTGGTGAGCGGATATGCTGCCTCGCCCAACCTTGCCCACTAGCTACCGTTTACTAGGTTTACATTTATGATTAACATTCTTTGATGTTGCTACATGTATCTCTATTTTAATCTCGTTTTAGAGCTAACTGTCTTTGTTCATACTTGATCTAAAACTGGTGATTAAATTATTTGATCTAACAATTGAAAAAAGAAATAGATATTTGATTTCTTTGCTCATATTAAAAGACCAATGAGGTGTCACCTTTTCCAATGAATGTCTAACTTCAAAACGATAATTTTGTCATTATCATTAGTATAAAAAAAACTGGCACCATACGAAAAGCATGGAATAAAAGGCACTGATTGAAGTTCGAAAGGAACGGTTCTAATCCAAGAAGAAAAGTCACAAACGTAATTCAAACTAAAACTGTGTTAACACTGTGTTATTCTTTTGTTTCTTCTGGTAACCCAAATTGTACATTCTTATCATGGTAAGTTTCTGCAGTTCAATTCTTGGATATTTTTACACACTTTTGTGATGCGCGTACATTTTTTTTTGCGCGCAGAGTAACATGGATGTGAAATGTGGGGTGGGTCAAAAACAAGGGTGTGCTTGTTGAATCAAACACATTGCACACACTATTTAATTGAAAAGGTGTTGCTGAATAAATAAAGATGTTGTATGATACTTTACTGTGCTACCACGAATGCACAGCACAACGAACTGTGTGTGGTACCACAGTATGGCACACCAAAAAATGTTACTTGAACGAAGGGTACAAAAATATGCTAAGAAAAGTTATTATTTTTTTAAATGTGCTGGACATTTCTTTTGTTAATTCATTTCCAACATCCTCAAACTGTTTTGAGAATTTTCCTCTTGTTTAACAAACAACAAACAAACATATCTTTACAATGATCTCTTAATTTACGTTAAGGCGCCAATCATATATTTTTATCCAAAAACCACTTTTATGCATCAAAGCATAATTAGGATAATTTGAATCATTCACGCATTTTCATATTTTTCATTTTATTTTATCCAAAAGTAAATTCACAAACACATTCGGAAACAGCTGCTTAGTTTGCGTACCCTATGATCCGTCATTGGTTGAATCATAAAACCATGTTGGGTCGGAGAAATGTACGAGCGAATGTACTGGAGGATGGAGGAGTGGAGAATTGATTTGGAGGTGGCACAAAGGAGGAAGCTGCCTCAATAATCAACGAATGATGAAAGGCATTCCTTCGTTTCAATTATACAACCCTGGCCGATTTCAACATATTCTTCGCGAATGCGCGATAAGAGATGCGCCAAGTTAGCAACGAGAGAAGCCCCGCATCCATATATGAATAACGGAATATAAACGAATCAAGGAGAGGAAACTAATTTAATGCATGCACACTAAAAATTGAATTCTTCTTCGTTTTGATAAAAACATTGCTAAAGTAGTTTACTCGATTTTTGTGTTCGGTCGACGAATTGATCATTACCATTTCTACGACTCGCCGTAACGAGCGTGAAAAAATGTAATCAACAGAAAATAGTTAGGAACGATAGCTAGAGCGAACAAAAATTCTAGTTCTTTTATTTGTTTTTTTTCCAAACTTCACGACCATTTACAAATTCAGTTCGGTGTCGATGGACGACCTCACAAATAATTAATCTTTACGATCCCAGTAAGCAGCCAGGTGATCACTAAAGATCCAGTTTTTGGTGTTTGCGTTATCGGCCATGCCGATCGGTATTTTCTGAGCCAAATTGAGGAAGGAGGTGTTAGAAACGAAAAGTGTTTCTAACATGACTAAAATATTCCTGAAACAATAGCTCATATATGCAGCAATAAGAATGATGGACACATTTACGAACCTTATTTGACATAGCAGTAAGAACGCCCTTGCTAGCAGAAAATTCGTAAAACGTCCGGCACTTTTGCATGCCGAACTATTATTTACAAAGACTTTTACGTAATTATTTTCTTATTTAATCTATTCTTCTTTTGTTCTTTTACATTATGTTTTTCATTAGTTTCCCATTCAAAACATCATCAACGTTTTATCAACACAAAGTAGGAGGCGCATGGTTTAGTATGACCGTTATGTTCAAACCAATGAGTTTTTTTAAACTGAACCGATCTGACCGGTTGAAGCAGTTTTCTTGCGGAATGTGAAAACTGGCCGCCTTGGTTTAACTTTCATAAAAGCTGCTTGTGTTGTACACAATTTTCTGTCCTGCTCTAGCGTACGGGCTAGTGCGGAAGGTTCGTCTGGTTGCATACTTTGCGGAGTTAACTTAGGACTGTTGCATACATCGCGGTGTTAACTTGGCCGCTTACCTTTCTCGAGCAGCGGCTGCGTTTTGCTACGGCGGCTGCAAAATGACGTCACACATGCCATATGTTTACGATTTGCTACCACCGACAGGGATCATGTTTTATGATCAACGCATAAAGTAAGCATTTGAAACATTTTCTTTTGATTTTAGAATTGCATTCCATCATGAGATTTCTAGATGTTATATTAAATTTTTATTTTAAAAACAAAATGATATTATGCTGAAGACACACCAATATAATACGATTCAACTCATTTCAAACCTTGCTTCCCATTGAAGCATATGTCATTCTATGTTTCAAAAACACGTTTCTTAATTTTGTACGTATGACACGGTTTCATCATGCGGTAAACATATTTTTTATAACTTCATTTAGCATTCCATTTTCATATTTTCATTGGATCACAGCTTAAAATTTTCTTATGACGTTTGCATTCAATACTCGGTAGATCCGAGGAATAAAGTTTGCATTAACCAAAATAGACAAATTTCAACGACTATTCATGTAAAACCGGAATACGCTAGCAACTTTCTGTTGAAAGCAAAATAAAGTGCAGAAAAAAGGTGAGGGCGTACAATAAAACTAAACAAAAATAAAGCGTAGCATTTCTTTTAAATTCAGTACAAGTATGACAACATGTGTCATTTAAATTGAATCCGTCGTGGACAAAACAGTAAACCAACTACATTTGATTATATGTTAAAACATCCAGCTTTATCGTGGGCCACGTGACCAAATATTATTTAAAGCCAGACGACGACAAGTGGGAAAAATCCCTGGTACTTTATGTTCCTTTTGAAGCTTGTTACAGTATATTTTAAATGTTTTGGGGTCACTTAAGTCCCATAGAACGCTATATCGTGGCTGAATACCAGCGAGAAGACTATGCACAAAGTCGTTGTTTTTCCTGGCAAGACTTGCAGCGTTTGGAGAAGTGTATAGTGTGTAGTTCCTTCCGGAATTAAGCAACTTTATCAGAAATAAAGAGTATGATTCAGTGGTTTGGACATACCTGGCCACAGTAAACCTGCGCAAAGAGCATCGGAAGTATTAAACGGGTCAAAAATAATCGAAATACCCAACACTGCTAACCCTCCGCATGCCTCTCAACTACAACCAATCGAAAAAACATGTACAGCATTCAAATGTGGGACCTATTCCAACATTCTGAAGTCCAAACGGAGTAGCATTTGATCGTGAATGCCACACAACAGCTGAAAAAACTTCTACATGAATGATTTTGTTGGCTATGGCTAAAGTTTCAGCCAAGGACCGTAAGGCTGGCTTAGTGGGCGTCAAAATATTTTTTGAAAGTAGCTAAAAGATCAAACTTTACAACAAAGTTTACTTCATTTAATTAGCTTGGTTAACTTTTTTCTTATCGACAATGAAAATATGTCTATTTTTTTTTAATGCATACGTTACATCAGTTCCGTGTTCTTCTATTCTTGGAATGGTATAATATTATGATCCCAACAGTAAATTGGTGAAGATAAAACATCATCAAACAAATAGTGAAAAGCTGTGTGAAGCCATGCCAAAATAGATGATGGCTTTTCACGGGTAACAATTATTCAAGTTCAACTGTATTTGACCTGCTGATCAGTCATGGCAAGAATTTGTGAGATCTACATATTGATATTCAATGAATCTTAGGTGTAAATTAGGAGTTATGCAAACACCATGCCACACTTTTCTGATCTATGTTCATCAAAACGTTTGGAATGATCCAACTGAATACTTTGAGATAGACGCAAATGAATTATTGATACTGTTGCGATAAGATTTATCACAACACCGTCGCTGTCAGCTGCACCAGCAGTCAATGTGACAGTAGCCGCGACTCATGCAGCAGCGATGGGGCTTAGACCACGAAGGGGATAAAAGGGCTGCGCAAGCCATCATAAGGGCTCTTCGCGATAAGTTGGCGTGATAATTAGGTCGGAATAAAAGCACTAATTTTGTGGTTCTTTCACCAGAAAGCTCCGACAAAACATATTTCAAATATCACAACCAACAGATACCATTGCCGAAAACATTTGACGAAACAAAATATTTTATTTGTGTAAAATGGCTAATGAACTTCATATCTGCAAATAGTTCATGTACAAGAAACCTGAACAATAACTGGGATGACAATCGAAACATTTTTACGTTTTTGTTTTTTTTTTCGATTTAATACATTGGTCCTGCACAAGTTTCACAAAGTTCACGATATGCAGATTTTGAGCCTCCAAGTGCAAACATTTTCCAGATAGTTGGCATCAGCATGATTATTCCGTCGGGAACTGTCAGTTTTCTCGACGGTGTCCCGTACAATAGGAAAACAACACTTTGAAAATAGGGAAAACATGACTAGCCTCGTCGTTTTGTTTTCGCGCAGAGTCTCGACGCGTAAGTGGTGCCGTTTTGTGCCGTTTTGTGCCGTTTTGTGCCAGCCAGCCATAGTACAATTTAGGCAGACATTTGAATCCTTTATAGAACGAGACTGTTCAACAAACTAATTCTTATAGTAGAATACCGATAATAAAGCCGGTTTTAACTTTACCATCAACAACGTGTTTGCTTAAAAAAAATGAATATAATATTCTTTTAAATGCATATTGTATGGAAGCTTCTTGTTTACCAGTTTCTAAAAGTATTCACATCAGTCAAGACCTAAGCCATAACAAACTTATTGAAAATAATGTGATCAGTATAATATCAACGTAAAATATTTTAAATCTTAAATGACATTAAGTTTTATTGCGACATTTTGAAATGACATAAATTAAATTTTTCGTTCAAGTATTACCAGGGAATGGTTCGACTTGAACGGAATATTTACTGTAAACTGTTAGTCGTCCTATACATGGCGGTTAATATATTAAACTATGTGAAATTTTCGTAGTCAGATTCATATATGCTGACTGAAAGGAAATGCTAAGCTGATAGTAGCTATACCAACAAATCCTTGTAAATCAGATTATAAATACTTTTGAGTTTGGGTAATGAGTTTCGTTGTATAATAAAAAGAATTTAAATATATTCATGTTGGCTTTGAGTAACATAAATAATACAAAAACATATATGGATACAATCTCGTCAATAATTTAAGACGAAAATTGAAACATTCATGGATTGATCGTATAATGAATACGACCAATCCATTATTAATTTGCACATTAATAATATACGCATGTAACCATTCTAAGGCATTTATGGAAAGGACTGAGAGTTAAAAAAAGAACATCAAAATTTATTTTACTTAAACTTATACCACATTTACCCAACTTAAAACAAATAAAATATATTAGCCAAGCTAGGTTAGAATACGTCATTACCAACACGGTCAATTTGAAAATCCTTGTCACTGCCATCTAGTGGCGTGCGCAAGTGAATGCGCGGCTAATTTAGCAATAACCGATTCATCAAAGACACAGCTTTGCATACAATGCGGCTATTTAATAATGTCGCTCGCTTCCAGCTCGAATTCTGCTCGAAGTCACTCAGCGCCGCTCTCGTGAGAGGGGGGGGACATCATACTTTGTTTTTACCAGAATTTGTTTCGTTATGCCACCTGTTGCGTACGCGGGCTGCGTCGCACGACCAGGCACTCTGGGTTCCTCACAGCATTGCGAGGAACATGCAGACGTGTGCGTGTAAGGAAGACGGCCTTGGGACCGGGGTTCAATCGGTTACCGGTTCGGGGTCGGCCGCAGCGCTTATCGTGCGCAACGATAGTCCCAAGCTTATCAGGGGGACTTCGGGTTCAGCATCGGCCAGGGACAGACGTGCCGGCAACGCATGCCGTACGTCACGTCCTCTTTGTTTTAAAGTGTTCACGTCTCGTCCTTTTCGTTTTAAAGTGTTAAATAAAGTTAAGTGTATTTTAACCATACGCTAACGGGCTACCACCGTGTTCAGGGATAGAACAAAACCTTGAGAAACTGGCCACCTTACCCGGAGCCCCGAACGTAACAACTGGCGACGAGGATTTAAAAAAGAAGAAAATCGACGCCGCGTCCCAGCAGAAGCCGCCATCGCCGATCATCCGACGAAACCGACGCCGCGTCCTAGCGGAAGCCGTCATCGCCGATCATCCGACGAAACCGACGCCGCTTCCTAGCGGAAGTCGCCACCAAAAGGGAGTAAGCCGTACCTAGCGCTTCAAATATTTTCAACGCTGGTAATATTTTTCAACCAACCACTACCGCGCCCAACCCGAGCGACAACGCCACCATTTTGCAAATGATGCAGCTTATGCAGACACAATTGGCACAGCGGAAGGAAGTTTTAATGCAGTTAATGCAGCGTTTTGCACCAAACCCGAGTGCCAAATCACCGAGCCTGGATTTCATTGCAAGAACATTGAGTGAGTACCATTACGATAAAGAAGAGTGCAAGACGTTTGCCGCGTGGTGTTCAAGGTACGAGGAGCTTTTTGAGAAAGATGCTTCACACGTAGAGGATTCCGCCAAAGTTAGGGTGCTACTGCGAAAGCTAGGCACTTCGGAACATGAATGTTATGCGAATTTTGTGCTTCCCAAACATCCGCGAGATTTTTCGTTCGTCGAGACAGAGCTGTTGGGTATCACCCTGTGCGCAACGAAGACAGTTAACGTCATTCGTGTTGCCCATCACCCTGTGCGCAACGAAGACTAATGACAGCTAACGTCATGCGATCCAACCTTCTTTCTCGACCACCCTTCAAATGTCATGTAAATCTGTCAGAACTAAATAAAGTAACTGTCACCTCGTTCACAAGAAAGCACGTGTTTCTCCAACGTCCCCATTTCTATCTTTTTCCACTAATTAAGTCCCGCCAACAGGTTATGGGCCCAGGACGGAGTGCGAAAAAGATTTCCTGGTGTTAATTTGTGTTCGCGTCGACCGTGTCATCCCATATCCATAATGGAAGGCCGATTCAGCATGACAAAGCTGAACAACAGCAACTACAATAGTTGGCGCTTCAAGGTGGAACTGCTACTCGTCCGGAAGGAGCTCTGGCGCTACGTAGATCCGGGTGTTAAGCCGGTAGCAGAAACGGAAGCTGCTTGGGACGCCGGTGTTGCGAAGGCTCGAGCGACAATCGGCCTGCTGATCGAGGACAACCAACACGCATTAATACGATCTTCGAAGACAGCACGAGAGGCGTGGTTGTCGCTACAAAGCCATCACCGGAAGACGACCCTAACCTCAAAGGTGTCTCTGTTGAAAAGAATATGCGACAAACGATACACCGAAGGAGACGACATGGCCGAGCATCTGTTCGCGATGGAAGAACTGTTCGACCACCTGCTGAACGCCAGACAAGAGTTGGCAGAAAATCTCAGAGTCGCGATGATTCTGCGAAGCCTACCGAGCTCGTTCGACACGCTCACCACCGCACTGGAGACTCGCGCCGAAGTGGATCTCACGATGGAGTTGGTGAAACGGAAGTTGCTGGATGAGGTCGACAAGCATCAGGAAACGAGCAACTACTCAGTGCTCAAGGTTGGCGCCGGGTACAAGCGCCAGTAGCAGAGGAAGCTTCTCCTATGCTATCAGTGCAACAAGGCGGGTCACAACAAGCTCTGACCGGTATCCTCGGTCGCACGGTCTCAGAATACCGATATTTCATGACCATGATCGACGATCACTCTCGATATTGCGTAACGTACCTCCTTAAGCAAAATTCGGAAGTTGCCAACAAAATCGAAGAATATGTACGCATGGTGCAGAACATGTTCGATCGCAAGTCGAAAGTAATCCGCTAGGACCAAGGAGGAGAGTTCCGAGGGCAAAAGTTGAGGGACTTTTACAAACGAGAAGGTATCCAGGCGCAATTCACGGCGGGATACAGTCCTCAGCAGAATGGAGTAGCGGAGCGGAAGAACCGCTACCTCGTAGAGATGACGAGATGCCTGCTCTCCGACGCCAACTTGCACCAATGCTATTGGGCAGAAGCATTAAATACCGCTGTTTATCTGCAAAACATTTTACCAACAAAAGCAGTGAAACTCTCGCCATTCGAAATATGGCATAAAGTAAAGCCAGATGTGAAGCATCTGAGGGTCTTTGGATGCCATGCGTTTGTTCACGTGCCGAAGGAAAAACGCAAGAAACTATCCGACACAGCGAAACAACTCACGTTCGTCGGGTATTCGTCGGAACACAAAGCCTACAGGTTCCTAGATCAAGAGACACGACAGATAACCATCAGCCGAGACGCTCGTTTCATAGAAGATCCAGGCTGCTCAATAGGAAGAAAAGGAACTGAAGCCACGAAAGAAGCTGTTGGAAAAGAGATTGAAATCGAATTCATGCCGAAGAAGTCTGTAACGCGTTCGGAAACAACCCCCTGTGAAAGCGGAGATGATTGTTTTGATTCGGCTAACAGCGAGGACGATGAATCAAACGAATCGAAAGACGAAGATGTAGTTTCCAGTCAAAGAACTCCGTCTATAAAACCAGGTATTGAGAAGGTGTCAAGAAGATCAGAACGTCCCACGAAAGAAATCGCTCCAAAACGCTATTCTGAAATGACCGGGATGGTAAAGCAAGACGTAAGCGAGCCTCGGTGCTACTCGGAGGCAAAGCAGTCCGCAGATAAGACCAATTGGCAGGCAGCCATGGAGGAGGAGATCAGTTCGCTAAAGGAGAACAACACATGGGAGCTGGTACCGCTTCCCCCTGGAAGAAAAGTTGTAGGGTGCAAATGGACGTACAAAAAGAAGGAAAATGAGAAAGGTGAAGTCGTGCGCTACAAGGCGAGATTAGTCGCACAAGGATTCAACCAACGGTACGGCACCGACTATGACGAAGTGTTCGCCCCAGTTGCCAAGCAGACCACTCTTCGGACTTTATTGACAGTAGCATCCAGAAAAAAAATACATACATAAAAAGCGCATACTTGTACGCAGACCTGGATGAGGAAATATATATGAAGCAGCCTCCAGGGTTATAACTTGGTATGCCGACTTAAACGAAGTCTCTACGGATTGAAGCAGTCCGCGCGGGTCTGGAACAAGAAGATCGACGGTGTTTTTAAGAACATGCGGTTCCAGCCCGACAAAGCTGATTCGTGCCTCTATATCAAAGATGAGGGAGGCAAGCAGTGCTTCATATATGTCGACGATATGGTAGTCTTCTGCAACTCGGAAAGAGAGTTCGAAAACAGCAGAGACGCGCTGAAGAACCAATTCAAATTGTCTGACCTGGGAAACTTGCGCCAATTTCTTGGGATCCACATCGAAAAAGTAAATGGTCATTACACTTTGGATCAGGAGACGTACATTGAGAAGGTAACACGCAAGTTCGGGCATGAGGATGCCAAACCCTCAAAAATCCCGATTGACCCCGGCTACATCAAACAAAAGGAGGAGAAAGTTCTCGACACGAATGCATCATACCGTTCATTGGTCGGAAGTTTGTTGTATGTCGCGGTGAACACTCGCCCGGATATCTGCGTCAGCACATCGCTATTGTGCAGAAAAGTCGAGAACCCAACCAATTGCGAATGGTCAGAAGCTAAACGGGTACTGTTAGTATTCCAATACATTGCACTTTCTGTGTTCCTGGCAGCACTGTCGTTTAATGTCAGGTTTTGTTTTGTAGAGAGGAAGCAGAATACAATTCAGAGTGAATTCAACCTTCAAACTAGACGCGTGTGTTCGTTCACTACTCCGAAGAGATATCACTCCAACAGGTTATGGGCCCAGCTCCCAGTGCCATTGCAGAACGAACAATAATTCGCCGTACTTGTGTCAAGCGTTAAAAGAAGCGCGAAGCGTGTGTGATAGCAGTAATCCGCAAAGCGTATGCGTGAAAGAAAATGACTGACCGATTCGCCATTACGAAACTGAATAACGCCAATTGGGCGCAGTGGAAGGTTAGAATCGAAATGCTTCTCATTCGTGATGACTTATGGGAAGTAGTGTCGAGTGAGTTGCCGTCCGTCGAGGAAAGGGAAAAAGTGACCTGGAGAAAGGCGGATAACAGGGCAAAAGCAACGATAGTCCTGATGATAGAGGACAGCCAGCTTTCTCTCGTTAAGGACTGTGTGCATGCGCGAGACGTGTTTCTAACATTAACAAACCATCACGAGAAAGCAACTAGGTCCGTGCGAGTTTCATTATTGAAAAAATTGTGCTCAACAAATCTAACATCAAGCGGTGACGCCCAAAATCATTTGGATGTGTTCCGAGGATTATTCGACAAACTTGATGCCGCGGGTACGCAACTGGACCAAGAAACAAAAGTATGTATGCTTCTCAGAAGTTTGCCGGTTCAATACGATGGTTTGGTGACGGCATTAGACAATGCACCCGGTGAGTTAACAATAGAAGCAGCCAAACTGCGCATCGTTGACGAAAGCAACAGGTTAACTGAGCGAGACGGAGGGAAGGCAATTAGTGAAAAGGCGATGTTTAGCCGAAACCAAAAACAGCACAAGAAAGACTTCACGTGTAACTATTGTCGGAAAAGTGGTCATGTCAAGCGAAACTGTTTTAAGTTCAAGAATGACAAAGTGAAGGAAGAAAATCGAAAGCCTGCTGAAGCGCGCCAAGCAAACGAAGAACAATGCGGTGCAGTGTGCTTTAAGGCTAGGATCGGTTCCAAGAATGTGTGATGCGTCGCCAGCGGTTCTTCAAGCCACATGACAAACGATCGTGGGTTCTTCCGAAAGTTTGACGATAGTGTGCGCGTAAAGGTGTGGTTGGCGAACGGAGCTTCTACGACATCAGCGGGCATCGGAGAGGGCATTTTAGAATGCTACGATGATGGTGGTAACCTGAACAACATTCCCGTGAAAGAAGTTTTGTATGTTCCAGATTTGGATGGCGGTTTGCTGTCAGTGCGCAAGCTAACACAAAAGGGCTTGAAAGTCGTATTCCATGAGACGCAGTGTAACATCACGACTTTTAACGGGCGAGTAGCAGCTATTGCCGAGTTATGCGGAAATCTGTATGCACTGAAAACTGCAGAAAGCGTTAAAATGATCGTGGAGTCACGTCATTTGGTCAACTGCGAGCATACCTGGCATCGACGCATGGAGCACCGACATCCGGATGTGCTGCAACGCATCAAGACGGAAGGACTTGGTAAAGGATTCACCATTGAAGACTGCGGAATAACGGAAGTATGTGAGTATTGTTTGAGTGGAAAAATGACCACATCAAGTTTTCCCAAAACAGCTCAAAACCGTTCCAGACGCATCCTCGACGTAATCCATACCGATGTATGTGGGCCGATGCCCAATATAACTCCCAGTGGTTACAAGTACTTTATGACGATGGTTGATGACTACAGCCGATACACTGTAATATTCCTTTTGAGACAAAAGTCCGATGTGGTGAGTTGTATCAAACATTATGTAGCTCATGTAAAGACCCGATTTGGGAGAAAACCGGTTGCGATCCGCTCAGATGGAGGCGGTGAATATGTAAACCGTGAGCTTCAGGCATTTTATGAAGCAGAGGGCATACAGCCTCAGTACACCGCGTCTTACTCTCCTCAACAGAATGGCGTGGCAGAGCGCAAAAACCGTTCATTGAAAGAAATGACCACGTGCATGTTACTCGATGCAGGGCTTGATAAAAAGTATTGGGGTGAGGCAATAATGAACGCGAGTTACCTGCAGAACAGACTGCCGACGCGTTCAGTAAATCGAACACCATTTGAATTGTGGTTTGGAAGTAAGCCAGCTCTAGATTATTTGCGTGTTTTTGGGAGCATAGCATACGTACACATCCCAGATATAAATAGACGCAGTTTTGACAAAAAGGCTCGTAAGCTGATATTTGTGGGATATTGTAGCGACCGAAAAGCATATCGATTTCTAGATACTGAAACCGATCGAATAACTATCAGTAGAGACGCTCGTTTTTTGGAGATGAGGGATATGTCGACAGAACATGATACGACGCCTACCCCAGAGGTCAATGATTGTATTAACCTCAACACCAGCCAACAAGATGACATTGATAGGAGGAGTCGAACGATGCAGTTGAATCGGAGCCCAACGGGGCAGCTAATACACAAAGAAGAAGGCTTAACGAAGTAGATAGCACTGATGATGGTGAATGGGAGAGTGCAGAAGATGAATCTCCACGAAATGATGAACAGACTAATGAGACAATTGAACAAGGTTCTAAGCGAAGCACCAGAGGAGTTCGTCCTCGATATCTGAAGGATTATGAGGTGAATTTAGCAGTTGCTATGAATGATGAACCCGCCAGCTATGAAGAAGCTATTAGTGGTGCAGAAGAAGAATTATGGAAAGCAGCGATGGCTGAAGAATATCAATCGCTAGAAAAGAACAGAACTTGGTCTCTAGTAGAATTACCATCAGGACGGATACCTATTGGTAGCAAATGGGTATTCAAGAAAAAGGAAGATAGCGATGGAAATGTGATTCGTTTCAAAGCTCGCCTTGTAGCGCAAGGTTTTTCACAACGTTATGGTGAAGATTATGATGCCGTGTTTGCGCCAGTGGCTACACAAACAACGCTGAGAATCCTGTTGACAATTGCAGGACATAAACGAATGTCAGTGCGGCATATTGATGTTAAATCAGCGTATTTGCATGGTCGACTAGAAGAAGACATCTACATGAAACAATTCATTAAGCCTTTCATTAAGCCTGGTACGGAAAAGCTTGTGTGCAAACTGGAACGTAGCTTGTATGGCTTGAAACCCCGCAGCCAGAGTATGGCATAACACTCTTGGCGCAATTCTAACCGGAATGAGTTTCAGAAGATCCAGATCCGATCCTTGTTTGTATGTAAAGACGTTGCCAGGAGGAGTACGTGTTTATTTATTGATCTACGTTGACAACATGTTGGTAGCCAGCATTAGTGATAGTGAAATTACGAAAGTAGAGAAAGAGCTACAGAAACACATCGAGCTATCATCACTTGGAGAAGTGAACCATTTCCTGGGAATCCGAGTGACCAAAGACAAAGAAGAATTCTTTTCTTTGGACCAGGAAACGTTTATCAAGAAGGTTGCCAGCAGATTTGGACTTGAGAAGGCTAAGGGCTCAAGCATTCCAATGGATACCGGCTACTATCGCGTTCGCGAAGGAAGCAGAAAGTTGGCAGATAATGAGCAGTATCATAGTATGGTAGGAGCGCTACTGTACATAGCCGTGAACACTCGACCCGACATAGCTGTGAGTTTATCCATACTGAGCAGACAGGTCAGCAACCCAACCGAAGCAGACATGGTGGAATTGAAGCGTGTGGTCAGATATCTGTTGAAGACCAGTAACTACAAGCTGACGTTGGCATCAAATCGTAGTGAACCATTGAAGCTTTGTGGTCTAAGTGATGCAGACTGGGGTGGTGACACGTCAGACAGAAAATCTAATTCTGGTTTCTTGTTCCAGCTTGGCAAAGCTACAGTTTGCTGGGCAAGTAGGAAGCAATCGTGCGTTTCTTTGTCAAGTATGGAAGCGGAATACGTGGCGCTATCGGAAGCGTGCCGAGAGCTTTTCTGGATAAGACTTCTACTGGAAGTGGCTAACGAAAAACAGGATGATGCTACGGTTGTATATGAAGACAACGTAGGATGCATAAACTTCGTGGCGATAGAGCGGCTGTCACGACGATCGAAACACATCGACATACGTTTGTGTTTTACGAAAGATATGTGTGAGAAAGGTGAAGCAGTTTTACGTCACTGTGCGTCAGAACACATGATTGCGGACATCCTTACGAAACCGTTAGGGCACGTTAAACAAAAAAGATTTGTTGAAGCCATGAATTTGACGAACTAGAGCGTTATCCAGCAATGTATTGAGGAGGAGTGTTAGTATTCCAATACATTGCACTTTCTGTGTTCCTGGCAGCACTGTCGTTTAATGTCAGGTTGACGTTTTGTGGAGAGGAAGCAGAATAAAATTCAGAGTGAATTCAACCTCCAAACTAGACACCTGGTAAATACCGATTTAAGTGGCCCTTTTGAACGTACCCCTAGTGGTAACAAATATTACATGACGTTCATTGATGACTACACCAGAATGGCGTTTGTCTACTTATTACAAAACAAATCGGAAGCCGCTGTTAAAGTAAGAGAATTTGTTTCGTTCTATGCCACCCAACTAAGAAAGACACAAAAAATCTTGCGCTCTGCTGGAGGAGGCGAATACATAAGCAATGTACTACAAACATTCTTAACGCAAAAAGGCATAATGAGTCAATTCACGTCACCGTACTCCCCGCAACAACACGGTATCGCGGAACGAAAAAACAGATACCTAAAAGAGATGGGGATGTACATGCTGGAAGATGCACAGTTGGAGAACTGTGAAGAACAGAAAGTGACGATAGCTACAAAACAATTTGTAATGTTGTCAATGGCAACGAAGACACTAGTTTCTCCAAGGAAAGCGATGCAACTAAAAATCACTCGGCAAAACGAAAGACAAGAGGAATACTACCCAAACGATTGAATGATTATGTTTCATATTTCACCAGAGATTGTAATCCAGAGGACCCGAAAGATCGAAATGACGCGTTGAGTACGCATGAGGCGAAACTCTGGGAAAGGGCAATGACTGAAGAGTTATCTTCGTTCCAGAACAATCAGACCAGGACATTAGTGGTCCTTCCTCAAGGGCGCAAGGCCATTAAAACGAAATGGGTATTTAAAAGAAAGCGCGCAGAAGATGGCAGTGTAGTCAGACATAAAGCACGCCTAGTTGCCAAAGGATGCAGTCAACAGTACGGCGTTGATTATGTTGAAACATTTTCCCCAGTAGTTCGTTATGGCTCGCTACGCCTATTGATTGTAATGGCTACCCAGAAGGAGCTGTGTCGTGGTTGTGTAAACGGCAGACATCCGTCGCAGTTTCCACCACTGAAGCAGAATACGTAGCAATGGCCCACGCAACGAAAGAAGCGATATGGTTACTTCGTTTTGTGAATCAGTTCGAGGAGCAAAAGATGATTAAACTGTATTGCGGTAATCAAAGCGCTATGATAATGGCTAGTAGAGAAGCTTACAGTCCTAGAGAAAAGAATATCGATGTCAGCTACCATTTTATTCGTGAATATGTTAGTAACGGCTTAGTACATCTCGAATACATTCCATCCGCGAATAATATTGCAGACGGATTAACCAAGGGAGTAAACGGAACAAAAATGAAATTTTGTACAGAGAGCTTCAGGATGTGCGCTTCCCAATAAAAGATTTACATGGTATGGTCCGAGTTGGGGTGTTGGAATAATAATAACGTTCCATACCATTTTGTCTTTCGGGCAACACTGCCTTTTTGACATGGATTGAATTGAATAAAGAGTCGGCAGTCGGGTAGTGCCTTCCGAACAAAGCTGACGTGTATAGTATTTTCTTCAAGCGCAACCCACGTGCTTCTCTAAAAGTTCCACTAACAACAGACCTTGCCATAGTGACCAACAAGGAGGCCACATACATCCCTACCAACACCAGCCAACGGAATACGGCAATCTACGTGATGGCGTGTTCGTGCAACATCCTGCCCTATACCACCAGAAGGGTGGAGGATTTACACATCGGCATGAGCGATCACAGGGCAATTACGATTGAAACCCCTATTAAAAGAGCAAAATCCTGAGCGAGGTAGGTCAACTCGAACTCTACGGGAGCGGGAGAATTCCTAAACCTGAAGAAATGGCGCCTCATTGTGACAAAAAAGAAAAACACCGCGCCTGGCTACGATAAAATAAGCTATGAGATTCTGAGGCAATTAAACGACGACACCACCCTGATGCTCATAAAGGACCTCAACAGAATGTGGGCACAGGGCAGGATTCCCAAGGTATTAAGGACAATCAAGATCGTGGCCATCCCCAAGCCTGGGAAAGACCCCAAAGACGTCCGAAATCTAAGACCCATTTCGCTACTCCCCACAATAATTAAGGAGGCAAACACGAAAGTGCACAAAATCATCTTGGAGACAATGGCGAAATACCGTTTTTTCCCGAACACTTCCGTGGGATTCCGGAGAAACTGCGCGACTACTTTGGCTACCAACATCCTAGTAAACCAAATCTTAATGCTTTAACAACGCCAAAAGAAAAATCACTGGTATCATTTTTATTGACCTTAAAAATGCATACAACAGTGTCGCAATAAGCAAGCTACTCCGAATCCTCCAAGCCTACTTGATCCCTCCAGAGGCAGTGCGATGGATTAGAGCCTTCCTTCTGAACCGGACAATTGAAATGTGCGTCAATGGAATAAACCCTGAGAAGAACTGTGTCCGTCGGTCTTCCCCAGGGAGACATCATGTCCCCAACGCTTTTTAATATCAACACAAGCCAATGCTACTCTCCAAATGAAGAAGTAATCCAATTCGCTGACGATTTTGCTATTATCCACTCAGGCCAATCGATACAAGCGGTAACAACGAAACTACAGGCATCGGTCGACAGGCTCAAGGACCACCTAGACGAGCTAAACATAAACATTGACAACAGGTCAACATAGACAAATGCTGTGCTATGGTTTTCCCAAAAGTACGATCCTGGCCTGAGAATTAAAATAAACAATGCAGCGGTGCAAATTAACACCCAGCACAAGATTCTGGGTGTGGTGTGTAGGGATTGAGCCGACATAAGAGAGAAATTAAATAATTGATCGAAACATACAAATGAATGAGTGAAATTATTCGCAAGCTAGATGGCAATGATAATTTGGAACTATAGCCTACTTGAACGGAGATAGATCTGCGTTTGGATCAAAGGAAGAAAAAGTATATATATACTGAAACGAGAACAAACGAAGAGCAGTCTTGTGATAGAAAACTTGTGCTATGGTTCCTCGGCAAGACTACGGCTTCGCTCTTGTTAAACCCGTGTTCGAGTCCCGTTTCCAAAGAGGTGAAAGAGGCCACCCGGCTCAAAGCCTCTATAAAATATATTTACTACTACTACTCTTGTGATAGAAGTTGAATTGAGCGGATGAGGTTTAGAAAGAAAAGAAGCAAGAATAATATTGTCGAATTTGGAGTTTAAAATAAAAATATAGAAATGTTTCGTGGAGATCACGACATGGTGTTCGATCAAAAATTGAAGTTCCACGAACACATTGAAGCTCTTAAGCAAAAAGCAAGTAAGCGACTGAACATCATAAAGTGCCTAAGCAATAAAAATCATTCGATCCATCCGGAAAAAGCCTTGCGACTTCACAGAGCACTTATTGGAGGCACCCTAGAATATGGCATCGCCTGCACCAGTAGAGCAAACAAGAATAAAATCGCATCTGTCAACACCGTAATTAACCAATCCCTAAGAAAGGTCACAGGTTGCTCCAAAACCACACCGATAAATACCTTGATGGCAATTGCTTCCGAGATTCCAAGCTAAGAAGCCTTAAGGGGCGTATCATTTGCACTGATAGTCTGTCTTCTTGTCATATACTTCTGGAAGCTAGTGAAGATCTCTTCATGGACGAACTCGAGCTTATGATCATAAGCAACATCACTCACACTTGCTTGGAATTCTACGCGAAAATTCAATCGATCCCAAGTCATATCGGTATTCCTGGCAATGAAAAGGCCGATCACTTAGCAAAACTAGACACTACGAGCCAGAATGCCATATGCAACAAAATAAGACTCAAGGATGTGATCCAAGTGCCTTACACGAGCAACCAAAAGAAAGGCAGGCAAATTATTTTGCTTTCTTACCCTTTTTCGGGGCTTTCTGTGGTTTTTGCTTTTTCTTCCGCTTGAACTGACCCAACCCTTTGCGGACCATCGTGCCTCGCCACCAAGCCTGAATTTTAATCGCTGAGCGCATCTGCTTGTTGGCGATCGCGAGCTGCTGCTCCCGTTCCTTCATGAATTCCGCACAGATTTTCAAATCCTTCTCCCGATGTTTAAACAGAATTGTCATCTCCTCGAACTGTACCTTCAGATTGACGATCTTGTCCTTGTGCTCGGCGATCTGCGCGTCCAGCGCTTTGATTTCGCGCTGATACTTGTCGGCCCAGAATGCGATCTTTTCGCTGATCTGATCGATGCAGTAGTTAATGTACACTGAAAAATAAAATTGTAACAAAAAGCACCCGGTGTTGAATTTTTCCGAGAAACCATAAAATATCCGAGCATGCCTTACCGTCGATTTCACTCTTCAACCGCAACTCGCGCTCGATGTTAGCCTTCGTTTGCTCCGACGTTTGGAGCAGTTCATTTTCCTTGCCCTGTATGATGATACGGGCCTGCTCATGCCGGGTACGTTCCCACTGATGGACGAGCTTGCTTTTGACGTCGTTCTCGATGCGGGCATCCTTAACCTTCGTTTCGAGATCGAATATCTCATCATCAAGGTGCTTCAGCACGTTCTTACACTCCCGATTGACGCCTTCCAGTTGGGTCTGCAGGTGTTTCAGCTTCTTATCGTTCAGTATACTATCGCGAATGAGAATTAGCTCCTCCTGCTCGCTTTGGATATCGTTATCCATGAACGTTTGCAACGTCTCGAAGGTACCGAATTCCGCCATTTCCGAATGGGTATCCGAGAGCAGCTTCCTTAAATTTGAGCTGCAAGTAGAAACGATTGATCAGACATGCTTTCATCGGCAGAACAATGCTTTGCGCCCCTAGGTACTTACATATCGTTCTGCAACTTAACTAGAATCATTTTCCCCATCGCCAAATCGACGACCATGTTTTCGCTCAGCAGCTGATTTTTGTACGAGGGATCGAAGCGTACGTGCATTGGCGGTTTCCGGACGATCGGGGCACTCGTTTTGTCGCCATCGCGATTGATGACAATCAGTTTGTACGTGGCCTCCTCAATTATGATATTGATCATAGCACTTTCCATCTCGTTGAACATCGCCTTCGGTCCCTCGAAGTGGCTGTGCGACTCCGCCGTAGAAGCTAGAAATAGCAACGGAAAGCGTAGTTTAGTTTCGACAAAAGAAAACTCCTGATAATGCTGGCATGCGTACCTCGTGTAGTTGTCTCGCTAACATCTTCACTTTCGGACGATTCCGTTGAGTGAAAATTCGGCATCGAAAGATCACACATTTCAGAAACAAAACTGCAACGAGCTTGCAGTATGATTTATTTCCATAGACCAGACAATTAGACAATAGACAATTGCAAAGACGCCGTACTCCGACAGTGAAGTTCTTTTGTTATCGTTTAGCAATTGTATGCTATCCTAGCAACGCCTTATAACCTTATTTTGCCGTTCGAATATGCGCACCAATCACGTTTGCCAGTTGTTCAGTTCCTCGAAACGATTCCGATTACGATTTGAGACGTTTCGCTTCGGTAGAATCTTTTTCCTCCGGTTCATCACTTTCATCATCGTCATCGGCAGGGTCTTAAAAAAATCGTACAAAATCAACCATAATTCGACCCACAATTTATCCTCATCTTACCATTCACGGCTTTTCGTACAACACTTTGCTTCGAGTGTTCATCTACGAACTTTGTCAACAACTCGTTGGTTTGCTCTTTCACAGCTTTCAGGTCCTCTATAAGGTCACTTATTTTATTGCCACGTAAAACCAGGTCGAACGATTGAGTGGACCCATTTTTGCTTACTTCCGCCAGCAAAGTTTCACCATTCGCCATTTCTTTTGGCTCAAAATCCATAGCGGATTGCTTCCGACTTAACAAACCGGCGCGTCGATTTTTGACGTAGATTACCAAAGAGACCCAAGGCAAGGTAGATGCAGTTTTGACGTTTGGAAGTCGTTATAATGACGGTCCACACATGTCCGATAGCAAGTGAAATATTTCAAAAAAGTTAAATCTAAAATCCTACTATAGTAGGTAGCTATAGCTACCAGAAAAATACTTTCCGTAACCGTTGCAAAAGAAATACTATATTCTCGTACTTACCATAATACTATTTCGTTTCTCAAAAATATTCGAAAATGTGCAGCAATTAATCTTCTTGAATCAAATTTTAACGAAGCGTCAGGTGTGAACGCAGTGTATTCCAAAAATGAAACAGCTGGTCGTTTGTTTATGTTTACATTTCATTCCTCTATCGAAAACCAAACAGTTGCACAGTGAAACGAGTTTCTAGTAATTTACTGATAAATAAATTTAACATTAGTGCTTATAACATGAACGAACCTGTAGAGAAATCTCGAGAAAAGATAAAATGTGTAATTTGTTTGTGTTCTCCATCGACAACGTTGTCATTTACCACACCGATCGACGTGGAGGGAACTCAAATTTATTGTGGCGTTATGTACAAAAGATTTATCGGATTGGAAGTACGGTGATTTTGTTCGCACCGAGAGAGCTCCCTATTTTTTATTCATCACAAAAATTCTCCTTCTTCACAGGACGATGCAATCGGAAACATCAGTCGCAATGATCTCAAACTGTGTCTTATTTGCTTCACTAAGCTCAATACGTGCTACGTATTTCAACAACAAGCCATAAAGTCGGCTAAACATTTGCTAGACATCTCATTTATGTGCAAAAATACTATCGTTTCCTCGACATCAGAAAACGAACCAAATATTGATGGAACAATCGTGGAGTTCAATAGCGAAATCGTTCATCTAGCTTGTGTTGAAGGAGCACCAGAAGACGGAAACATTGGCCACCAAATTCAAGATGCATATGGAACTAATTGCCTTGAGGTACTCGAAGAAACCGAATCCGACCCATTGGTACATGGGACGTGTAACGAAGAAACATTCGAGGAGGAATATCTAGTTGAATCGGATGAATTAGAGCATAACATCAACAATCAGCAATGGAATCCGGAGAAATGTTCATCTACATACTCCGAAACGGGAGGTACAGATTCCCATATCGACAATATCGAACCACATGAGGATTGGCCGGATGATAAAACTGAGGCCGACAAAGAACAAAGAAACATTGCTACCGTCCAAGCAGAGCCATGTGCCAGCTGTGTGCAGAGTAGGCACCACATGCCAACATTACGGCACCATTTTCTTGAGAGCCACTGCATGAGAAAAGCCGATAATCAACTCCACTGTACCATCTGCCAGCGTAATTTTAAATCCAGAAAAACGTACATACAACACCTCCCTATACACCAATCGTACAGCCTGTACGTATGCAGGTTTTGCTCGCAATCGTTCCGGTACCAACACCACCAGAAAAGGCACGAACTTACCCATTCAAAGGAGAAGCCCTACGGTTGTAAGTTGTGCCCAAAAACGTTTCCCACAAAACACGATTTAAGGAACCACATTGCACAGCACAACGAAATGGCCAATAATAGGTGTGATGTGTGTTCGGTGCGTTTTAAAACATTAAAAAGTCTTAAAATTCATAAACTCAAGCAACACGATCAGGTGGCAAAATTTTTCGAGCCCTACGCTTGCGAGCACTGTGGCAAAATGCTATACTCACAGACGGCCGCAACATACCATGCTAATTACAAATGTAACAAACAATCTACGGAAGCTGGTACTTTCTTCATCCGTTGTGCGATATGCAAGCGGCAATTCGGGACGCGTACCCAGCTGGAAACCCACCTCGAAGCGGAACACACTACCGAAGAGCAACAGATATTAATTGATGGTAGGAAATCGGTACACCACGAGTGTGATGTGTGCGGTAGGAGATTTTCCCAGGGTATCACACTTAGACGACACAAGCTAAGGTAATAGCGGTACACCGACGTGTCTTCATGCGGTAAATGAGCTCTTGTATAACATACCTTCAATCTCTCCCATCAACAGGCACGAGGGCATCAAACCGTACCAATGCGACCACTGCCAGCGACGTTTCACGCAAAAGGGCACCCTCAAGACGCACCTTCGGACGCATACAAACGAAAAACCATATCTCTGTCCCGTGTGTGGGGACAGTTTCCGGTCGGCGGGAACGCTTCGAAACCACCGAATACGGCGATGTGGGAGCGGCGAAAGTTGATCAAATAAAGTGTAACAAGCATTATGCTTAGCAAACCATCTTCAGACATGGAATGTTTAGCAGTTCATGCCAGTTGTAGATTATCCTTTTCTCACATGGAATAGGGATAAATATACACATAAGAACTAAAACACTTTCTACATTCTGTTGTTGTTAATAATACGAACTATCGTTTACCATTCTTCTTTTCGATGTAGTAAAATACAAATATGTTTTATATTATATTATTTAAATGCAACTAGTCTATTCAACTACTACAGTCCTTTGTAGTAAAATTGAAATGTGAATGTGTGAATGTGTGAAAAACAGTCCATGAATGAATTTCCGTGGTTATCACCAACGCAAGAATTCAAAGAAATAATCGCATACCAAACAATTGTTGTTATGCGACCATATGGCACTCAAGCAGGAGGAATTTGTCCAAAGTTGTAGTTTAAATTTCCTGTAATATAGTCCTTACCCGTTGCATTTTATTTTCTTCCGTAACTTATCAATACAATAACAAATGCATTACATTTTACTTCGTTCTGAATATTCTTTTTTTATTAAATTTATCTAATATGTTTTAGTGATTACATTAAACGCTATTGTGGCCGTCGTCATCCATATATAGTTGAACTGTGATACGCAGAAGGGTTCGTTTGAATTTCCCTTTTATGTTACACACTACCGAAGGACTGCAGGCTTTCGCATTATTATCGTCCTCTTCTCATTTGCTGAATGTTTCCCTTCCGGTAGCGTTTGTATGTTTATTAAATTTCCATGTAACGGCCCACGCGGGAGGACCGCTGAGCGCTACGATAAGCTTTCCATGTAAAACTGTAGCGTGACATGCGCGGGAAAATTTTACGCCATCAACTTGATTCCGTAGCACCATTATCATATGCAAGCCAAAGTTACATTCATTAGCTGTAGGGATTTGTTATCGTACGGTGTTGTCGTACGGTTCTATTTCATTACTTCCAAAGATACAGGTCCACCGAAGGAACATCGATTCCGAGTCCGGAACGAGTCAACATCGGGTAATGCCGTGTACGTCGCTCCTCGCCTACTTAGTTTCAGCACGTATCGATCAGCGAATCGACATGCCCCTCTTGAATTATGAGAATCGCAGCTGTTAGATTATATTGTAATGTTTAAACCTCTTCTATGCATCGTTCTTTTTTCACAGTATTGTGTTACGCCTCTCTATATCTAGTGTTGCACTTTTTTACCGATATATCTCATTAGCTAAGGCAGTGATATTTTCTCGTTTAGTAGGGTCAAATAGTCCTCCACAATGCGCCGCAACGGCAGCAGCTGCTCCTGCAAGTTCGTTTTACATCTCCTCTGTTTAGCTACGCTATTTATCTGCTACTTGGTAGAATAGTTTTATGTAGTATACTAAAAAGTAACTGGCAGGGGGGGATGTGTGCTGCCGTTACTCTTCATCTTGTTTAATGAACATTTGTGAAAACAGAGGCAATAACGGGCCCTGTCGTGCTTATGGTTAGTTAGTAATGATGCGGCATAAAAAAAAAACAGGAACGTGGAAGCGCTCAGACCCTCACATAAGAGACGGGATGTACAAGTATGTATCCGTGACAGTGGTTGCATCTGTTTTATGTGACCCTTTTTTTTTTTCTTCCGTTAGCACTCTCTCCGGTAGCGGTAGGCCTCGTAACAAACCTAGGAAATGTTGTATTTTCTATCCAGTTTTGCCACTACATTCTCTACACTCTGACAATAACAATCCAAACATAAAGTAACTTAACTTAACTACACTACAAAGGAACACGCGTATGTTTTAAAGCAACGGTTATTTGTTTTTCAGCGCAATTCGAAAGAAGTTGTAAACAAAAGAAAAATACAATCGTATTCGTTTTGTGCTCACCGAAGGACCACCAAACACATGGAAAACGATAGCAACTTGCACTTAAAGATGACGCTTTCTCCATCACAAAACTAGCAATTGTAAATCCTAATTGCCTTGGTAACGAATGAAACGTTTCACGTTGCCATGGTTACTTGAGTTTATAAGTGCTGGTTTCGTTTTAGGCGGCATTTAGTGACAGTTACTATCGTTTCAATTCGGCTTTTACGAGGCAACGATGTAATTCCGTTCATTTAAATCGTCGCAAATATTAATGAATTTATGGTCAATTTCTTACATTCGCTCTGCAACATTTGTTCTGCAAGTTTTTCCCCCACATTCGCTTTGCAGTGTAATTCCCGGGACTACTGCACGCACCATCCTTCTATCGACCCTAGTGCGTCGTTTCGTAACATTATGGATAGATGCGATGGATGCAGTAACGTGTTGTTTTTTTTTCTTTACCTCTTGCTCTTATGGAACTATTTCTTGATACATGCTTTAATGTTACTGCTAATTGTATTGGTACAGCTATGTACTACTTACAAGTATTATAAACTTCTTTCTATCACAGCCCGTTGCTTTCTCCCATGCTTATGCACTTTGCGTTTAACTGTTTATGTTAAAGATTCCTTCCGGGAACTTTCACGAAAATCGGCTCAATATATATGTATAAAGAGGGTTTTTTTATCCTCGTGATTTTTCTTCTTTGCATCTTTTATTTCATCCATTCGTCATCTTCACTTATCTCATTTTACGTTTTATATTGTTTACTTGTATGCTCTGTAAACCTTCGGAAGAAACTTCTAAATCGTATCGAAACGGATACGAAAATATCTACGAAAAAGGAAAAAAACAGACTTGAAAAAATATTTGAAATCCACAACGATAAAAATATGTCCGGCACCTTCTCAGAGAGTGCGTAAGTACTTAACGTAAGGCTCGCTCGCAGCAGGCGTCGTACATATTCTTATCGTTCGGTTTAATTTTATCTCGTCCAAACTAACAAAAAACGACCACCCTTTACGTTGCTTAGCCAGCTACAATAGCGACATTAGCCTGGTCAGAAGCATCCTCGGACATCACCTATGGTCGCTTGCCAAACTCTCGATTAACGTAATATTCTTTACTGGCAATTTAATTGAACGCCATTTTCCAACCATAGTTTATGCCTACCACGCCTTATCCCCCTCTGTGGTATTGGAAAAGAAATTTCTTACTGTATCTGTGGCAAACCTCTTTTGCTTTTATCAAATTTTTAAGTGACTTAACATTTTTTCTACTTTTGCAAGCCAGAAAGACGGGAGTTAACACAGTTAAAACAATACGATACTGAGTCGATTCCCCCACCAGATATCGGTAAATGACAACAAGATTTCTTAAATTGACAATATTTTGTTATTACCAAAAACCGTTAGGAAGAAGTAACTTATGGTTCGCCAGAAGAATGCGTAGTCGGATTTCAACTATCGTACTTTCACATGAAACTATACTGACCACTGGAAAACGATAGACAAAGAATTGTCAATTTTAATTGAAAAGTTTGCAAGTGGCAGTGAAAAGTGGACAACTTTATGCAGAATATCGAGAGCTCACAATAACAGTGTGTCTATAAAAGCATGGTACGCCACAAGAAGGGTAAAGTCGGTTGAATATACTTTCGTACAACCCCACGTAGAACAAAATATTAAATTACTCTAACGAGTCTGCCTAGAAACACATGATAAAAACGATAGTGCGCCGTTTCGTCGTCAATCTCCGTTTTCGTGTTCTTCTCATTCTCCTGCACTGTTGTTCCTCCTTCTTTCGCGCTCGGTCCCTCCGCTTCCCCTGCAACACGCACTACTACAGTATATGCCAATACCCATAAGTCTAAGCTTAATTGTAACACTAAAATAATCCAAAATCAACGCATTTCCTTTTGTAGAAATTTTGTCCCTATACCCAGTTTTCTGTACTTTTTTTTCTTATACATGTCGCGTACTGATCCTTTGCAACCTTCCCTACATTCTCCTCCTCCCCAACTGTTCTTCAACGAAACGCAGCAGTTAAACCGGATGCATGCGGGATTGATGACAACGAGAGTTGCTCGGTTTGCTGTTTGTTCTACGGAATAGGTTATACGGGGGACAGGACTATTCTTTCGTGTTCCTAGTTTCTGCTATTCTATGTCTTTTTTTTCTTCGTCATTGATGACCTATTGCAATGCTTTTTTTTGTTTTTGTTAAATGTGTGAGTTCGTTTGTCTTGTTCGGTGTTTCCTGTTCTGTTTTGCATTGTAGCTACATATTATTCGTTCTGAGATCAATACACGCTGGTTGGCGGCTATGGCAAAAATTGGCACGGTGGTTATAGGTAGATATTTTGTGGTCGATGTAAAACTTGTCGAGTCTGTGGATGCTAGGATGCATGGTATGTTTGCTGATGATGGGGGGGTTTGGGGAGATTGTGAATGAGTGGTGATGGAGAGGGGGACGTGACTTCTGCCAGCGCGCCTCCCCTGCCCATACCTGCTGCAGATGCTTCGCATCGCTAAGCCGTTGCAAGCCATTTCGGCTTTCCTCCTGCGAAAGGAGACGCAGATCCACACTCCAAGGGGATCATGGTAGAGTGTTGTGTTGCACCTTCCTGCGGGAAGCTTCGCACCACCCGGTTTGCCATGACGATATTTTGTCACCATCGTCATTTGGCTGACGGAAATCAATTCCTCATCCTGGAAAACCGGAGCTTGCCCCGCTTTGCTCAGTTCCCGGCGTACCGGACGTCGGCCGACAGTAGGTGATGGAACAGTAAGCGTAACGGTACGCGACACAAAACTGGACACTATGGAACGCAATTATAACTTAACGGTCATCTGCTTGCGGTTGCTCCGTCCGTTGCTCTTCTCCTTCTTTCTCTCTCTTTCTTTCTGTCTCTCTTTTTCTTTGTTTCTCTCTCTCTCTCTCCCTCTCTTTCTTCCTCTTTCGTCTCGCTCTTTTTTTCTCATTAGGATCGATTTCTCCCCCACAGTATCTCTTAGGTCCGGGAAAGCAAGGACGGAGGAGCGGGCCGGAATGCGGACTTCATCCTCCGTGATGTCCTGCTGGTTTTACTCTGCGACAAATAGTTCACGTTACACCCATCCACTGGATGTGGGTCGCTCTGCCATCGTAGTCTCTCACTGCATCGGAGGATATCGGTCGGTACCGGAGTGGTGCGAATGGTTCGAGTGGTTCGAATGGTTCGAGTTGCTCGAATGGTGCGAATAGTTCGAGTTGATAAAGCTAGGCGTGTTCATCGTGGACGCCATGTCCTGGTAGCTGAACTGTAATGTAGAAGGGAATGAATCATTGGGGAAAAAGTTAGTAACGAAGATACTTTCTCTGCTTATTAATCATTCAACTTTAATCATTTAACGTTAAAATAAAGATAAAAAAATCCACTTGCTCATGTGTACTGCAGTGGTTGTAACGTTAGCATTAAAAAAACATGGTCAAACTTTCATCAACGGTAGGAAAAAAATTATGTGAGATAATTGAATGGAGTGAACGTAATTTTATATCAGTAGGGTAATTTAAAAAAATAATCATAACGGTAGTTGGTCGGATAACCCATAGCCGACAGTACTGTTTATGAAGGTATGTTTTTCAGTTCTTGTTTGGCAGTTATAAGTTATAACGCCGTCAAACTTTTTCTGCACATAAAAGAAATGCAAATTTCGATAATGCTTTCAGTAGCAAGTTGCTAGCGTTTTTCGTTGTTGTATTAAAATCGTTGAAAAACTTCTTCTTCTTCTTCTTCTTGGCGTAACGACCTATTTCTTGGTCATGCCTGCCCGTTAAGGGCTTACGAGACTTGTTTCCCTGTTGTACGTGGATAGTCAGTCCTCTCGTACATGAGAGGGTCCGGTCTCGGTTGGGATTCGAACCATCGCGGTCGTGGTGGTGATCCAAAGCGCTCATGGGGCGATTTTCTAACTGGCGCTACCGCTCGGCTGTCGCGGACCCCCCGTTGAAAATCATTGACCTTTTTTTTGATACAAACGTTATACGCAAATGTTGCTTCCAATCTCACGTAGAGCAAATAAAGCGTTCTGAAATAAATTTAAAATGTTGCCATTGCAACGACTCATACCTCTGAAAAATGCGGCTCCTCCTGAATTGCACCCAGCGGTCCATTATTGTCCGACGGGGTCAGCTCAACGCTTTCGCCCGTAAACTCCTTGTCGAAATAGCGCGTGTCGGTGTCGCTCGTGACCTGCGGCTTGAACGGCGGCGTGATGCGCTTGTGCACCAGATCCATCCAGTTGATGCTGGCGAAGAACGGATGGGCCATAATCTCCTTCGCGTCATCCGGACCACCACCGAGCCGCTGTTTCGGATTCTTCACCAACAGCCCACTCAGCAGACTGCGCGCGTTCGGGCTGATGTTTCGCGGGAACTTAACCTCTTCCATCAGGATCAGCGTGAACAGGATGTCGTGATCGCGATTGTAGAACGGTAGCCGGCCGCAAATCATCTCGTACATGACTACACCGGTACCCCACCAGTCGACCGCGTGCCCATAGTCGTTGTCTTCCAGCACCTCCGGCGCGAGGTACTCCGGCGTACCGCAGAACGTTTTCGTCGTCCGGCCGTACGTGATGTCCTCTTTGCACAGGCCGAAATCGGCGATCTTGATGTGGCCATCCTTGTCCAGCAGTAGGTTTTCTAGCTTCAAATCTCGATAGATTATGCCGTGCGAGTGTAGATACCTGAAGTAAAAAAAAGCAAAACGACAACATTCTTTAAAAAATGAAGCAAATATGAATGTTACTTTTACACATTTAAACAACGGACAATCCAGAGCGTAAGCCAATTAATCAGATGATGTCATTTCTTCTGCCTCCCATATTTGTGTGCATCAAAACAAGCACAAGTTTTAATCGTCACGCGTGCCGGCGACCACAAATAACGACACATACTTGGTCCCACCATTGACGTCAATACTGTTTGTCAATACCCTTTTCGCTCGGAGAGGACGCCTCTGCTTGTCCGTACGGTACGGATTCACTGCCAGCACGCTTGCAGACTTCAGCGCAGCAAATAAACAACCTCAAGCGATACCGCCCGGTTCGTTCTTTCCCTTAGTCTACCGCATACTCCCACGAGCGGGACTGCCAAGTTTTCATGAATGAATCGGTTGGCTTTCCATTCCACTATCCGTACCGGAAATACGGGGCAAACAAACGGGTCTCTGACGCAGTTCGCAGGGACCTGGTGGCTGGGTGTACTTGACACTGAACAACAATGCCCCACCGATGGCCTTCCTCTTTTCTCGAGGGACAGATAGAGAGAGAGAGCTGGTTGAATACAATATTAGTTGCCATTGTCCCCCACGCCCGGGGGTGGATGGTAACACGAATCCAAAGATGGAAATAGTTGGCGCATTGAGTCATACTCGTGAAATACAACAAATAATTTGAACGAGAATGCTTCTAGCGCAGGCAAACTGGCAAACATGTGGATTCATAGATGGTCGGATGAAAAATGAATGATACCAAAGGGTTTAACGTGCATTTCGTTAAAATATTTGTACTACATTTTTTTCCTTCAAACAAGAAAAAAGCATGTTAAAATTGCGCATAATTTTTTTATTGCTATTGTCTTATTCATCTAACTTATTATGCCTTTTGTGAGACATTTACTTTGTTTTTAAGCATTCAGCACTTTGTTTGTTTGTTACAAACTCACACATTTTTCACACATTTTCACACATTTTTTTATTTCTAGCTTTCCAAAACCCCTCCCCCTTTGGCTGATTCATTTGTTTTGACGATGTTGTTTGTATCATCGCAACAACAACTCACCAACTCTTTCTTTAGGTCATACACTTTCCCGTCCCTACCACTTAACGCAATGGCACACAGGTTCCCATTGCAGCCACGTGATGCTGCATAGTACCTGGTCACCCTGCCAATCCAGACAAGTTTACCCTATTCTAATATGCGTAAAAATCCCACAATCATCATCGATGTTGAAGTAAAATATGTAAATTATCAATAAATAAGTCACCTATGCAGATCGATTGAAAGTTGATTCAATCTGAGAAGTATAAGGCAAATGATAAAAATAAACCCTGTTACATTTATTATTTAGTTTTGCCTTATTTTTTCTTATTACATGGATACATAGAAAGTATTTCAGAAAGTCCAAACAGTGTCCAATATAATCACAAAAGTTCAACAATTAGCAATTTTACATTGATAAATGACAGCATATAAATATTTTTAGATAAAAGAACGCAAAATGTGAATAAGAGATTTGTTTACCACCTGCAAATGTTATTCAATTATTACAAATTAGAAAAAATCAGACAATCGAGCAAATTACAAAAATCAGACAAGGAGGACACATTTTGGTTATTTACTCTCGACAGTCCTTGGACCGGATCTCTTCCGAGGCATGAGAAAAGTTCCACGTTTTACTAGGTGGTTCTTGAAACAATTGGAAAAAACACTTGAGCGCTGTGGTTCCCAAAGATGTATTATTACTTGATTATAATCCACCCTGTGGAATTGAATCTCGAGTCTGGCACCTCCCGGTATTACGAACGGCTGACCACCGATCTATAATATACCGTCTTTTGGTCACCGAAAACTCTCTTCGGAGAGAGACCTTGTCCCACTTGGGGATGTCGTGCCACATAAAAAAAATAATCCCTTAAATTAGAAAAAAAACTCAATGACAATAATCAAACGAAACAGATAGCTGAAATCCATAAAGATAGTGCAATGTTATAAACATTATAGAAAGTGTATACGGTGCAGCATCTCCTGTACGACTCGAACAGGATGTATTAGAACACTCCATATAATTTTAAGCGAAATGTTATCTTCGCATGTTGTACTGTTGGAGTTTGAGTCATTATTGTACTGTTGAAGAAACGATTGAACAAATCTCTTCTTGAAATGTTTCACAACGACTTTATATGCGATTGGAAAACAACAACACCGCTCGGTTGCAACAAACTTGTTCCGCCTTTAAGGCAATTATTGCTCAACCAGTCCAGAAATGTGGGAACGTAACCGGATCACATTTGCAACGATTGCCAACACAAATGGGTTTCACGCGGTAGAGGCGTATCACGTTGGATGTTTTCTTTTTTTTTCTCAGTAAAAGTTATTATTTTCATTCCATGCCAAAGTGGTTACAAGAGTGGCGCCTCGGATGCTCTGTTTGTTCCATACATGCCTCCAAAGCCTTGCCGCATCATTTGTATGCAGTTCTTTAAACTCCTGGAAAGCCCCGAGGATAGATCCTATCGCACAGGGTGGTGGTGGTAGCATGAAGGTGTGGGAGCAGTGTGTAGGGGATCACCTGCACACATTGTGCAAGCCTACGCGAAAATTATTGCATATTGGGTGTTGCAATTATTGCAAAAACAATCTATTACGTCCCGCTCCCTCCTGGTGTTCCAGTGTTTTAATGCATTTTGTTGATACTGCTGATAACAGCAACCCTGATAACCGATTTGCCACGAAATGGGGTAACCTAACCTGTTTTTCATTTTTTTTTCCATGTTTAATGGATCACACAGCTAAAAGTTAGCAAAACAGTACTGAGTCAGTACTTCTGTGTTGCGGCTTATTTGTTCCTTTCCTTCTGTTTTGCTGGTAATTCGCTCCATTTGGCAAATGTTGTTATTGAAATTTGTGAGCGCGTTGCATAATAAAGGCTTACAGAAAAACAACAAGTCCGTTGTTGAAGTGTACAGAACCGGGTGTGGAAAATAAGGTTGTCGCCCTTGCGTAATGAAATATCCAGGCTAAGGCGTGCCTTCCCGCGATAAACAAAAACTTTCACAAACAAAACGCGGACTTCAATAAGGACATAATATTTCGAAAAGTGTTAATTCGTCGGTACACAAAACCATCTGCATAAACCTACAATTTATGTTCGAGAGAAATACTGCAGCTTTCGTTCGGTTAGTGAAATGTTTGTTTCAAAAAGCCACCTACCCAAGCGCAGAGATGATTTCTGCCGCGTAGAACCGGGTACGATCTTCGGGGAAAATTCGCTCGCGGCTTAGATGGAAGAATAGTTCACCCCCATTGACGTACTGCATCACGAAGCACAGACGATCGACGGTTTGAAACGAATATTTCAACGACTGTAAAAGAAACAGTAATGAAAGGTAATTAAATACACTGTGCGCTCCTCCTCCTATTCTCGGGTGTTTGACACCACGCGTGGCCGTCAAGTACTTACAATCAGGAACGGATGGTTTGTGGTTTTCAGTACACGATTTTCGGCCATCGTGTGGGCGACCTCGTCCTTTTGGATGATGACGTCCTTCTTCAGGATTTTGATAGCGTACAGCTTGGCGGTGCTTTTTTCGCGGCACAGAATCACCTTTCCGAACGTACCCTTACCGAGCACTTTGAGGAACTCGAAATTCTCCAATGTCTATCAAGCATCAACAGTTCGGAGAAACACACGTTAGAAAATGTCTCGCATGTGACGGAATGTTTTCGCCAAATACTTACCACCTTCATTCTGCCGCTGACGCGATCCGTGGACGTTCCGAACACCGTGGTCCGTTCGCTCAGCAGCTCGTCCTCAGCGATTGAGCCCATCTCGCAGTCGTCGTCCGGTGGCATGGGCGGGTCCGTCTGGTACATTTCCTCCTCGTTCAGCTTGTTCGCGACGCTACGGATCGCATCGACCCATCCCTTGCGCTCCTCCTCGTCGTCCACGTGGAACATCCGCTCGATCACTGTCGTCCACTGGAGCCCGCGTATGATGAACGTGAACGGTCGCGGTCGGTCGATCGACATAATCTGGCAGCCACGCACGGTGAACTCGTTCGACTTCTCGGCCAACGTTTTCAGGTCCGGCCGGGTCTTGTAGCCATCGAGCGTGCCGTCGCTCTTCAGGATGAAGTACCGCGAGCGCCATGTCTTGATATGTTCGCCCCGTTTGTAAAGCCAGCCCTCCTTCACCACCGTGGCGGTCGTGGCCGGGGCCGGCATGATCTCGGCCTTCAGCGACGATGGCGTTTGGATTGCGATCGCGTGCAAATTTGGTACCGTTTTGGACATGATGTTGTGTTGTGTGTTTTGGGTAAATTTTTGTTTAAAGTCCACTCCACGGAAGCTCTGTCAAGTGGCCTACCGGCTGTGTAGCGAGGAGATGCAACGTTTATCGTTGGTGTACAACGTTTGTCCTCACAATTTCGGCTGATGATTGAACACTATCGTATAACGTCTTGAGTGATCCAACAAAGCACCGATGCGTTCACAACTTTCTGTTCTCTTTCTTCGGTGTAATTTTTCACGTCCCTTATCGAAACCTGCAAGAAAGGTGCAACAAATGGCACACTGATTAGTGAATGGTTGTTATGACACTGGACGGACTTAAGCACCCCGGACATGAAAAGAGTAATAGAATGATAAACAAGAAGCAACGAGCCCTTATCAAAACCACAATTGCACTTCCGTTCTGTCAGTGATAGGTCACAGAAATCAAACAAAACAAATTTTTCATGACAATCCTAATGATAGAAGAAAGCGGAGAATAATACAAGTTGCCAGTGGAAGATTTTGCGTTGAGTAAAATTTTCCAATTTTTTATTACACAGGAAGCCCAAAGTTCACAGCGAAACAGAGACACGACATTTTCGTTAATTTGTGCGACAAACTACGGTAAGAGACCGGCAACGGATGCATGTAAATGAGGACAGCAAACAGTACATCCGACGTTGAGATAACTCCCTCGCAATCAACTACCCGAATCACTAGACAAGCAAATAAACGATTGATACTGGCACGCGACATGCGCTACGTCACCGACGAACTTGCGGAACGAAGATGCGTACGCAATACGCGCGTGCCCCGAGTTCATATAAGCCCGTAGGACATTTTGCGTGCGTCCCAGCTCAGTGACTGGTTTGATCCGGGCCAGTATGCTAAGTGTTTGGCAACATTTACACCTCGGAAGTAACAAATGGAACACGTTTTCAGACGCGTTGAAAATGGGAAGATCCACTAAACATAACGGCGCCGTAGGATAGGAAAGTCAATCGTTTGGAATGCTCATCATTGGGCCACAAACATGTCATAGCTTTGATTGCTTGCATTGAAAAATATTGATGGTTAGTTCAAACAAAATGCATCGTTCAATAATTTATATGCCGCTAGCTTATGTTAACCATCCTAAAGAAAATTTACTAAGAATGTTCGTGTAATGAAAATGATCTAACAAAAAAATGAAATTGTAAAGGTTATCACAGGAATATGTTATCGGGAAATTATAATGAACACATTTCGCAAAAGCCGTTATCAGCGACGGTGCTAATCATCAATCATTTTCGACTTTTAACTTTTAGTTAAATATGATCTTTACTATCTCTCAACTACAATTTCTGAAGAAAAATATACCTCATTGTCTAGCCACATAGAACGTTATCTATCAAGTTGTTATGTGAAAAATATTTAAGTTAGCAAAATTACTAAAAAAAAACTTAACTTAATACATATCTTTGCTACTACAACTATAGAAAGATGTATTCAATATTTTTACCATGAGCTTCCAAATACTGAAAGAATACTGAAATTAATCTTACAAGAAACATTCAAGTAACATGCATTAGTAGTATTCAGACAGCAAAAGTGTAAAGTACACTAAAAGGCATCGTCTGACGTACGCGAACACCCATTTAACGTTTTCGCTCAAACCGATGTGACTGTCAGCAACGGCTAGCAAGCCGCAGTTTTCTCTCTTCGCAGTTGAGCGAAAACGTTAAATGGGTGTTTACGTACGTCAAACGATGCCTTGTAGTGTCTAACGCAGAATTTCAAAATATAAATCTCATCCGAAATATTCAAAGAAAAAAAAGTTATAAAACTTGAATAATTAATCAAAATGATGGGACTTTCAACACTTGAACCACTCTCGATCGTTTATAGCGTAAGAAAATGTTAGTCCTTCATACAAAAACCCATCTCAATTTTTATCGGATTTGTTTCATGTCACGATATCACTTTTGTTTTTTTTCCAAAAATGAAAATTACAATTGTTAAACGAGGATCAATTGTTCAACACCAAGTGAGTTCCTTCTATACTTTTTAATAATTCTATCGTATTTGCATTCCGGGATCCGCGACAGCCGAGCGGTAGCGCCGGTTAGAAAATCGGCCCATGAGCGCCGGGGCTCACCACCTCGACGGCGTGGGTTCGAATCCCAACCGAGACCGGACCCTCCCCTGTACGAGAGGACTGACTATCCACGTACAACAGGGAAACAAGTCTCGTAAGCCCTTAACGGGCAGGCATGACCATGACCAAGAGGTCGTTACGCCAAGAAGAAGAAGAAGAAGATTATTGAACGTATTAAAATTTCCTAGTCTCAGGAATCTAATCAAAAATCCGAAGGCAAAAACTCGTTTACTTTGTATACAAAACATATACAGTTTTAATACTCATTACGATGTAAAATAAGAACCACAACATAGAAAAACTATCGTAGCTGAGTTATTTTCACTACTGAGAGGAAGCCAGCAAAACCAAAACAAAAAGAAAGATCATTTGTTTTCGTTGAATTTTGATCGTTTTTTAACAAATATATTTTATTCAAAACAGTTTAATGAAGAAATGTTTTTTATTTTATCTATCACCACTTTTTAATGTAACTTTACTATTGAAAAAGTTTATACTCTATTTAAGAGGGTTAAGTATTACTTTGAAAACATCAAATCATCATTTAAGGTATCCGACCCTCGCTTTCGGTTTTGTTTTTAATCATCTGGCCCTTTTTAGGAAATGTATGACGACCCCTGGTTCATAGCATCACAATGGGAGAGGTGCAATAACAAATGTATATCTACTCAATAATTTTTGCTATTAAATATCATAAGCAGAAATAAAATAAGTTTTTAAGGTTGAATAAAAAAAAAATAAGATTGCATAAGAAAAGATAAACTCATTACGTTGTTTTCAAACGTTTGATGATCGTTTTATCGATCTAATTACGAATAAATTATGCTGAAGGATTACAACAACGTTTTGAGTATTAACATTTATTGAATAACCAAGATTTAAACCGAAATAGCATTAAAATACCTCCAAAGATAAAATTGTTCCTCTATACATAGTTTGCTTCTATTTTGAGATGGAAGAGTAAGGCATGTTTGAGGCTTCGGCTCATGCTCTTTACCATTTCAGTGAATATCAAAACAAATATTTGAAGTGAATTCACACCGGTATAACATCGTAGATATCGGGTTGGTAATAATATAAAATAAAAGTAAAAACTAAAAAGGCTTGTGATACCGTCATACCCATCTGTCCACGCTGCAACTCATTCCGTTACATTGTAGTAGCCAATGGGTTGCACGTGCGGTCATTCCAGACACCATTTTATGGTCCCGCTAAGTTTCAAGGAAAACAAATGCCAACGGGAAGGGGGTGTTTTGAAACGTAATGGGTTCCAGCAAACTGCGATTAGCGGCAGCCCGGACGGTAGACGCCTCCGCCACCAAACAAACCGTATGTCCATTAGCATACATAAACAATGCGCTGCGAGATGTTGTTGTCGGCGACTCGGTGCATCACCTCTGCCGCTCGCTTACGATGATGATCGATCCCGGGAAAATCCAGTTCACAACCATTGCCGATCAACACTTGAGGCAGTGATTTTCGCGATATCTCGCGCGTGGGTGATGAAAAGAGCGAGAGCAAACACTCGGAAAAGCCTGGTTCCATCGCTCCCGGATCGAAGTCGAGGGTGGGTTGTTGTTTTCGCTGGAAGTGAGGGGCAACATGGGACAAATTACTGCGCAATAAAAATCATTCGTCGGCGTAGTCGTGGTCGTTCGCTGAACCCACGGACCACCGGGCGTATCTAATCTGCGCGCCTCCTCACGAGACTCCCACCTGATTTTATTACGCATGCACACGTTGCTGGCATACCCCATATTAATGCCTGTTCAAGTTGACCGTCGGGCTTCCTCCGAGTTCCCCCTTCGAATCCCTACCAAATGAGAAGATTTTTGAATCTGCAGCAAATGACGAAATACTAAGAAAATGGCGATATTTTCTTTAAACCTTGGCCGAGCTTACTTGCAAAAAAGGAACTTATTATGGGTGCATTTCAACATTGTGGGTTGTGAAAAATTGGCTTATTTTTAAATAATTTCCAGGATATTACGTTTAGCTAATGTATCGGAAAAAGGGCGAAAGAAAACTGCAAAATCTAAGCGCTTTCGCCTCATGTGTCCCTGGCACCAGTTCCCACCAACAAAACCAAACCGAACCCACCCTCCTTCACTACCCCCGTGCTCCGTGATGTGGTTGTTATTTGTTTACATCTTGTGCCAGCCATTACGCCGCTTTTCCATGCTTCCCTCTGGTGCGCTCGGGTCGGCATTCTCTGTTCGGCGTGAAAAACTAGAAACTAGGCCATTGGAACTACCTACACACGGCTAGCACAGCACCTCAACATCGTGGGCCCAGATGGGTGGTGGCTTACACCCCCGTAGTGTAATGTGTGAGGGTGTAAACAAAACTTGACCTGAGAAGCCTTTTGTTTACCAACGCTGCAAGCAAGAAGTTGACGGAAGGAAGAAAAAAAACTGTACGCAATTACAGGAAACATTGTAAATGGTAACTGTATGGTTTTTATATCAATTTCCCGGGGAAGAATCCGTGGTTCCTTTTCTGTGCGCACTTTAGGTTCTACAATATATTTGCAGAATTAGTGTAAAAGTCATGTTAGTTTAGTAACTTAAATTTATAATATTGTCAATGGTAATATCGTAATTCAAATCGTTAAGGTGACGGCATCGTCAACGGCTTAAAGCCGAAAGCGCGGGCCGGATACCTTAAATGATGATTTATTGTTTTCAAAGCAATACTTAACCCTTATGAACAGTGTATCAACTTTTAAAATAGTTAAGTTACATTAACAAGTGGTGTAAGATAACACATAAAAAAATTAATTATTAAATTTTGTAAAACATTTGGTTCTATGTGCTGCTGATTATTTTCTTTAATTTTTTCTCTTCTCAAATCATCTTAAAGTATTTTGGTTTTGCTGGCTTCCTCTCGGTAGTGAAAATAACCTCTGCTACAAAGTAAACGAGTGATTGCCGCCGGAATTTAGACGCATGAGTCTATTAAATTTAAGAGATTATTAAACTTAAGAACCATCGATAACGCAAATACATTAGAAAAAGCCTAACAAAAAGTATACGAGGAGGTCACCTGGTATTGAATACTTCGTTCAGCAATTAAAATCTTCATGTTTGGCTAAAAAACAAACCTGACATGGTGAACAAATCCGATAAAAATTGAGATGGGTTTTTTGTATAAAGCACCAAAATTTACTTCCAAACCGGATTAAATTAGTTGGCGAGCGGGACTTTGCCGACCGCTGCGTTAAACCATTGGTGGGTTCAGTTTAGATTAATTAAAAATGAAAGTAATGAGTAGATGACGATTTCGATTTACCCCTTTAAAAGCTTTTGCAAACATTATAATAGTGTATAATATTGCTTGCCTGGATAAAATTGTACCGATGTAGAATATTTAGAACAGAAAATCATGATAATTCCAATGTAGACCAATTGGTACTAATAGTCAGTTTTTGGCATAAGAATCTTTTAATGTTTGCAGAAATCTGCTATTCCACTTAAAAAATTGGCGACTGCGTATCTATATTACGTAAATTAATATATAAAAGCTGAACAAACACATTAATATATAAAAGCTGCATTGACAAATTGAGACTATTAGGTTTTCTCTCACGAATGCAACATGTATAGAAAGATGAATTCGGTATGAACACACTCATAAAAAGAATATGAGAAGTGGCATAACTGCTGAAGCAAAATATTGCCTGCAACCAGAATGCATTGAGGATAAAAAAGCACAGCTTATAAATAACTTCCCAAACGAAACAAACAGTACTTGAAACACTCCGGGCTATTGCAAAGTATACAAAATGCTACATTGTTGCTTCCACGGTCGGGGCTTTTGCGGTGTGTTTGCGAGCCCTTCCCTTGGTCGTTGTAGAAAAATGGCAGTTAAAAAAAAAAGCCCTCAACTTGCAACCCCCCAAACGGAAAAGGTACGTTCATTCATTCATTAGAAGTGAGCGTAAAATGTGCCATGCCATGCTCTCGGTGTGCAGCAGCGATACGATACGATGACGGTCCGCACTACGCCAACTATCCCCCCGTCACACAGGCATCCCACCCCCACCCCCAACCAGGTTCATGTCACGGCATGTGGCGTGGCAAATTGACTTCGAACCAGACGGTCTTTTTCGCAGCGAACCAACCCGAACGGTGGTGGTTTCCTCTCGTCCACAGCAAACTTCATTCATCAATCTTCCACTCGCACATCGGTCCGGCTGACTCGCGGTACTGCTGGTCGCCCGCCAGCGGATATTTGAGGTTTTTCCGAGGCCAATCAGAACCGCAAAGCGCCAAACCAAGCGTGGTTTTTCTACGGGAAGCGCACGGGAGGAAAATTGTAGAACCGCGAAGAACAGGGAAACCAAATGGGAAGAAAAAGCCACGCCATGGTGCAGAATGGAGCCCGAACCACACCCAACAATTCGAGAAAGTGTGTGTGAGAGAGAGAGAGAGAAAGAGAATGAGAGGAGCTGGAGAAATACGTCTGACGGCGGTTTACCGAGTAGCAAAACCCTGACCTAACCGAACGTCATTCTCGTTGCGTACAGGAAGAGGAACGGCCCCGGCCGGGAGTCCCGAAGGCGAATCTCGTTTCGACGGAACACGCGACCGCCCGGACGAAACGCGGACCTCTTGCTTCCTTCCTTTCCTACTCTTTTCCTCACTCGGCCTTGGGGTGAGTGGGGTGAATTCGGTTGCCTTATGCACCACAGCTTGTGCGATCATAAATGCATGTGCAGTTTGTGTCTTTGGTCTTTAGTCCGTACGGGCGCGGAGTACAGAAAATGTCCAATACGATGATAAAATGCTGTCGAGACGATGACGAAGCCACCACCACGCACTGGTGGTACTCCCACGGTTGGATTGTTTCACGACGTTTCTTATGCTGAGCAAGACTTTATTATTATGGTCGACTTAAAACAGCGCTTGATTCATCGAACGACGTATGACGCAACGCATTAAGGATAAGCGGTTGCGGTTATAAATAATAGTATGTTTTACTGTGTTTCCTCTACCGTACACATAAATAATTATGTTAATAAATGGGTTGGTTTCTTTATTTAAAAAAAAAGTAATATTTTATCTTGAAACAAGTAATGGATAAGTAATTGTTTAACATGATAGAACTTTAATGACACATTAAAATGCTGTCAGTACCGCAGTGTGATTTCGTAAAAATATATTCCAATATTCATTATTTAAAAACATTTCATACCTTCAACCGGTAAGAGGAATATTTTAAAAGCTTGTCGATTGAACATTACGAGCCACAACGAAACGATTTGGGTCAGGTCAGGATGAAATAAATACCGCTCCTACGTTCTCGACTCTTCGGTCTCCGATACTTCCAGCATCCACTCGCTGGCGTGTTTTCCGCCTCCATACTCTTATGACCAAATGTGGGTGTAACGCGAGCATAACCTTTTTTTCCCACCATCCCACCATCACAAACCATCATCTGCCATGCGCGGGGCGATGGATTCGAACATTTAAAAAATAACAAAAAAATAAATAAAAGGAAAACCCCATCGTCGCTTTAGAGCAGGGGTCGGCAAAGTGCGGACCGCGGGCCAAATCCGGCCCGCCAAATGATTTTATCCGGCCCGTAAGAATATTTAAGTGCTTCATACTAAAAACCCATCCCAATTTTTATCGAATTTGTTCACGATGTCAGGTTTATTTTCTTCCCAAAAATGAAGATGATAATTGTTTAACGAGGTGTTTCTGTTACATGTTTATCGATAACATTTTAAATATTTTATCTTTTACCACCTTTTATGCAACTTTGCTATTTAGAAAGTTCCACTTTCCATTACAAAGGGTATTACTTTTAAAATATTGAAGCATCGTTTAAAGTATCCGGCCCGCGCCTTCGGTTTCTCTTTAATCATCTGGCCCTTTTTGAAAAACGTGTGCCGATCCCTGCTTTAGAGAGACATTCTAGCGCATGGGGAATTCCTCAAAGAATATAACAAAAAATCGATGCTGCAGCTTGAAGCGAACCTTTCGATAAAGTAGCCTAGCAAATAAGAAAAAAAACCAGACTAGGACGGAACGCGCCGAAAACTATGACGCAACAACAGGAAAATCCGATGGTTGGGCTTGTTTTAGGGCAAAAGTGCTCCGAGAGGTGGAGGCATAATGTTTGCTAGTTTCGAATTAAAGCACAGTTAGTGCTAGAGTAAATATAGATTGGCGGGAAGTTAAAAAAAATTATCCCAATAAAAACTTATGAAACATGTGCGCAGAACAATATGCGACGATACAAAAAACGAACCTTAAGAGCAGCGGTCGGCATACATTTCCTAAAAAGGGCCTGATGATTAAAAAGAAACTGATATCACGGGCCTGATACCTTAAATGATGATTTCATATTTTCAAAGTAATACTTAACCCTTTTGAATAGAGTATCAACTTTTTAAATAGTAAAGCTACATTAAAAAGTGACGTAAGAAAAACATTTAAAAAAATCTCCATTAAACTTTTTTAAACAAAATGTATTTGTTAAAAAACGATCAAAATTCAACGAAAACAAATTATTTTTCTTTTTGTTTTGCTGGCTTACTCTTAGTAGTGAAAATAACTCAGCTACGAGCATTTTTTCAATGTTGCGAGTCTTATTTTACATCGTAATGAGAATACAAACTGTATTTGTTGATGTATGATTTGAAGCTATTTTGTATACAAAGTAAATGAATTTTTGCCTTCGGATTTTGGATAAAATTCACGAGAGTAGGAAATTTTAGCACGATCAATAATGCAAATACTCATCATCATCAAATCAAAGTCTATTAAAAAGTGTAGGAGGAATTCACTTGGTATTGAACACCTCGGTGAACAATTGTAATTTAAATTTTTAGGAAAAAACAAAAATGATTTCGTGACAAGAAACAAATGCGACAAAAATTAAGGCATGAGGCACTAACATTTTCTTACGGGCCGGATAAAATCAGTTGGTTGGCCGGATTTGGCCCGTGGGCCCGACTTTGCCGACCCCTGGTAAGAGCCACAGTCATGGTGTTTCAACTGTGTGATAGATTGTGCATTCAACAAAAACAATCATTGGGGCGGAGGATTAGACTAGTACTTTTACACTTCAGTTATAAAATACGTTGTAAAAATACGAGTTCTCCAATCTGAGCTACATAGAAACCAAAAAGATAGGTTAGTTTTGATTGGCGATTGGTTCATTTGATCGCAACTCAATTGATTGATTACAGCCCAATTGAATTTTATTAACAACAGATTCGACGCAAACAAGATGTCCAGCCAATAATTAGTGTAGCTTGGTCTTTGCTTATTCTATTAATATCCAGTTAAGCCCTATGACGATACTCCGGCGACGAGAACATTTAGAAAATAAGTACCCCGTAGCGATAACTTATGACCAACGTACACTGCTACGTCAAATATTATCCCAAGGATACGAAATTAACACCAATTGATTTACACTCGACGAGATCCAGCTGTTCGATTATCCGTTTTGAAGGCAATGATAGCCAAACAAAAAAAAAGTACAAACATATTGCGTTGGTTCATACCAGAAACGCTATCTGTAAAAATGGAGAGGCTCATCTAGGCGCCGCTATCAGCCTGCTGATAACTGTTCACTTTGCGCCATCAGGTTTTCTCACACACACACACTCGATGCGCCATAAACCGGAACGGATTGTACGTTTGACGCAGCGCAATTGATAAACAAGCAGTGACAAGACACGTGTCGCGGCTGCAGGCTGTGAACATGTTGACAACATTCGTCGGGAATGTGGCACGTTTTGTGAGTCCGTTAGCGATGCTGAAGGGCATCAACTGCACACCGCGGCCATGCGTTCTCACGTCGATAACCTTGCGTTCCTTATGGCGCACTAATTATGTGAATAAACAACACATGGTGCACGAGGTGAATGAGAGCATCAATAAATCGGTATCGGTTCCGGTATCGGTAATAATAAGAAATAATCTAGAGAAAAAGGCCAAAATTACAGTAATACCAAAATATACAGGACAACTACATGAAACATACAAAACAAAATCACTCATAGAAATTAGTTGTGCAAATATCAACCTAACGACTGCTGCCAAAACCAGGCTTTAACATAATCGAAAGAACGCGTTCGACAAAAAATACAACAAACTCTACACAATTGATTAGCGGATCGCGCTCGAAAATATTAATCTATGATCTAACGCTACATTTCTGCAAGCAGAAAGATTAGAGCTCCGATCTGACCGCACCGCTTGGCATATGCCAAAAACAAGGTGATAGGCTATCGCCAAATTTCTTTCCAAACCGGGCGAAAACAAAACGGGAAACATTAAGAAGATGTTTGTGGCATAATGATTATTCGTTGGTAACGTGTTCGAATCAAAGCTATGTAAATACGGTCATAAATAACGTTTGCTGAGCGCCCGTGTAGTTCGTTTTGCCGAAACGTTTAAAATGTTGTACTGTTATGGTCTAATCTAATATTCGAAACACAAAGGGAACCAGGGTACAATATGAAACGAAACACACTCGCAAAACGCACGTTTTACAAAGAGCTGGCAATTTTTAGGATATAAAAAAGTTCCTGGTCCAGCTTATGACGTTTTAAGTGAATGTACCAAATTTATCCGGTTTCGGATGAAGTTTTTAACATCATAACTAACTTTGTTCTGCTAAGTTATTCGAAATGATATATGCCAAAACAGAGAACTATCGATACCAAAATATCATAATATAATTTTGTCTAGAGAAAAAAGATTCAGCTGGATCGTTAAGCTTTCTTTGTCTAATTTTAGCAAAGTGTTTGTTTAATTCATTTTGCTTGCATATTCAAGGAGATTTAAAACAAAGGTGTAATATAAATATAACTTAGCTTCTGCGTGTGGACGGCACCGAGGCTAGCCAGACAGATTTGATTAAAAATGGCTGTCGAGTTAAACATAATAATAAATTAAGTTTGCTCATCAATCGAAATTTTGCTCAGAAGATTGTATGGTCGGATAGGATCCAAATTAAACTAAGCTCTAACTAAATGAAAATATAAAGTAAAATAATCAACATGTAAACCTGTGTTGAAGTAGATTGGAAATGTGCATTATGCCACTAAAGTTTGTATTGAGTTCGCGGCTGACTCGAAGCAACAGAGAGTTCTTGACGAGGATCCGAGAACAGTGGCAATGGGCTTACTAGAGTTTTTCCCTGTCAGAAAAACTCAGTGTGAATTGTCAGTCTTTTCGTACAGGAGAGGGTATGGTTTCGGCTGGGTTCGACACTCGTGAGTTATTTTTTAACCGGCTCGGATTCCCGGACTCCCATAAATTTCAACTTTATAAATTCCATTCATAAAACTAAGAAACTCCTGACACAGTTACACTCTGTCTCTCATAGTACCCCGCTTTCCCGTAACGTACGCATCCGAACGCTACATTTTGTTCGGACACCTTACGGCAAACATATCTGAAGCGCAATTGCAACAAAGTGCTACATCCCGAGTGCTCGGTTCGTGGAGGGGTTTGTTTTGCTTTCGATCCGGCCACAACACGGACAGAACACGACGGTAGGTGCTGCTAGCGAATTTTTTTTTGTGGTGAAAAAACTGCTTATCTCCCGTCCCGGGAGGGAAGAGGAAGAGAGAGTGTGAGGTAACGTGCAAACCCATCCTTTTCACTGCCCACCACCCCGGGGTCCATCTCTCGCTTGCATTCGCGTGCGTCAAAACGTATTAATGTCGAAAGCGACGGCAGCGGCGGCGGCCGCGACAGGTGGCGCCAAGTCGTAGATTGCAACGTGTGAAGAGCAGAAACTGGCCGCGTCATCGTTGCCGTTGTTGGTGTATGTACACTAAGGTCGAGGCGAGATGGGTGTGTATTCGTGGCGCCACAGCGAATGCCGGGCACAGAACGGAAACCGCGCCGCGATCATCAACACTACATGGGAACAGTACGCGATATTGACGATCGGACGGACGTGTAAAGTGTAGATGGTCAAAGTAGGCGACAAAAACAACACTTTCAAAGCTCGCACCTTAAAAACCGAAACAATATAGACATACTACGTAGCGGTCAAAGGTCATATCAAAACGATGGCAGCGCTAGGAAGCCCACGGAAGCGCCGTGACGATTCATGAGCGGTACAAAAAATTGATGCGCATTTCACAACGAATCGGGGGTTTCTTCATTTTCTCAATCGAATCGTGTGTCCACTGCTATACTTTCGGTCCACGCAGACAATTGCAAAATGTCTTGTTTTGTTGCCGCTAAATTTCGACACAACATGGTCCATGGTTCTAAGAACCGGACCCCATTGAAGCACCACTGAACTTGTTCGCCCATTATCTGGTGAAGTTCCACGAAATCCAACATCCGTTTGCTTCACAACTTTATCAATCGGCAAAAAGTGATTTCGGCATGTCTTTAATAACAAACATAATGTTTCCGCCTCGTGCTAGGTCACCATTTTTTATTTCATAACGGAGATGTTGTATTGTTTCAGCCGGGGGATTATCGCTCCCGAAAGGTTCATTCAACTGGCCAGAATAAACAAGACCGGGTACGATAAATACGGGCGCCGTACGGTTGTGTTTGTGCGCACCCGTTTTCCACTATTTTTAGCACGAACCATGGCGCGCTTAGAGCAATTCATTTCCCAAACGAAGGCGTACGTGAAAAATCCATTTTCGAAATCAACATCAACGATGCTCCAGACAGCAATTCATCATGCGTAGAATATCGATCAAAACCGTTCATGTAATAGTAGAGTATCTCTTTTTTCCCAAGCGGCGTTTGGTTTTTCTTATGATTTTTAATTTAGTCTTAACTACAAATACGATGAATTTTACAGGCTGTACGAATATTACAGCCTATGCAATGTTGAAGCGGCACTGAATGCAAAAAAACAAGTATTACAGTATTACTAGACCACGAATTAATATTGAAAACAAGTATTATTGAAGAAACAAAAATGTGAAGATCAAGAAAAATAAACTTATGGTCTACGAAATATTTGTACCAATCTTTTTGAAAGTAGACCAGGGGGATCAACTAGACTTGTGACTTATTAATCTTTTGACGAGATTCATTCATATGAACTTTTCACCGAAGATCCACCAAAACATTGATGAATCATTTGAAACTTTCATGAATCTAATGAATCTAGGTGATTCTTTCCCATCTGTTCTTCAAACATCAATCAACAAATCTTTGTGATTCATAAATCTTTCGTTCAAAATCAATCAAAGCTAAATCTCCAGTACACAGCTCTAATATTAACCTGAGTTATTATTTGACACTTCAATTCCTGAATAATAACTCATCTTCATTCTAAATTAATTCCAATAACAATACATATGCCTGTAGAAAAGTATCACACATCATAAAGATATTTTCATGACGAATAAATTATTAAAATCAAAAGTAAACACTTTGCAATAAAAAAATCTTTACTTCTCTTCGAAATGCTGTGTCTGGGTAGTTTTATTTTTATTCGACCAAACAATTTCTCTAGCAAAAAACTGATCGCAAAGGAATCCTAACGACTGCCCGCCCCGGTTCAAGTGATTCAGAATGGGATACTAATGTTTAGTCGCGAGCCGGGAGCTTGCCGGTCTCCCAACGGGGTGCTGAATGTAATACCTCCCTTCTACCGTCACATATATACACACACACACACATACACACCACCACTTCACCTTGCCGGAGGTGTGCGGGATACCTGTGGGTTCAAAATTAGAACTCTGCCCCAATGGCGGCGCGACGCCAAAACATTCGCAGACGATGTATTCATAGCATGGCGGCGTCCCCATCATCACTTCCTCCGCACATCCCCCTCCGTTCATCCTATGCAAAGCTAGACCCCACCCTACCAGCCCTCTACTCTTCTGCTGCTCCTTTCGATGGCCGATCGGTGTTGTTGTTTTTTGGCCCCATACGATAATCACCGTCGTGGCCACGATGGTCACAGCCTCTGGGCGGTTGTTATTTCTGTAGCACTGCATGTTCTCTCCCCGGACCACTTCACCCTCCCATCGGGGGGTTTTTGTTTCTATTTTTTAATTTGCAAATCTTTTTGCGCTTTCCCCTTCATTAGGGGCATTGGCGCCCGTCAACGATCGTGGCAAGAGAGAATGCGCCAGTGAAATCCTCGAGGGTGGCGGTGCGATCCCGACCGTTAGCGGTCACAATCGGATTCAACTAGATTTTATTCGGATATTGTTGTGTTTTTCCTGCGTTGTGCGACGGGTAGAATGGAAACCCAAGAGTGTTGTGACTCTTCGGTGTTTTACCATTTTTTTAACCACGTCGAAAGGAGCGCTTTCTTCTCAAGCTAACACCGAACAAACATAAAAAAACAGGGCGTTTGTTTTGCTTTATCAGGGAAATACGAAGAACAACCTCGGGCACCGGGTAACACGCGCCACGATCATGCTCGCCACGAATGGTGGTGTGGGGTGTGTGGGAACGTAGTGGTATCCCTTACCGCCCGACTTAACCCTGTTGTGACATTTGTTTACGCGCTTCGCACGGGGCAGAAACAGAAGAAAACGAACAACTACCATCGAATCGAGGGCATAGACATCTTCGACGCACCGAACCCAAAGGGAACTTCTGGTGGGGAATCGACCTCGACGGGAGGAAGAAGTGCGACATGATCTTCGACCGCGTCTGGCACAGACAACAACAACAACAACAGCAGCACACAAAAACAAACACTCCTAGCAAAACGGAGGCAGACATGGGACACTTTTGTTGCAAAGAAGACTGGCTTCGCAGACTGCGGCACCATCGGCACACAGTGTCTTCGGCGATCCGGTGCGTTTAATTTCTTCTTACCGTGCCTCGCCACGACGATACTCAGATAGACGACCTCGCGTGCACCGTTCGTTCGGCGTGTGACAACCGGACCGATTTTGATTCTGTTACCAAGTGGACCCCAGCGACGTGGTGTAATTATTTTCACAACTGTTGCGCAATTCTGGGCCGGTGGACTTGTACACGGTTGGCGTTTGCCCGGTTTTGTTCGGTTCGAAACATTTTTTCCGGTTTTGTTTATTTAATTTCATTGCGAACATGGACTTTCGATCCAATTGCGGGGCCATCAGCAGACACGCGCGCACACACGAACAATGTGTTTCCGAAAAGACGAGACACCCTTGACCTATTTTCCCCCAATTTGACAGCCAGACGACCACCAATAGGCTGTCAAACGTCGTCACGTGGAGAAATTTGTGAACCGAACAAAAAAAAAATGAAACAGTTACAAACCGGAGCAGCTAGCAGCAGAGGGTAAAATCGACCCAAAACAACCGCGATCCTGCGCACACACGCTCACCCACGTGCGGGTGGGTGGGTGGGCCTTTTTCTTCACCACCCACCTGCGCCGATGGGGCCGGGGGATATGTGTATCTTTCGAAAACATTCTGGTACAATCTATTGGTAATTTCGGTCTATTTACATCAAATCACTTTAAAAACAGTAACGAAATTAAGAAAAAAGAATACACTAAGGTGGAAAATCTAAGAAAAACAATGCTGAACATATTTTTTTATCAATATCTAACTGATCGCCGGAAAGTATTGGGTGAAAACTGAGTGCAACCAAGTCGCTCTTTAGACAGGATATTCACACTGAAAGAGCAATCAAACATATTTTCTGCTAGTATGCTCGTGATCTTATAGCTTATCCGCTTTTAATTTAGTATTTTTAACAGTTTTAGAACAGCTTGTAAGCATTTTTGTGGAGCAGAATCATGTTCTTTTGATATTTGGGTACCAATAATTAGGTTGGTGTACGAGAAATGCATATTTAAAGTATTTCTTTTATTATTGGGAATATCAGTTGCCAATGAAATAACATTGATTTATGCACATTTCGACTAAAATCATGGTCTAATAGCTTTGTTTGTTTTTTATAGTTCTTACATTGCTACACAAAGAAGGTCATTAGAAATAACAAAACAACGTTGAAGACCGTAAAAAAGGTATGGTGAACTAAACTCAAGATTAAACTTAGCTTGTTTCTTTCTCTGCCACTTCAAAACTATCGTAAACAATAGATATTGCGTAAAATAATTCCAAGAGTTTTATACAATATTCACAGGATTAAGCAGAACCGAGAATAGCATCATTTAAATCCATATTCGGGAAATAATGTTTAATCCTTCCAGTCCAAACTCTTTCACCCGGAAACACCCTGGAAAGCTGACCAAATAACGTTCAAACCTGCCTAGCCCAACCGCGCGTTCCCCTTCCGACATCTTACCTCCAACGAAATACTGCCCAGTCACTTCCGCCGTTTCGCACCGCCTAGGACTCCGTCTTGCGGCAGCAACCGCAATAGTACACTCTCTTCGCCAGAGCGGCTAGACAAACACACAAACTGGTAACACCAACGCAGGTCCACCGTAGGCCAGGGATCCAGCTATACGTTGATTTAACTATTCTCGCTCGACGAGATTCCAACACTGCACGGAATAATTTCTGCTACCTAGTTTTGATTGCGTAGTTGAATTTTTAGCTACCAACAATCTGGTATTTTATGATATTACGGAGACCATTCGATCACCGTAGCACACACACACACATCGAACACCCATCTACACATACACTTGACACTTTTAATTTTGGAACACATACACTACACCACTTGCTTTCATGTTTTTGTAGACTACTATGTTGTGAAAGGTTAACCAAAAAAAACAAATGGAACAAGTTTAGCGGATTTGAAACATGTAGGACTTGTTATCAACAATACTCTTATCTTATTACGGACTTCTTATCAACAAATCTCTATACCACACTGAAATGAAGTTATATAACGCAGTGAATTAGTGTACAGGATTGAGAAACAATTTAAAAAGTTATATGCAAAAAGATATACGATAAAATTTAGCTTCAAGAGTTTGTGTTGACCCCGGTACGTGTTTTACTAGTTGACAACTCAGTGTTGTAAAAACTAACAAGTACTATTTCAATTCCAGTTACAGCCCATAATGATGCAAATCCGCGTAGCGAAATGAATATACTGAGATGTAGCATGTCAAGTTGCACAAATTTACAAACCGCAGTCACAATACAAACGACTACGGGAAACGGGTAGCCACTGTGTGTTTGTCCTTCGGATGTCAGTACTAAATCATCGCAGGTAAAAACGTAACGAAAACAGAAAATCAACACACGCCATCGGCGAAGCCATTGCGCTGGCGAGTTATCCTCCGTTACTGCCGGATATTCTTCATTCTACCGTCGCGAGCTGGTGGTTGTTTTCGTCTTTTCTCCGACGTTCTTTTCTTGGAACGTTCCTTCGACGACTTTTTCCTTCTCTTCGCTGCCTTCCTTTTCCCATTGCACACGTTGCGCCACACGCGATCGTATTGCTCTTGCGAGATTCGTTTCTTCGCCCCTTCTGTCGATTGTTATTACCTGGCCGTGTAGGCCATCGCCGTTCTTCGCAGGTTCGTCTTATTTTTCGTTTCGCTCGAGCGCCATTTACAGCCAGACGAACGTTTCACGCACTGTCTGAAGCGCCGCGGACGGGTTTCGTTTTCCGTCGTCGCACTGTTCCCCGACGTCTGCTTCTGCTTCTACTTTTGCTCCTGCTCCGGGGCTGCTGCTGGACCAACGACCCTCGTGGGTAAAACGCATAAAAAAAGAAAGACGCAAAAGAGAAGCAACGCCAGCCACACTTTTCACCGAGCAAAACCACTCCACAAACCTAAAAGATGGGTCGAACTTTTGTCAGCAACGCAAATGAATCGTGCAAGGCAAACGCCACGGGGCACGCAGAACCGGATGCCAGACAATCTTATTTCATTTTTCTTCCCAACTTCACGCACTATGTAACTTTATGCTGCCGCCATTCTTGTACGTGCTTTCGACCGTCGTTTGCAAACTTCCTATCATGTATCGCAGACCATTGATAAATACCTTCTTTAGGTGTTGAAATTATAGTATTTTCGTTAAAATTTTCACTGGCAAACACACTGTTTAAGCACGGCAAGGCAAAATATTTTCTTCCCAACGCTAAAGACGCTCTTCACGCACGACTGTCCAATTTATGTCTGAGCAAAGTTGTCAAACATGTCGGGGAAGGAATGAACTAGTGTTGACTGAAGATTCGAAGACTCGATCCCTTTGCAGAATCAATCGGATTGGATCGTATTTGACGGATTCTACCCGTTTCGAGCTCAATTGATTTTGATTCTCTTCGTTTTGAACTCGATTTAACTCTAACTTAAATCGATTATAAGACTACACTGCATATATCATAGAAGCAGGGTTAGGAGATAAAGTTTGTATCATATCTATTGTAACCGAAAATTGCTTGACTCCATCTGAACTTAGCAGCCGAGCAGAACGGAACATAGCATTGAGGTAAGTAGGACTAACATTGGTTTAGTGTAGTCACGTGGTGATGAATTGGGACTTAGTTTTGAGCATTTAGGTCCCAATAGAATTGATTCCTGAAAAGGATTTTATATTTTACACCACTAGATTTGGATTTTTCATCACTAGACGGAATGAAACACTGACAGCAGCGTTGCCTGCAAAATAAAAACTTTTCCCCGTGGTCAAGGTTAGTTGAACAAACCTTAAGTACCTTGGTAACAATTTGAAATAATGGTTGAATTAGCAAATTGTTTAAAATTTTGTAATCCCTGAACAGATTGCAGCGATTGAATCTAAAAAATTTTTAAAGACAATCAACGGCAAAAGAGTGGTAAAATACCAAATGAGGCTCCCTGCTTGTCGCGCCATCGCCATATTTTTCTACATTGGCGCCTGAGGGTTATGCAATAGGTGGAACATCAAATCAGTTTGTATCTTTCAAAAGTTGTATTTCCAGTAGAAGCTGCATTGGTTTGAACTAATCGGTTAAATTAGACAAGATGGACAGCATAATCCAACAACTGTGCTAGGTCTACCGAAAATGGTAGGTCAATGCAAATGACAAATGACGAACGATCATAGGAGAAATTTCACAATCATATGTACACACGCTATTTAAATAGGTACACATCATGGAACAAAATTTCATCCCCATAAGGAGGATCACTAATGGTAAAAAGAATCACCGTGCTTCCAATGTGCAAATTGAACTTTCTCAGAAAGATGTGTTTACTATGTGGATATCCTTTCATTCCATAACAAGTTGAATGGTAGGACTTGTTCGTCTGTAGAATTTAATCTTCCTAGATGATAACACGAAATCGGTTAGTTATTCTATAACACTTACCCGCAGACGACACCTTCTATAGCATTAACACTTGTCACATTTCATTTCTTTCCCATTGCCATTGTGAACATACGTTTGGCGGTATTTCGGAGAAAGTAACACACGTGGTGGAAAAAATTCAACATACTTTTTGTTTATTAGAATCTTAAGAGTTTGACCTTAAGCAAATGTGAATAGTCCTGTGGTCTGGAAAAAAGAAAGAAATAATTAAACTGGATTTGGTTTTCTTCTCCTCTCCCTTCCTTCTTCCTTACGTTTTTAGACGATCTGCTAAAAATTATGTTAACAAAGTTTTTTTTTCGTAAGATTTGGCTTTCGCATTATCTGCACATGGTTCTTCCGCATTATAATTTAATGTATCTCTTTTTATCTATTTTTTTTTGCTTCTTTGCTTCGGTTGTATAACTTTCCTATAATTTGCTCTCGTTCTATATGTTTCATCTTGTTGCTATCTCTTCCACGTGTATCGTTCGATTTTTCGAAATTTTCCTAATCCCTTACTAGCATTTCATGCTTGTTTTATTTGTGTTTTTTTTTTACTTTTTGTTAAGAACTTGAAATGTTTTGGTTCATTGATTTGCATTCAAAGTTTTTATTTTTTCTAGCGTTTACCTCTTTTTACCCTCCATCTCATTTGTGTTTGTGTTACGAATTTGCTGCTCCCCTTGCTTCCCCACAACTATCGGTGTTACACGTTTATTTATAACTTGTTTCATATTTTTTTACGTAGGTAAAGGATGGATCGTAATTGCGAAGATTGATGATTGAATGCACAAAGTTAAACAATTTTATTGATTTCTCTCCATTCTCATGCCGCTGTGGTGTTGTGTGGGGCGTCGTGGGTGATGGTGGCTGGTTGCTGTGGCCAGCTAGGCGCACGCACCCCCTCCACACGCACACCTACACACGCACACACCGCACGCACGCACACGCACACACGCACACTCACACACGCGCACACAAACATGCACACTAATTGATTGCCTCACTGTTCACTTGGGTTGTTGCTTATCTCGAAATATTTGTCATCCTCTGCTCCTGCTAGTAGTTAACGTGTTGGTTCTGCCTCTGGCGTCTGGTTTGGTTTGGTTTGGTTTGTTTGTTGTTGTTGTTGTTGTTTTTTTTCTGTTGCCATTTTCCGCCATCAAAAGTGGTCACACGGTGCCCGGAGGGAGGCGCACCGAGGCGGAAAAGCGGGCTGCGGGTGCGCTTGTGGATACCGCCGCTGCGACAAGAGTTATCCCATAATGTTCGTTTAAATGTTATCTTCATTTCTGCTGTCGGCTATTCTAAAGTGTCACCTTTCTTAGAAACATGCTGAAATGCAAACACGGACTGAGCCAACGCTATGTGAGTATTTTAAAGAATAAAATAGCCAAGGCAATATTAACGATCAGCACTAGCATGACCAGTTGCTGGCGCGAGAACCAATCCTGCGAATAGACGGAAACAGAAACGGTTTTGTAAGTGAGCGGAAGTGGACGGTTTCTTCAAAAGAAGTAATTAAATAGTAAGCCACTTCCTATAGACGAACTTAAAAATAATACCGATCAAAAAGGATCGTTCGCCGTGGTGCGGAGGAACTAGGAAAACTTTTACTTTGGAAACCCGCAAAATGCGTCCCGCACTTACCTTCACTTGTGGACTGACCAGATACAACAATGGATTAACTCGTAAGCGCTCCTGCTCGTCCTTCAGTCGCCGGACTTCCTCGCGGCGGGCCGAACCAAGGAGCGAGACCTCCTCCCGGCTCATGGCCCCGGTCGTGCGCGGTAGCTGTTGTACATCTGGTAATGATTTCTTCCTCTGTAGAGTTGCATTGACTGGAATACTCTGTGGAGGACGGAAGCAGCCGGTGGTTAGAGACACTCTCGAAAAACAGGTGGTTGCGATGCGGTGCTCGGGTCGGAAAAAAACACATCCGACAAGCGGGAAAACATAGAATGTAGATCAATCAGATCGAGCGAACGAGAATAATAATAAAAAGGCAGATTATCATACAGCACCTCTACTGGAGGGAACTCTATCCAGCTCTCGGACGCTCGCCGGGCCAGCAGAGCCGGAGAGTACATGAGGTCCTCATCGTCCACTTCCTGTTGCCACTGCATCCTTCCGCCTTAACTGTGTGTGTGTTTACTTAACCCCGCTTCACTCGATTCTCAATAAACTCTCTCTCTCTCTCTTGACCGGAAACCTTCTCTACTCTTCCTCCTTCTCTTTCACACACGCAAACACACCCACACGATCTCCACTTGTTCGCTTCACATAAACAATACTACCGGTCTGTTATGTTCGACGATCGCAAGATGGACTAATTCGCTAAAAGGCCACGATCGAGCACGATCGGCGCGTGTCCTGTGTCCGTGTGCGTACGGTGCTGTACCCCCCGTATGTCGGTGTGCAGTGTTCGATCGCATAAGCTGCGCGCAAGGTCCAGGGCGCAAACCTATTTATAGCGGCGCAGGAACTGGCACTGAGTACACGACGGCACCGAGTGGTGGAAACTCGGTCCAGGGAGGGATAAAATCATATGCTCCCCTTTTGATGCTGCGGTCCCGGTACCACCACCTCCACCACAACCACCACCACCACCACCAACACCACCAACTCCACTACCGCTAATACTGTTTGTCTCCGGGGGAGCCCAACTTTATCAACCCCGAACGGCGCCCTGCTGATCGATCGTCACTCTCACGACTCAGATGACTCGCCGTCGTACTAGCGACGCACTTCTTCGCGATGGCCCTGCGGGATCTCCCACGGTCGATGAATGAACTACCACTGGCTGCCGGACGGCGACGACACGGGGTTCACACACGCCCGTACGATGGGGCCGTCCCCAAAAACGGGTCGCCCTAATGTGTCGCCGTACTCCGACAGCAAGAGGAAAAAATGTGTAGCCCCTAACCGAAGAGAGGAGAATTAAAATCGCGTTAGGTTCCGACCGTGGCCGACGCCGAGAGTCAAACGGTTCGCCAAAAGGGGGGCGGAATCGACGGCGAAAGGGGAAGGGTTTTGGGCGAGCCGATAGACATCGGCGGACGGACGAGCGAGCATCGGTTGACAGTGGCTACGGTCACACATCACATCAAAGAAACATTCCCCACAGTTTTTGGGGTGTCCGCTACCGAGGGGGTAGCATAGAATAACAATGTTTCCATCGAACAATGTCTAAAACACTACTCGCTGGGGCGCTGGTGCGAACCGTGGCTATCCCTGCGTATCCCCACAGACGTGTCCGCATCCGTCCGCCGGCTCAGTGCACCGCAAGATCCTAACCTATCCCGCGATCCGACGAGCTGAAACGAGCGAACAAGAGCAGACGGATCCCACGGTTTTTGACGGTACCCGTGTTAACCACCGTGTTGTCTTGAGTTCTAAAAATGTACTAAGTCAAAGGAAGCCACCGTCCGCAGCTGAGTAGAAAATGCTATTTGTGGATCGTTCGGTGCGGCGGGAGAGAGCCGCCACCAAAAGACACGACCATCACCTCGATGGTTGTGGTTGAGGTTCCCGGGTGGGATTCTCCTCGCGGAGAGTGTCACATTCGAAGAAGCAACGGCTACGGACGAGAGGAAAGCGAACCCGAAAGAATCCTTCATCCTTAGTGCCCCCCTCCTCCCCGGAAGAAGAGAAAGGGTAAGATTGTGTCGAGTTCCCGCCAAGGACACCATACGTTTGCCAAAACCGAGTTCAGAGACTCTTAATGCTCCGATTGTTTTGTCGTTGCCTTGTGGTTCCGCGTCACCCGAAACCAGTTCGATTCTCGAAAGATCGCGGTGGTGCCTTCCCATTGTCCTATAGGACAATAACAGAGACATCATTAGAGTTCTATTTTTTCTACACGATTTATCTCTCTTCTCCTCTATATGTCTCAGTCTCGGATATTGCCTCTCTCCTGTTTCTCGCCTAGGATTTCGGCCAAGAAAATTCGAAACATCCTGCGGGCGGGGAAAAGGAAAATTCTTCACCCCAAAGCGTGACCACCAAAGACCATCGTGGTATTTTTCAAACCAACACTCGTGCAAGCAAAACATGTGCTGCAAACCTTCCCCCCCCCCCCCATTGCGTTGGTTGGTCTTCTATCGATTTTCCCGGGGCTTAAGCTGCGGATTTTTTTTCCGCGAAGGCGTCAACAGGTCCGCCTCCTCGCGCACACTAGCGATCGGTGTCAGTGTAGGTGATCGTAATGGCAAACACCAATACACCCCTCGATCGGGATGTGCGAATGGTGGATGTAGTAAGAAAATTCACCCCCGTCGGAAAACTTCAGCGCATGACTCAACTTGCGCCTGCGTTCCACGGACACCGACGAGGTGCACCAGCGAGTGTGTTGGTGGTTTGCCCTGGGACTGAGATGCCCGGTCGTCCGGCAAGGGCAGTCAGGAGGGAGGAGATGAGAAGAGCGCAGTGTGGCCCGAAAGCGGCATCTGGCAAATGACACACCGACAGTGCGCCGAGGGCATCGAGTGCACTGGCACAACTGGTATCGCACCGGGCAGGCGGGTGGTCAATTCGGGTCTGCCAAGCGAGCTGTGCATAGCTCACCCTCGGACCGTGGCGTGCCGAGTTTCACGATCAGTGTCAGCCGTGTAAGCGAACAAATTTTCCGTCGACCGAGAACAACGCAGGTCGAATGGTGTTCTGTTTTTCGTTGCCGGAGCACGGCAGAGATTGCTTCTCCTGTGCAAGCAAACCCCGGAGAGTGCGGCAGAGAGCACATGAGAAACAGTAAGAGCGAACAAATCCTACGGTGGTCTATCGATTTCCCAGCGGCAGCCATGTTTGTTTTCCCCGTGGTTCTCCCCTTGCACCATTGCCGAACGGGCTAGAAGAGTCGCACACCCTCATTCGACTGCGTAATTGTTTGTATGGCTATTAAATGAAAATAGAAAATTTGGGAACCTTCCCTTGTTGAGCCCCTTTTCCGAACGGGCAAGCAGATATGGGGACCACCATTCGCAACTCCTTACGTGCTGTATGGTTACGCAGCACATTCCGAGGGGCGATCGCGATCGCTATTACAATGTTACTAAGTACCACTTGCTCGAGAAAATATGGATTCATCACTCCATCGTCCGGCATAGGAGTGGGTTATAAGAATTCGATTGAATTGAAATTTGATATCTATTATCTAAACACATTTAATATGTATTCTTAAATATCATTACATAAACAGATATATTTGGAGTACATTTCTCTGTACATTGACAAGTTCTAGTGAATCGAAATGAAAATCCGCTGGTAAGCTTCTATTCAAATCCATTTTGAATTAAGCAAAACGAAAACAAATTTTATAGACGTTCTACCCAGAAGTCAACGGACAATATGTGCCGGACATTGAAATGTCTCCTTGAACCTAGAACCTAAACTAATTTTCTAAACCCGTACGTTGTCATAGCACTAGTTTAGTTCTTAAAGCAGTCTTATTAAAACAAAAGAATATAACGGTTCTACGGATCTTCTATCGTTGTTTACCAAAAGCTGATTTGTATGGTTTTGTTGATCTTTTGAACATGTTGCAGATTATCCGTGGTTCTATCACCAACTCGAATTTCTGAATTATTAAATTTATTTGTGTCTCATATGGCTGAGGTGAAACGGGGGTTACTTACAAGTGGATGAACACATGTTTGAAGCCGGCTAAAATTTCACCTATCTTGGGTCAAAAGCCAGTGACGACAACAATGTTGGAGAATTCGCGCTAAGGTGCTATAAGGTAGTAAGAGTACCTTACTCTAAGGTACTCTGAGACACCTCTTTCACTCACGATACCTGTCGAGGCAGCTGAAGCTGGGACTATATCAGCCATCTATAGTTCCAGTGCTCACATACGTCTCCGAGATATGGACTCTGTCCAAATCTGACGAAGCCCTTTTAACCGTGCTGAAAAATGCTCAGGTGAGGGTTTTGGCCTAATATGCGAAGAGGACTCAGCCCGTAAAGTCCTTGTAGGCTGTCCAGAAGGACCATCCCTTTCGGTAGCTGATTGACATTTTAATTTTAAAACGTTGAAGAAACGTTAATGGAAGAACAAACAACTTTTTTGCGTGGATGGAACGGTAACCACGCGTTAGATACTACTAAATATTCTCGAGTACATGGGTTCTTTAATAAAAAAAGGATATTAAGCAGTTCACAAAGTTAAGACTAGCCCGACATCCGATTCAAAATGTCTGGCACTGTAAAGACAAGCCCAATTCTGTTAGTCAATGCAGAATGAAGTGAACCTGTGTTTAACACTAGAATACATTGCTTTGGAAACTTGCCCGAATGCTTTTTAGGGGTCTTTTTGACCCCTATTTTGAAAACGCTATAACTTCACTATTTTTGAAGATTTTTCAAATCCGTAAACTGTTACGTTTTAGTATATTTATTGACTATCTTTTGGCGTTTTTAATTTTTTGATGTACCACTTCACCATTCCGCTAGCTCGGTGTATAGCAAAAAAGATCGACATGAGTTGAATTTTAATCCTTTTCAACTTTTATTCTTTCAAAATTTATCATGAAAATTCAGAAAAAAAAGTGGGCGCTATGATGTTTATAAATTAGGCCACCTTTGAAAAATAATTTCATATTTTTAAATTAACAAATAACGCCACAAATTGATCTTGAAGATGTTGATTTTAACATTTTCCATAGGTTGTTTCCGTTCTGCGCTTTGTTCCGTTATTCCGTACGCGAGCGTTTCGAAGCGTTATGCGCGATGCGTTACTATGGAAATTAGCGTTATTTTTAATCTTTGAGGCCAATTTATGGAGTCATTTATAATGGATAAAATATGATTTTATTTTTGAAATGTTGCTCAACATACTAACTTTCTAGCACACATTTTTTTTCTAGATTTACATTACAGATTTTGAATAAATAATTGCTAAAAAAACGCAATTTCGACCGTTTTTGCTATACACTGAGCTAGCGGAATGATGAAGAAATGCATCGAAAATCCAAAAACAGCAAAAGATAGTCAACAAAATATACTAAAAAGTAACAGTTTACGGATTTGAAAAATTTTCAAAAATACTGAAATTATAGCGTTTTACAAGTAGGGGTCAAGGGGGGGGTTTTTTTTTTTAGGGGTCAGTAGGGGTTTTTTTTTGTAAAAATATTCAACCGTTTTCGAGATATTAAAATCGAAAACTGCGTTGGGGTCAAAATGACTCCAATTTGGATTCTAGTGTTAATCAACGCATGCATTGATGAATAATATGTAACTTACGAAATAGACCTTCTTCACGAAGAATACAAATTGCCTTATGAATCTTTAGGCGAGATTCATTCATATGAATCTTTCCCCTTTGATTCTTTCAGATTGATTCATGAATCTTTTGGGATTCGAATCTTCAAATGTTGATTAACATTTCGAAAACATAATGAATCATCATGAATCTTTCATGGAACTTCCACGAATCTTCATGATTCTTTCTTCGGCATCGATCATGCGACCAAAACACAATGGGGGTCTATCTACCCATTTGTTTGGTGTTTAGTTTTCTGTTTTGTTAACTGGAATGATTCTTTGGGATTCTTGAATCACTAATTAAAAGTTTTATGAATTTAAAACGATGCAATTCACATTCAAGAATCTGAATCAGAATTACACAGCTCTACAAAATACACAACATGTAAAATCTTCACTACATACCTTAGGCTCCCTACTAAACGCCATTCCGTTTCCACCTCCGCCACCGCCACCACCTCTGGACCGCATGCCACCGCCTCCGCCTCCGCCGCCGCCACCACCACCACCACCACCACCTCCTCCACCAAAGCCACCACCACCTGCACCACCCAATGGCACACTGTTGATGGCCGGTTTCGACAGGTAAAGGCTTTCGGTGCGTTTCGGCTGCGTCATCGATGGGATGATGTCCTGTCCAAGAGTGCGCTGCCGCAGCAGCACATCTTCAAACGGCTGCTGCTGCTGCTGTTGCTGTCCCATGTCCGCACTGTGGAGTTGGTGCAGCGGAGTGGTCGCTCGGGAGCCGGGCCGGACACTACCATTACCCATACCGGACGCCGACGGGACGGATCCGTTCGCACCACCACCCGACATCAGCTGCGAACCACGGCGCAGTGTGCTAACCCGCTCGGCCACTTCCGCTCCATCGACGCCACGGTCGAGACCGGTCGAGTTTCCCATGCCGTAGCTGCCAATGCCCGTCGTCTTTTCCACCGAGGGTTGGCGCGACGAACCGGCACCGCCAAGCTTACTGGCCGCCCGCGTGTATCGATCGACCGAGCCGTCTCTGCTAGGGGGTCGCTTGTAGTGGTCAAAATAGTCTATCGACGACTGGCTGCCGATGGCTCCGAGCGACGGAGCCGTGCGGGATGCGTTCGCCATCTTCGGTGGCTCACCGTACATGCCCGAGGACTGCGCCGACTGTAGCGTCGAGTTTCTCCTGGGACTCGTGCCCATGCCACCCATGCCACCCATGCCACCCGCCATCTCGTCCCGTGCCTGTAAGCTCTGTTCGTAGGAAAGTTTCGCGTTCGACATCATCCCACCGGGCAGATTGGCGGGGCCCTTCGCTGGCGCGCTCGAGCCATAGTAGGCCGCGGCCGAGCTACCGTACTGACCGGGGCCACCCTGGCCCGGCTTGCTGTACATCGACTGCATGCCATCGTCTATTAGCCGCGAGCCCGCCGAGTGCATATCGTGCGGACCCTGCGCTCCCATCGACGACCCGTACGGTCCCATCTGGGACTGCTGCATGTTGTTGGCCCCCGGTCCGTTTGGTCCCTTCTGGTCGTAGTAGCCCGACATGCGCTGGTTCGTCGCGTTCATGTGCCCCATCGAGAACGGGCTGTTGAGCGCGTTCTTCATGTTCGCCAGCTCGACGTCCTTCTTGGCGCCACTGTGGTTCAGCTGGTGGTGCGCACCGTACTCGTCCTGGCCGGCGCCCATCGGGCCCATGGTCAGCTTCGCACTGTCCGGCAGTGGGTAAGCCCGGTTGGTACGCCGCAAGCGATCGAACCGCTCCAGCAGGGACGGATTGAAGTCGGGCGCGAAATCGCGCGCGATCCGGATCGCCAGGTCCGACTCGGCTCGCGCCTCGTCCGCGGCCGCGTCCGCCAGCTCCGCCTTTCCGCGGGCGGTCGCCGTGCGGGATATCGCAATGTCGGCCTTCTGGAGCGCGTACTTCGAGGAGCGCTGGGCTGAGTCGACCGCCGCGTCTATCCGCTCCCGGAACTTGGCCGAGCGGATCAGGAACAGGTGCTTCTTCTTCTGGCTCGTGATCAGCACGTTGTTCTTGTATTTGCCCTCCTCCTTGGTGCCATCCTTAAACGTAGTCACACCGTAACCGTACTTCTTATTCGCATACCACTCGCCTTCGTACCTGTAAACGAATAACCGGAAGCGAAACCCGTTAGCCACGGCCGCCGGAACCATTCTCCTTCGTTCAAGCTTTACTCACTTTAATCCATCGCTACGCTCCGAAATACCGTATCCACACCGTTTGTCATTCTTCCACTCGCCCATGTACGTTTCTACGACGCTCGCGTCCAGCTGCTCGTCCTCTACTATAAAGCTTGCGTTGGAATCCGTGTGCATTGTCCTGGGAACGAGAGGTGACAAGAGTTGAGGAGGGACAGGTCGAAGGGTTTAGTGGGTGCTACTCACTTATTTGTCATTCCCGATTGTGATGATTCCGTACTCAACCAGGATGCTGTCGATGCCGTGGACCGAATACTACCCGTGCCCGTGCCTCGTTTCTCCAAGTCACCTGTACTTTTTTGTTTCCTAATTTTGAGTCCCTGAAAAGGAAAGAAAGGAAGCGAACGGTTAGCGAGAAAGTAGTTCACCCGGTCTCCCGTTGCAACGAGTCCTCACCGATAAAAGTCCTTTTTTCGTCTTCTCTACTAAACTGTTCCGCCGGACCGGGGTCTCGTCGGATTTGGCCTTCAGCACGAAGCCACCGCGGGCATCGTCGATCCGGTGGCTGCGCTTTTCGCCCGGATCCGGCGTCGGAGCCTGATTGTTGCCACCGGCACCGTCGGTGCTGCGCAGCGACGTCATCGACACGCGGACCGACTTTGGCCGAAACCGGGCCGCCATCCCGAACGGTGCCGACGTGCGGACGCCGTATCCGTGCCGCATGCCACGCTGCCACTGTCCCTGGTAGCTTCCTGTTCCCGGAAAACCGGAGAAGAAAGGCAACGGTTAGTTCGCAGCAAGGATTTTCCCCGATCCGCTTGTCAACTCGGAGCCGGAGTATAAACTCGTACCTCCGTCGGCGTATGTCTCCGAGCCGTAGCCATCCTGTAGACCGTTGGCCCATGTGCCCTCGTATCGGGCCGTCGACGATGCACTTTGTCGCACACCGTAGCGGCCCTTGAAACCTTGCGTCCATTCGCCCCTGTACACCCATCTGCCTCTAACTTCAATACCCAGCCCATGTCTTTTACCATTTTGCCAATGTCCCTCGTACGTGGATCCACTGCAATGGAAGAGATAAAGATACAACCGTTTTACTATCTATATATTTACAATAACAATATTCAATTAGTGCATAAATAAAGGAAGCAAAATATAATAAAGATTATATTATATTTTCCAAACTTTAACTAATAACGATGAAACTACATTGCGCTATCTCATTGCCCTTGGTTAGCTCATTATTCATGCGAATGTTGAATTAAACCATTTTGAAAGGAGTTCCGAAAGATTGCTCATATTATGATGGTTTTAATTTTGTTGAAATAAAATTATGCTAAATAAAACATCCAATTCTAACGCTGGTTTTTTTTTAAATAACGTTCTAACACCTTTAATCATATTGCACGTTGTAGTTATGCAATATTTCAATGTATTCGAATGAAGTCAGATTAAATGAAAATTATGATTATCCATGTCGTTCCTTTCTCATGCCTTTCCACGATCCACACTTTCATGTGAATGTTTGGGTATTAAATAAAAACAGCCACGAGTATATAAATTCTGATAAGATGAACATTTGGATGTGGAAATCATCATCTAATTGCCATCTCTATTGTCTTTCGATAAGGTTTAGAACATTTAGAATCTGTTGTGTAGCTTTACTTCATTCATCAAAGAGTTGAACAAAGAATAGATAAAGAAACATTGATTTTTATGTAACATGTTATTCTCCAGCACAATTTCTTATCAAATAATGTACTTTAGAAGGAAGAAAATTTTAGAAATAAAAATAAGTTAAACTGTACAACTCTTGTATTTTGTCTATAACTGTGAAGAACAGTTAACAAGAAACAATTTCATGGGTGCATAGTTTTCACGTAATATAAATAAATACAATCAATACAAATAACTATTAGATGGAATTAAGTATTCAATTTATACATCTTTAAATGATTGGGAACAACAAGGGCCATATTCAAAGCGCAAATGAACTGACCTCAAGCCACGTGTTAGAAAAGTTATACAATTCAATAAATAAATCTCCAAGAATAGAAATATAAAAGAGTCTAGTAAACCCGCTAAAGGTAGGCATGACCGAAGACGGTCGTTTCGCTAAGAAAGGAGATTTTTCAGTCAACATTGCTCAAAGCTTAAAATAAATTTCCTGCTTTTGATATGTCGATCATGAGTTTAATATTCAAAATGTTAAGTTTAAATATTTATCCCTCTAGGGATATTTTCTTTTGGAACGATGCATTGGATGTATATTTAAAAAGTGGAACAAATAATTTTTCAAATATCCCTATGTTAGATAAATAATACACTCCCTGATTTTTAAGTTGTAAAACAACCATTCGAAGCGGAAATTGTGATCTTAGCAGTTTCCATTTTTATGGTTTCCCTCCTAATTCACAATTAAATTTTATAATATACTGAGTTGGATTCATAAAGAAGCCGATGTAATTAAAAATTCACAGAACACGGCGCTCACAAGCGTGATAAATTACTGCGTGTAAAAATGTTTGTTTGATTTTGCCGGTCAAGTTAATAAAGTCAAGTTCATCATCGATCTTTGTTGATATATCCTAATAATCCTCCATTAGTCATCGGGGCACGCAAAAGCAGTTCGGCACTGATCTTGCCGCTCGTTTCGTTTAGCCTGAAAAAAAGTCACACTTCCGATGGCCAAAAACCAGGCCCCCGCCCCAATTGGGAAGTAGGGGTAAAAAAACCCCAACCGGAAACGAACAAAACGAAGCGCGATGAAATATTGCCCTGCACTCAAAATATGATCATTACGGATGGCAAGCAAGGACTCGAGTGTGGCTGGAGTAAACTAGCGGAAAAACGGTCGTATTCCGCCACCACCGGAACCCTCTCTGCCCTGGATGGCCGGAGTCAAATATTTGCACGATTGTTTCAATAAATGGGGCGGTCAGACCGGTGGAAAAAGATGCCGGTGGTTCGCGTATGCCTGTTGCGTGTGCGTTCGAAAAGTGCGGTGAGTAACGGACGGTTCGAGGACCGAATTGTTCGCGCAATAAACACGGTGGGGCCGCCTTCGGGTTGCCCGTGGCGCCAGCACGGTGGCGTCATCGGTCGTGAAAGTGTTTTATTCTGGCAGCGCATTCACTACCACTGCACGTTGGTCTTTAATCGGCGCACTCGGTCCGTGCACGGCCGACCCTGTTGGGAAATTCGGTTTCGGTTTGGGCCGGCGTACGGCGCGATTTGTAATTCGAGCAATAAGCGCTAGAAAAAGAATCGACAGCCATAGCTTCTAATTTTTACCCCAAACACACGTTGTGCGCCCAACATCCAACGGAGGGGGTAAACAGTGAAAGTTAATTTTGAGTGTTGTAGAAACCAATGGAAGGGCGGAAATCGACGAACATATTATTTCTGAATGTTTTTTTTAAGAATATAAGAAACTTTATCTATACTCTTTAAAAGATTTTTTTTAAACTTCGCAAAGGGTCAAGAACGGGTGCAAAGAATTTCTGCTATATTTATTCCACACATTTTTATTTCCAGAAATCGACAGAAAAACAGCTTCTACCACCTGAGCTAAGAATTTGGGAGCCTAAATGTTTGGCCTAATGATCTTGATCGTTCGTTAGCTGTACGTCTAATATTGGAAAAACTAAATTGAAAGCTGCTAGAAGGACGAATCCAATGTTTCACTGCAATAACATAAAATTTGACGAATTGCAATGAGTGTCATTTTCAGCATAAGTGCCAGATTTTATTTCATTGCAGTGAAGTCTGCTAGCTGCTTAACACAAGAAATGCCTTATCTGCGTACTACATAAGCCAGCAGTCAGATTAAGTTCAAAATTAAGTCAGATAAAAGGGAGTATTGCATGACATTAAATGTTCAAAACAATTGCTTGCCAAATGCCAAATCCAAGTGTTTTCTAATGATCGGGGGCCTCTGGTAATATTCAATCTTATTATATCATATGTTATTTTCCAATAATATCGCCTTATTCAAACAATTAATGTTGTTGGGAAGACGTTGTACAGATAGTGCTCTTATTGGTTCTATTGGGATATTCTATTAGGATTTCTCTTCTTCCTAGGCGTAACGTATGCATACCCCTACCATACTTTTCCCTTTAGAACGTGGTCCAGAATCAGCTGGAATTTGAACCTACGTGCTTCGTGGGTCGAATGTCTAACTGGCGTAACCGTTCGGCTGTTGAGGACTCAGATAACTATTTGAATAGTTTAAAGTATACAAAATCTAAATCCTTATCTAAACGCGATCAGAGTATTAATTCTAAAGATCAACAATAATTTTAGTTTCAATCGATCGATGTATTGATCAAATTGAAGCCGGATAAATATGAGCAATATAACAAAATAAACTAATCTGTTTCAACTATGAAAACTATTGATTGTCCAACTGATAGTGATAGTAGAAAGTGTCACATATCAATACTATATTGTATTTCATATATTCAATGTGATAATTTTGTAAGATATGACTCATTGATTGATGGAGACTACAAGCTGTACTAAAGATTAGTAGATCCTAAAGATTTTTCTGGTTTTATTTTTAGTAAGATTTGTTTGGATTTGTGCACACTCTTTGATGCAAGCGGTACAAGTAAAAGCCCCGCGCTTTACTTACCTTGGCCAACAATATATCCCCGATACTTCGAAACCGTAATGCCATGCTCCGGAATAAGCACCCTTGTTCTTTGGACCCGTACAAACTCCGTGGCCGTGGGCCTTGTTGTCCTCCCAGCCGCCACAGAACGTTCCGCCATCTTCGAAGTCGTACCGACCGCCGCTGATGTGCGTACTATCGGCACGAGCGGCCGCCGCGGCCGAACTGCCGCCCGCCTGCATTGCCGCCGTGTGCGCCATCTTTCATTTCTCGTCACTAGCAGTAGTCCACCACGCGGCTCGCTCCCGGCCGCCACTGGCACTGATAATCGGCGCAATAGTCGTCGTAGCGGGAATAAGCAATAGATGGTGCCCGTGTCGGCAGGTCGCCGTCGATCGGCACTGGACTGGAACCGTGAGCTTCCGCTTCCTGCTCGTGCCCCGCGTCGCGACCCTCGCGTCGTCCTTCGCCCCCTTGGTCCCCGTCGTCGTCTTCTTCTTCCTCGTCGTCGTCGTCGTCGGCGTCGTCGTCGAAATGGTGCAGTAGGACCAGATCTGGCCGACTCATCGCATTAGCTGGACCGGGACGCGACGGCGGATGACGCGGAGCCGATCGCCCAGGATCATAGCGAACAGCCGGACGGAAACACTAAGCGCACACGGAGGGAATATCGGCACACACGCACTGTACACACTATGCACACATCAAACACAACACCGTTGGTGGCGTTCTCGTACGCCCGATACACACAATCCCAACTTTCCCAACTTGCACAACGGTGTCCGGTCGGTGTCGCTGGTTTTGCTGGGTGGTTCCCGATCCGATTCGCTGCGCTTGCTGCCGAAAACCTAACCTAGATCACGAGGCCTCGCGGTGCTCGGTGTGCGTATCTATGTGCGCGGCACAGACGATCCCGCGGATGTACACAGAACACGATCAGCGATGGAGCGAAAATTGGTAAGAGAAAGCCAAAGAGAGACCGAGAGACCCCACGAGAGAGAACGAGAGAGAAAGAGAGAAAGGAGAGAAAGAGAAAGAGAAAAACTGTGAAAACTCCTAGCCTGGCCCGTGTGTTCGGGAGCATAATAGCAGCTTGGGTTGGGAAAACTGTGGGAAATCGGATGCGCGTTTATGGGACAGAGGCAAGGAAAACTCGCGCAAGGCATGCATGAGAGAGGTGTTTCTCGAGATCGAGTTCGGACCAGGCGCTTCGGCGATGCGTAATGGTTGGCAGTACGGCAGCACTACGTAAGCGTTCCTTGTTCTGCGTGGTTTTTTTTTCCTGTGGTCTTTAATTTTCACCCGTCTCAGTGGTGGTGGTAGTACAATAGTTTGCATGATGATCGATGGTATTAATAATGATGCTGACGATCGTATCGTATCATGTTGCGCGGAAGGAAAATTCACCACTTTCCTCGCACAGGGTGGAGCGCAGGGAAGGAACGTGCAAGCAGGGGACGCGCACAGAACACGGGTGGAAATGGAGACGATATCTCGGGAGTAAAGAAAGTGAAAATTCGAGCAATTAAAGCATTCGAGCATTACTGCGTCGTGCGGGCTATTCTCGCCGTTTACACTAATTTCGATAGGGGTTTGCAGGTTTTCCCCGTGCGTTTCACCGCTCCCAGTTTTATTACGGGGCTTTTCGGGCCGTTCCCTGTTTTGCTTCCGTCCATCTTCGCGGACCAGGTGGCGGACCAGAACCGAATAGATCCCATCAATTCGTCCGCCCGATATGCTTCAGGCTGCATGATGAGAGTAGGGTTTCCAGGGAGTAACTCCTTAAATATTGCCATTTCGTGACCATCAAATTATGTTCCCTTTGGGGCACGACAAACCGTGGGTTTTTCCATTTATCGATCACTCGGTGTGCGGTTTCCTTTCTGTGCGAAACGGACGGACGCACGGAGTCCTTTGCGTTCCACTCCGCGCGTGTTGCGTTTTCACTCAAATCGCACCGGGCGGGTGAAGGTGGTTAGCGATCCCCGCTAGTCCTAAGGACGTCGGGCTAGGCGAAATGGCTCGGTACACTAGCACCGAGCTAGCGGACGGTGGCCATTGTGTATGCGAACACAATTAGCATTTCCATATGGTCGGGGGGTACCGTCCATCACCCAGTTGGGACGAGCAGCCCAAGGGACGGGGTCCGGTAGCCAGGCAACCACATGCACGTCTTATTTTTACGAGTGAAGTAAAGAGTAAAGACCAGCGTAGAAGATAGGCCCGAGTCTCAGTAAGCTTAGTCTTAAAAATAGCACCACCGTTGAACCAAAAATTCGACAAACCAACTCACACGGACGGACAAACACACACACGCACAAAATGCTCGTCAACACATGCATGCATGCGGATTCGTTCAATACTGATATGTGCGGGATAGGAAATAAAATAATAACCACAAGCAACAAACACACACGCAGAAACCCAACTGGTAGCGTTTACGTATACACATGCATTGCCGCCCCACTGTCCGACAGGGTGGACCGCTAGTGGCCACCACACCGGGTTCCTAGTGGACGAAGATGAGCCACCTGGTGGAGGAAGGTGGTGGCAGCGGTGGTGGCGGGGTGCCCAAGGGCTACGCAAACCGCAAAGGGATACCGGAGGGAACCGACACACGAAGGGACACCGTCGGTACACGGGGACACTAACGGAATCGACTACGACTTTGGGGTGAGTTGTAGGCTAGCCTATTCACGGACTACTAAACTGTGTGTATAAATTGTACCCAAGCGACTTTGACAGGAGCTGCGTTTGTTCCCTTCGTCGATTACCTCACGGCGAGGACTCACGCACCGCGGGAGTTTGCGAGAGCAGGAGAGAGAAAGCTTGAGAGTTGGAGAGAGGACAAACACGAATGAGAGGGAGAAAGAGAGAGAGAGAGCAACCTTAGTGCGTTACAGCCAGATGGTAGTGTACTGCCTGATAGGCGACTACAGTGCGTGAAGGAAAACAGCACCACCAAGGAAGCCCTGGTACAAACAAATGGAATGAAAAACAATAGCGTCAAGGTCGGAAACGGTGTTCGACGGGGGTGTTGACAGCAGCGTGGTGAAAAGCGCCACACGACAGTTTCGAATACTTTCCCTTGGTCCTTTTTAGGAGAGTGGTATGGTACCAAGAAAACAACGTGGTTCATGCAGGTGACGCACTAGATCGGGGTTACTATCATTGATTGGAATGATTTCTTGAAGTTTTCCCTCAACGGATCACTGTCCAAGCCACTAACGCGTTGGACTGGCATGAGCTCTGCAATGGATTTACACCAAAAATAAAAAATGACTACAATGAATTCACTATTGGTCATCTAAGCCTTTGCCTGGTAGGTCTGGGGGCTCCCTTCATCATATCGCACTCTTAGATGGATTGCGCAACCAAATTTATATAAACATATGCAAGGAATGCATGATGGAGTTCAAGTTGTCCATCCAGTCTAACCATAATATTTTGTATAACAAGACATCTTCTTCTTCTTCTTTCGTTATATGAGTCGGGGTATATCCTCCTACGATAAGTCAAACAAATTTCAGTCTCTGTCTGAACTCTTATGAAGGGGCTCGTCCTTTGGGACCGGCTATAATAGCCATATGTCCACCCGCCGTCCACGGGAGGGATAATTCCTTCCATTTGTCAGGACACAAAAACTGGTGGTCCGCTTGAGTGACTCAAACAGCACGAGATGTGGGGCAGCTAGGATTTATCTGACTTGAGCTCCAGCTCGGCGTCATCATGCGGCCGTACCGTAAGATAACCTTACTTTTCGCTACCAATTTCAGGAACCCCGTGCACTGCTAACGATCCGCTCTGATGCAATGCCGAACTGGAACTGCCAAAAAGACATCTAATTTAAATGGTTCACACAATGGTATTTGTATCACCCATTGCCAAAAGGTTTGTCTTTAGGTACATCGTCTGCTGTACTAAAACAGCGTGCCAGTCGACGTGTTAATACATTTTTACGTGATAAAAAATGGTTTAGAACATTTTTTAGCACAATAATTTTTGATGAAATTTTGTTAATGCTAAGACTTGTTTTTTATTCCATTACAAATAGACAAATTATTTATAGCTTCTACACCCTACTACTATATTAGTTCAATACTTCATGAGTTTCGTAGCAAGTGCCGCATCGCCTGTCACTCACTATGTGGGTCATTGGCAGACAACGTGTAAAAACAATTTTACGAAAACAATAGTTGTACTAAAATCACCTCATGTTGGGAAACCCCCGAAACGCCCAAATGAGCTAAAGGACTCTGTGTGAGCGGCGTGGGTTCGAACCCCAACAGAGTGAGTACCCTACCCTGTACAAGAGGACTAAGTATCCACGTTCGCAAAGGAAAAAAGTCTAGAAAACCTCTAATCAGGCAGGGATGACCTAAAGCATGACCGTAATTAAATTGAACCAAGGAAAGCGCGCTACTGTGGCGGCTCTAGTGGCGTCATCCGGAAACTAAAATTTTTAGTAGTATTAGTAAATAGTAACAATCAAGTTGTGAATGTTTCAGATCTGTACTATGTTTTTTCGCGAAATGCCGTACAATGGAAATTGAACAGCCAAAAATTAATCCGCACAAATAACTGGAACACCAAGGTAATTGAGCATATTCAATAGGCCTGGGACCCGTTAAAAAAAAAAACAAAAGAAAATGACAAGTATTTTTCTTTTGTTCAATTATGCATAACGTTTGTTATAAAAATATTGGCATGACTAGTATGAACTGGGGGCCCGCGATAGCCGAGCGGTAGCGCCGGTTAGAAAATCGGCCCATGAGCACCGGGGCTCACCACCTCGACGGCGTGGGTTCGAATCCCAACCGAGACCGGAATCTCCCCTGTACGAGAGGACTGAATATCCACGTACGACAGGGAAACAAGTCTCGTAAGCCCTTAACGGGCAGCCATGACCAAGAGGTCGTTGTTGCGCCAAGAAGAAGAAGAAGTAACTAGTGGAATTTAGATAGAAATGATTCTCATTAAAATTTGTCTACTTTCACATGGATTGATGAGAACATCATCCTCTTCGTATGAGTTCCTAAAACAACATAATTTACTAGACCTAATGATGAGTACATCCATTCGATCGAAAGCCGTGCTAAGGCTGATTATGTTGTATTTTGATTGTGTTAAAATATTGACTGCCAGGCGGTTTTAAAACATTTTGGTAGAATATTTTTTTTATGAAAGTTGTTTATACAATTTATTAAACCGACGGTTTTTAAAGACCTAGCTAAGAATGAGCTTCCCAGAATTAATTTTCAGTATAAATATAGTTGGATTTTGATTTTTTATGGGGGAAAAAAAACTTTTTAGGATGAACGAAAGCTGGCTATCAAAAATGATAACTAAGTGAGTCATTGGCAGACTAAGTATCGCTTAGTATATGTTTGTAATTACTGTAGCTTACATCTATATTAGTGGGCGACCTGGCATTCAACGTGTTAAACGTGTTAATGGTACAACGCAGACTATTGGCTGGAAAATCAACACGTCCCGTCCCTGTCCTATAGACAACTTGGAACGTCTGCACGACCGTTGTTTGGCCATGCCCAGCCATTGCGGACCTGTTCACGATCAAAAAGCGATCGAATGGTGGAAATACGTGAACAATTCACGAGGTGTGCGTACGGGAGAACTTGCACGGGGCATTGGTATAGGTGAGAAGAGACAGAAAAACGGAGCGTACTATACGTTTTAAAAATTTCCTCGATATATGCTCTCACGCGGTCCCAGAGTGGCAGTATTTTAGGAAACAGCTAGCCCCGCGGCAACCGCTACGACCGCTTACGGCCGTCGGACCAGTTGGAACAACAGTAGACGGAAGGATGCTACTAATACAATCCGCTTCTTTTACCTCCTCAGTTCGCCGCTTCTTCTCTCTTCGAGGCCCAAATTCGTACTCTAACGTCACCGACCACAAAGAATGACGATCACTTTTAACTATGCTGCTACTCTATCTGTCACATTCCCAACAGCAGCGACAAATGCTGTCAATTCTACTGCCCGCACCAGCACAAGTTTTCCTGTACCAAAAAAAAAAAAAAATCCTGCACTTTCTCATTTGCTTTTCATCAACCTTTCTTTGTCTTGCCGAGATCCTTTTTCGGTCCCATTCAAGCGCCTTGCACACCATGTTTGCCCGGTGCAAATGTCGTACTTAGTGGTCGCCCAAGTTCACGACCTTTTTCGCTGACTGCGCTCAAGAGCCACAAAATGCGTCTCATGCATAATCCTTGTTTTGCGTACCACAACGTGACATGTTTAGTACATCCGCTATCGCGGCCAACCCAACGGTTTTCGAGCCATTCTTAGTCGCATAAACCGATGAATGGAATGATGAACGGCTTCCATATACCAGGATGAGACGAGGATAATGCGTTTTAGTGGCACGCGTCGAGGAAGGTCAATATGGGGCACCGGCACACGGTAACACTTGAAGTGCATCTCACAAACTGCCCCCTGGTGTGCGAACGACCTACTAAAACACCTGGCCCCAACAAAGGGGGAACGAAAAGAAAGATGGTAGTGGAGACGCATGGTACGAGATTAACGGTGCTCCAGGGACTGCTAACAGTGTACATACGAACAGTGCACGTTGGGACACTTGGTTGCCAGCGAGAATTACGGACAAAAACGAAAAAAAGGAATACACTACACAACGGTCACGCACCCGCTCGGGATTCGGCACCAATTTAGTATGGCTCGTGACGTCCGTTGAGAGCAGGGATATTCATTGTTTTCCGCAAAAGCACACCGAACATTAAATGGATGTGTGATGGGTACGTTTGGTTGGCTCTGGGTGCGCTTTCGTGGTGTGGAATGCTTTTACGCGTCCGATGGTATTGGGAGCTGCATATGCATGACAGGTTGTCGATGGTCGTCATCGTAGCCGCCGTCGAAAATACGGCCTGCGATTGACGTTTGCGGACTTCACCACCAACGGTCGCCACACCGCGCGCGCTATACAAAGTAATACAATCGAATTGGTCATGAACGTCTCGGTCGACCCAGAGTACATGGGAGATGTTGGCAGCGAGCTGACCGATCAACTTTGTCGCCTTATACACCACCAGCATGGGACCTAGACCCGCATACCATCGAACCACTACCGAACCACACAAGGACATACCACTAGGATACTTTCAACATTTCGTAAGAAAATCGATCAGTCAGACATTGATTATTGGCCTCAGGTCCACAATTTGGACAGGCGTGCAATTCTATACGCCTAAGCACATTCTGTTTACTATAATCGAAATATTGCAGCACCCATTAGCACCACCTGCCATCCGAGCGCTGCTCGATCGACGATGTTTTTGTTTCGAGCAGTTTCGAGCAGCGTGAACAGAAGCATCACCCCCCGCTGGAGGTATTTCCGGATGCTCGGACCACGGTGAGGCCAATGTTTCTACTAAGCAGACTAAGACTTTTCAAACCACTTGAAACACGTACGTTGTCCACTCCACTGTTCACATGCACAAGCACCACTACGGTTAGAAAAAAAAACGTATCGATGATGATACCTTCCTGTGGTATGCGTGTGATACTGCTCAAGGTTAATAAATTGCCCAATATCCGACGGACCACATTACAACAATGTGCCACCTTTTAGGACGCTGATGGATGATGATAAGATGGGCCACGGTTAGTATACTAACAAAGAGCATATTTTAAGGATAATCTGCTACAGATGCGGTTGTCGTTTGGAGCACCGACAGCGGGACGGATAGCGGCGAATGAGTTGAAGAGGAACAATAACATAAACACACACACTATCAAACTCACAAACACACGAACAAAGGAACACACTAAAAAACGGACAGGACCATGCGCTGCACGCAATCGAACAATGGCTTCCGGAAGCTAGACGAACGGCTGTGTACTAAAGGGTTGTGTGTTTATGTTGCTCGTTTGTTTTCAATTAATACAAGAAAAAAAGAAGGTTCCCATGCTGGTGGGGAAATGCATGTGACGGAAGGACTGCGGCGAACCGTGCGGCAGCACCTCATCCGCCGTCGTTCGAACACTTCCGTCCCAAAACACAATCGCAGTAGTGCGTGCGATGCAGATGACGGGGATGGATGGCTTCGCTTGGCCTACTTTCTCCCACGGCAACACAGTGGAAACAGCAATACTGTCAACGCTGTCAAACGTCGTCGTCGTCGTCGTCGTCGTCGTTGTCGCTACTAAACACTACTACCGGGATTAGGGTTTTCCGTACCGTGTTTCGTGAACGGATTGGGACGAATAGATGGACGGATGGAGCCAACAAAAGGTGCCAGGTGCACGCCAGCCACGGATCTCCGCACACTTTTGCTATGCAGGAAGGTTTTGCGGTGTCGTTTTGGGGGATGGTGACGGATGAAGTTGAAGCTTTTCGTTATCTTTCTAAACCGTTGTAGCTATATCTACCGTTTCTATCTATCCGCACATGCACGCAAAGATGAGGTACGCGTACGTATTGCAGCTGGCTTCTGGTGGGCCTGTCCCTCATCCACCGCACCGACTTTTCGCTTCTCTTGACCACCACCACAATCGCGCACACGGGATCGATGGAGGAGCAGAACCGAGTTTCCACTGCCTCGCACTACAATGACACTGTACATACGTTGCGTAGATTCATCTACCTTCCACTCGGTTACGACCTTGCCGGACCCAAGTTGCGGGGAGGGTGCTGCTTGCTTCACAATTTTCCCAACGCTTTCCTTTGCTCTGCACTTCGATCTACCACTTTTCTTCGTCGTCGTTGGGGACAGCCTGCTGCGCGGCCGCTGATGATTGCTTTCTCGGTTTGCGGAGCTGGTCGGTTTCGGAAAAGCCAAAATCCCATCCGCTCGAACTTGCACTGGATTCGTTAAAATAGTTTCGTCGTTTCGTTACTATTAGTTTGCTCGTCGTTTCGTTTCGTCTTGGTGCGGGCAACCTTTTCCCCTTTTTTCCTTTTCTCTTTGGCTCAATCGAACGATTTTTCCCGTGACTGCGGAACGAAACGTTGCTCGACACTGCCGAGATTCGTCCACTTCATTCACTTCGCAAACATACGGGACACGGACACACAGCCACACACACACATTCCACCTGTCCACAGACTCACACACATGCACACGCTCGCACAGGGTCACACGGACAACGTCGAAGTACACACGTATGATGGCGGAGAGGAGAGTGCCACTGATGTTCGTCACTTTGATCTTATTTGGGATATTTTCCAACCTTTGCCGTTTTCGTTTCTGCCCGTTGCTCCTTAGTCCACCCACCTTTCGGTTGCCCTCCGTGGGCCAATCTGGAGAGAGGTTTCGGTCAGGACTCACTCCCCACCAGCGCCAGCCACATTGCCTTCGCTACCAGGGAAAAATCCTCGCAAGCAAAGACGGCTCGCTGGATGGTGGAGGACACACACAAACTGTATTGTGAAATCGGAAATATATAAAAACCATCAAACGGGAGCGACTGTCTGTCCTGTCCGCGCACACGGAGACACAATGAGGGACCGTTTCGTCGATGGGCCGCTGTCAAAAAAGAAAGAATCGCCCGCCGAGAAAAATCGCCCATGCTCGTCCGGTCGGCGGTACGTGTGAAAACCGCTCGCGCGGCACGGGAAAACCCGTTGCGAGCGGCCGGAAAAACGGCGAGAGCAGCGCGAGCGAAAGTACCGGAGAGAAAGGACACGTGTATGTGTGAATGTGTGCGCGTACGGGTGCTAAAATGGGATAGCATAGACGGTGGGCAGAGTGAGACGAAGATAATCCTGCCACGAGAGCATTATTGTGCTCCCAATAATCCGCGATGGAAGTGAGAAAATTCGTAAAGAAGAGAGTAAACCTGACGACAGAGTGTGCGAAAGAAAATCCCATCGAGCAGGAAAGCAAACCATGAGGGGGTCGAATGTACAGCGGGAAAAATAAAGATAGCAAACAGAGTCCCGACAGAGAGGCGATGGTGGAAAATGCCACGAGAAATTCGGAGAAAAATTCCGAGGGAAATGGTTACTCACTTTACTGCTCTTCGCTAGCACATCGTGGCTCGGAAAAGGGGGTAAATTCATCATAGGGACGGAATAACCCCCTAGAGATATCCGCAGGACGGCTACGATCGAATCGAGCCCCCTTTTTTGGTGGGGGGTAGAAGGGGCGGTGAAAGCAGTTTGCCTCACGTGTGAGAAAGAAGAAGAATCCCATTGAGGGCCGCAGTATGCGTTGGGTGGAATAGCATTAACGAGGAAGAAAAGTACGATACTGAAATCATATTTCACCATATGCCACATTCCGACGGTGGGAATTCCTTTGCTCACCTTTCAATAAGGGATAGCAGAGGGAAAGAAACGAATGAGGGGAAAAGGGATTCCACCCCGTTTCCAATTGCTCTCTTTCGGTGTTCCTCCTTCTTTCACCGTTCTTTTCGCTTTAGTCCACGGATTAGAAAACACACTTCAGGGAAATTGATCCCCCGGTGAACTATGATGACATATGCTAGACGAAATCGTTCCGTCCGCTCGTGGTATGGGGTTCCCCAAGAACTGTTGAACCGTAGCGTAGAAATATGAACAGATGGGCGTCTAACGTGACCCCCTTGTCGGGAAAAAGTTTCATAAACCACGCCGCAACCTGTTATTTAAATCGTCGCTTCCGATTGAAACGGGCCATTCAAAACGATCACCCCCACTCGATCGTCATCGGCGGAAGCAACTGCTCGAATCGATCGATGAATAAGAAATGAGCCTAGAGGTGGTGTTTACTCACCGCCGCCGCCGTCGGGCGTTTACTTAAAATGGGATGTTTCATCGTTTCCGGCTACACAGAAACGCCCCCGCAACGCGTTCCCGGTGGCGCATGGCGTAAAAATACTGCCATTGGTCATCGAGCCGCGGTGAGTAATGGCTACAATGAAAAGGAAAAATACTTGCTCGTCAAATAAAAATGAGAAACAACTCCTGTATGAAACCAAAAAGGACAAAGTGACAAACCTAAACTGTACCGAGCAGGTCGTAAACTAAACGGCACCAGGAACGCCGCCATTATGGGCCCCCGCAAGACCCAGACCTACTACCCTTTTGCCGAAATAGTACTATGATCTTTCGGCTCGCCACGCAAAGAGCACGGATTCTGATCGTACAATATTACGCAGCCGGGCAGGAAATCAGATACACCGCTCGGGCAGCGTACAGGGCGCGTCGTGAGTTAGTAAAATTAGACCATTTTCCTTGAGAATGGGCCGCCGTTTCGCTGCCGAATGACATTTTGTGCTGCTGGCCGTTGTTTCTGTATTGTCGGTATTCTTTTTTTCGGTCCGAGTCTGTCGAACAATGCACTCGTTTGACAGTTGGAAACATGTTTTTTTGGCGACCACTTATATTCGAAAGTAAAATGTGCAATGGAACGACGCAGCCGAAAGACTGTGAGTCAACGGGATCGCGTTGAAATGGATGGAGATCACATCAACGGTTTTGGTGTGCGAGTATCGAACAGCATGGAGTATGTAAATGGGACCAGCTGTTCGGTCGCCACTAAGGACGGGACGGGTATAGCGTTCCGCTACTATTACAAACTCGCGCGCACACCTGGCAGCGAAACGTCACGCCATCCTGCGGCCATCGTGCCCGTGCGTGAGTTACATTTTGTTTACACACATCATATGACAAATGTCAAACACACGCTTCAACGCACGTATTCGCGCAGGCGTCGGCCCCCCGTTCATATGCTCCAGGTCTCTCGTTCGGTCACTTAGCTGAACATCTTCTGCCGTACCATTCCACCAGCATCTCAGCCCTCCCCCGCTTCCGAGGGTTACAGTCCCAGCACACTGTACCGCAATGGAGTGTGTTCGCCGGGGGCTGACTATCTAGCTATCCACTTTGCGGCCAGATCCGTGGAGCTTCGACGGCAAGGGGCGTCAACATCGCGAAGATCCAACATTGCGACACAGGTGGCTAAATAGCACTGCTCTATGATGCGCTTGCTGGCGCTTCGGAGGGAAAACGAGAGAACGTACTCTGACAGTTGCAACATAAGAACCGCTCTCGGAATGTAAACACACCGACCCACGGTCGCCAACACCAACGTATTTTGATGCCCCCGCTCCACAAATGTTGGGGGGATGACATCACACAGTGCCTTGCAAATAAGTGGCCACATACGGTTTATGGAGGCATACTAGAACTTTGTCTTCTGACTGGTAAACTTACAACCCGGTTGGGGCACCTTGTGAACCATAAAAATGTCCATTTTATATTGCTGATGCTAAGGGAACACGACAAAGTTTTTAAAGTTTACTAAACTCGACTGTAATTAAAGAAAAAAATCGATTGAAATGATATTATGATTGGTATATTTGCTTCCCATTTCCAGAATAACAAAAATGTTTTTAATTCATTATAAAAGGTTACAGACTGACAACGACTTCAAAGGTATTGAAACGATCTCGTGGATAAAATGTATTAAAACTTATCACAGTTCATGAAATACATTAACACGTCGTCAATGACCCGCATAGTGGATGACAGACAATTCGGGACTTGCCACGAAACTCATGAGTAGTAGATTTTGTGAATTGAAATTGTAAATTGAGCGAAATTTATTCTATTTATAATTTAATAAAAAGCAAATCTTACCATTTGTTTTATAATCAAATTTTATCTGATTATACAAAGTTAAACTGTTTCGGACATTCTATTTTTTTTATTTAGTACAAAATATACAGCCAGGCTCACCACCTCGGCGGCGTGGGTTCTAATCCCAACCGAGACCGGAATCTTCCCTGTACGAGAGGACTGACTATCCACGTACATAAAGGGATAAAGTCTTGTAAGCCCTTAATGGGGGCAGGCATGACCAAGATAGTCATTACGTCCAGAGGAAGAAGAAGAAGATACAGCCAGGGGACGGTCAGCTTACCAATTTATTAAACCAACATTTTTTGGAAACCAAGCCCAGACTAAGCTACCCAAAGGATATATGTTTATAATGACTGTAGCTTACTTGTATATCAGTATACAACCTCAGCGATTTTGTAGGCAGCGTTACCACTCAGCTGTCGCAGACCTCTTAGAAAAGCCAGGAAGATGTTATCGCTTCCTGGTGCCTTTACATAAACATCTGGTCTTCAGAATCTGGTGAGTACTTAAAGCCATATGGTATTGATACATACCTGAACCTTAAATACTAAAATAGTAAACCAACTTTTCAATCAACATCTAAAAGCAAGATGCATAGAAAACTTACATACGAGTATTTTAAACTAATTATTATTTGAACTCACTCAGTCTCATGCTTGCTACACCTTCGGTTCATGGTTCAATCGCCCAAGGTCACTGGCTTGACTTTCGCCTTTAAAAAGACTTGCCGTGCCACTCGAGTTATCGCCGTTCGAAGCCTTTGCAATTAATCGTTGCAACGGCATCTACTGGAAAACGGGATTGATGGACGGCTGCATATCATCAGACTCGGTAGGACCGCGAAAGCCTTCGAGCGAAATGAAGAAGACAAAGACCGCGACTTAACCCCTGCGACGGTCCGCCATCTGAAGGCCGGATCGAGAGTCTGTGGGGAGCAAGGGCTATCGGTACAGGTTTTTGGAGGTTGTCGTAAAGCGATTTCCATTTTCGCCCGCAGCATCGAGGCTGTGCTGGTGGTGGTTATTTTGCTATCGGTGACCATCTGGGGCCAGAACTTTACATCTCTTTCCATCAGTGGTTTTTCTCTGTCACATGACTTTGGGAAACTGGATTGTGATTTTTTAGTTTAATTTAGTTGACATTATAGTAATTCAATTTAGTTGCCATTAAAGTAAGGTGGGGCAATACGCGTCACTTAAGTGAAAAAAATTGATTTCTCACAGTCAGTGCAACATTGTTTATCTTTTTATCTTTTTTTAGGTACTAAAAATTATCTAAACAACTTTGTAAATCGCAATAGATAGGGGTGACTTGAGCGATATACATTCCTGAGGCAAAACGTACCCTTTCCAATTTCTTATGGAAAACGCTTGTTTGGTCGCGAAAACTGTAGTCGCCCTGCAAGAGTGAATAAGGTCACCCTGCGAGTTTGGTAGCTCTAAATCAACGGAAACGCGATATAAAACAAACACATCACTGCTTCGGACAGGTTCTGATGTAATTTTGCTGAACACTCCGCTAAGGAATAAATAGTACAAAAATTGTTGTTTTTATATATGAGACTATTTTTATATATTCTTAATAATAAGAGCTTCAAACTTTTTATGAAAATTTTTGTAAGTATGCAGATTTACTCGTATTTTAATTAAAAATGTGTTCAACTTATAGTTGGGGTTTAATGCACCTTCTCTTGAAGGTCGGGGCAAAATGCATCAGTTTGTAAACAAACTGAAAAGAACTCTTATCAATATGATTGATAAGAATATATAGGGTAACTGTACCAATAGTGGTGCACTTAGTACTGTAAATACCAAATAGGTGTAATTTAGGAGTGTTAAGAACACAATATTCTACATATTTGAATCAATTATGATCGAAACATGGCTTTTCTTCTGACAAACATCTATTTTCACCGTAAACCATACAAAATACACGAAAAAAAGCGTATTTTTCTTCCTAGTCGGTTGCTCCTATTATGGTGGTATGGTTCCTATAGTTGTGGTATTGTGTTCCTATAGTGGTGGTAGTACGAAAAACTTGAATATATTTAGACTATGACTTATTTTTGAAGCATATTTCAAACAAAACGGTAAAATACTCCTTGACCAATGCGTTGTCATTGAAAAAACTGTATTGTTTTACCGAAATATGTCCAATTTCAATTAATAAAAAATGCTCTGAATATTACAGATAAAACTATAGTATATGCTTTATAGCGTATCCTTCGTCCGCTTTCTTTTTTCTTTCCTCTGCTTCTTCTGCTGAGCCTTCTCTCCAGTTCCGCTTTGTTTATTTTGTAGAAACAGAATAAAATCACTAAATTTACCTGATTATATTGGCCAAAACCGGAATAAAACTAAAATATACTTGTGAAAAAATCTATGGCTACTATAGGAACAACTTGGGTTTTTGTGCCTATAGTGGCACTATAGTTAAAGCTATGAAAATATAATAAAATTATGCTAAAATGCACTAAATTCGTATAAACCAATTATATTGGGGTATGTCAGTAGCGAAATCATATAGTTTTAATGATTTTGCAGTGATTTATGGCCTTAAGGAAATCATGATATCCGTTATAGATTTTTAAGGAATGCAGCATGTTGGGACAACCTGTTTAGAAAATATGAATTTTGGAGCTTATATATTACGGAATGAGATGGTTCATCGTTTTAACACTCCGCAGAAGATCAAAGAACATTTCATAGAAGAACAAATAACTCCATTGTACATATATCGGCGTAGAGCTAGGATTTTATTCCACTACAACCACTATTGGTACTAGCGCCACTATGGGTGCACTTACCCTAGTTATAAATATGATGAATGAAAGCATTGATTTCTTGAATTTCATTTATTTCCAGAAACAGGAAATTCTTTAACTTTTTGGTTCATGCAAAATTGGCTATTTGTGGATTGTTCTTCCATTTTGTGGCATTGCCTCAATGTAATGGAGCATTATGCCTCAATTTTATGGTGCACTAGCTGATTACGCTGATTTCATCTGGGTAGAAAGAATTTTCAAACGAAAGAGTGTTTTCATTCGGAATATTGAGTTTTACAATCTTAAATTTTTCTATTTGCTAAAAATGCTATTTTTTAGTTTGACCTTTAGTCGACGAAACTATGTTAATATAATTTTGGCGTTTCTAACTATGTTTACACCTTAGTGTAACTACTTAAAATTAATAAATTGAAAGTAGAGAAAAACTGTGCACAGTTGGACCAGAACAACAGATAATCGAGGTCCAGCTGTAAACAATGATAAACCAATTCATGAAGTAACTATGAGAGTTGAAGAGTTTATGTATTATGTTTTTAAGCACGATTTGATGTTTCTTTGATTTCTTTTGCTAGATCGCTTAGAAATAATGTATTGTGTAGGTTTGCGGGAGAGGTAAAGAATGATGATCATAAAACTAACTATTTTAAAAGTGTCGGCATGTTTGAAGTATCTTTGTGTGTTAAATGGTATTTAATAACACAAATAATTTAATCAAATGTATTAACAATGCCAAACAAACACTCGTTTGGATGTAATGAATTTTTCATCATAAATTTCAATATGCGCTTTCGATATAATATATCGAAAATTCATTAGCATGTTATTCGAGCTATAGATTCCACAAAAATAATTTAAGAATTATGGATTTAATTGTTTGTAGTATGTGTTAAGTAACATACTAATGTTCTTAATAAAAACCGGCAGCAGGATTACCTCCTCTATCAGTGTTTCAACATACTGTGTATTTACTTAAATAAAACAAAACAAACGGCAATAAAATCGAATATGATTGTAAACACAATTCTTCTTTATTTCGTTTTCTCAGTTATACTTTAACTAAGAATCGTTCAAAGAATCATCAAATATGACTCATATTTCAGACATATTAATGAACACAATTTACTGCAAGTGCGGGCTATTTCCACCTTTTTGGATATTTTGCTTATTCGTTCATTGAATAATGGGTTGTATGCTTTGATTGACAAAATTATTGTTTTTTTAAAGAAGGATTAAGAACCTGCATAGTTCGAACAAGTAAGATATGAACTCATATCGCAAACGATAGAAAGCTTCATTTTATGAATTTTAATACGTCAAAGGAATTTTCAGAGTTCAAAAAGAAAACCGTTTTTCTCATGCGCTTTTGCCATAAGCTTCGATGGCCGCTGCGAATCTATGGGCCAGAGATCGTAAACATGCAGCCGACCGGATCGGGTATCCCGTAGACTCGGAACGGCACATCAATTAAGCCAACGTTTAGGCACCAAATAAAGACGTTACCACGAACTTATGGCGCCCGTTTCCAGCCCAGCTCGTCCTTTTTCCCTTGCAGCTTTCGGTGGACTTTTGGTTTTGAGATCATCTGCCACGAGCTGGGCGTAGCGGAGGATTTGAATGACATCTGCGACATATGCAAATCCTGCCTCGGCTGCTGCTGTCTGCCTCGACCAACGGCATGCAAAACCCGTATCCCCGTCACTCGGCCCACGTTTTTCCATTTAATTTTCTTGCAAAAAGAGAATACCAACTCACTCGTTCCGCCGTCGCTGTCGGCATCCTGCAACGCTCCTCACATTAATGAGAAAAACATTGTGATCGACTAAGATCGTCCCGCCGATGCTCTACCACGCATTGGATGGCACATCCACCCTCCTCTTCACCCCATCGCCGCGTGATGCTTTGATAATGTGGTTCATAAAGTACCAATCCCAACGATGATACGCAACGCGATCAGCATGTTTTCACGGCCCGATCGCCATACCAACGATCAACGCAGCAAGTCATCGTCATTACCGGCGGGCTAGGTGGTAATCTGTGTGTGTGTATATCTTTTCTTTATTTTTTTTCAAGCCAAAGTCAGGGCAGCCCTCTTAGCTTCTCAACCATTTCAATGCGCGGGGGTTGGACAGGTTTTTTTTATTCGGTCCGCTGGTGTTATGCTTATGTCCCTTTGCTCGCACCACTTGATTTCCCCTGCTTCCCCCGCCGTCCCGGACGTCAGTGGACGTTTTTTGATTTTATTAGTCAACCCATTAGATGGTAATGACCATTGTGGAACCGCACCGTCGTAACCTCCCGGCTTTGGAGGCCAGCTGATTTTGCCATACCAGCGTTTTGTGACATTTTTATTTCCGACCTGGCAGCCGGACGCTTGGAGAGGCGTTTAGAGAGATTTTCAGATGTCCACCGGAACGTCCACTGGCCACTCCCGTCTGCGGGTATCCGTGCTTCCCCTCTTCTCCCCTCGCAACCACTTCCAAACACCCGGGGCGGGACGGGAAAGCCCCTTCTTCGGCAATCATAATCTGTTTCACAAGCGGGCCAGCATCCGTGATCGTCACCTTCGCCTCGCGAGATGCGCGAGACCGCCTCCCTGGGCCCTTCTCCACCCCACCCACAAAACGGATGCGCACATACGAAACACGCACACAGCCCTCATCGCAACACCGCCCACCTAGGAAGCTCGTAAAGCAGGCAAACGGCGGGCACAAGGCAGTCCGTGGACCGCGACTTGGATCTCTCGCGATCTCGCGTCTAGACGTCGGTGGTACGTGCAGCGGCTTAGTCTGCTGTGAGATCCCACAGCGTTTGGTCGATATTTGTTCACCCGCCGCTTCGTGGGCTTCGTCGTCGCTGGATTGTCGTTTGTATCCGGAGCTGAGGAGCTGCTGCTGGCGCGCATAAGAAGTTGGTGAGTCGTGGTCGCAATCGTCTGTAGCCGAAAGGACCTTTTCGGAGTACGTGCCAGAGGTTCTGCGCGTGGAAGTTCCGGTTCGTGCGAAGAACCGAAGGACGAATCGGGGTTTATTGGTGTGTCGAATGTTAGTGACCTGTTTTGTGCTACCCTCGGTGGAAATTGTGTAACGGAAAAATTGAACCATAGAGTGACACTTGTACAAAACACGCTTGAGAATCGTTCGGCAGGATTTTAGGATAAATCGCAATTCCCCGTTCAGCAACAACTGGTGAACAATAGTCTGATCCTCCAAAAAGCTCCAGTACCCAGACCAGAACAAAGTCGAGAGTGATGTGTGGAAGTGCGATGAACCAGATCGATCGCCGAAAGTGCACCGAAGTGCACCAGTTCGATCGTTCGCGGTAACGGTTCGGGACCGGGTTTTCACGCCGTCCGGTAATTTCGGGCCCATCGCGACCGGACCGCATGTCCATTTTCGCCCAGACCGCTTCCGAAATTGGCAAATTGACGCTCGAAATCCCATCTGTTTCGCGGGCTCTCCCCGTCGTGGTTGGGGGTTTGGCGCGCGCGCTGCCGCACACACACGCACGGCACAGCACAGGGTGGTGTGGGCAGGTCGGGAATGGAAATAGACCGGGTGGGTACCGGGGAGAGGCAACAGCGGAATGCAAGCTCTGCAACGCGGTGTTGCAGCGGATGTCGAGACTCCATGGGGCTCGCGAAGCTGGAAGAACCGAGACGATTTCCACCGCTCCTCCACGCGGTCTCTATGTGTGTGTGTGTTTGTGTGTGTGTCTGTGTGTGTCCGTATGTGCTGCGCCGCGAGGCAGCCTCCACGGCGAGGGCTGCCCACACATTTTTTTTTTTTTTTTCCTACTACTCCACTCTTCTCTTTCAAAACGCCTACGCGCCACAATTCCGAAGCTCCGGGCTAACAACACACCGCCGCCAACCGCTGCTGGCCGGCTGCTCCAGTCCAGGTTACGCTCCTTTCCGTTCGGATCGTCGCCGTTCGGTTTTGATTGCTTCTGATCGCGTCCCCGGCCCGAACACCCGCCTTGCCTGGCGGACGTGCGTACGGACCCGCTTTTTTCCTTCCACTTTATTTATTTCACATTTCTGTTCGGTCGGAAATTCCTGTTTTTTCGCCGCGCTCGGCCGTGGCGTTCCACACCTTCTTATAGGTGTATCCCTGCACGCCAAAGGCCTGTCGCTTGTGTCTACCTGCGCAGCCGACGACGACGACCCGCCTCGCTATCGGGAGACGCCATTTACGATGTCACTCAAGAGTCACCTATTTTGTCGCCCCGGAATCCCGCCGACGGCCCGACGACGACGACGACGACGACATCGGTGACAGGGCGCCCGATCGGTTCAGGTTCGCAGCCCACCATGTGCGCGGACATGTGGGACGGCGACGGCCCAAGTGCCGAAGCTACCCGTGGTTGGAAATTAAAATGGAATCACAACATCAAACAATTAATAAAATAAAACCAGACAGTGCCCGAACGGCCATGCAAATGATACGGCGGCAAGGAAGAGCTGCTCGACGCCGAAGATATCGGAGGAAATAAAAGGCTCAGAAAAACGAAACGCATCGAACAGCGCAAAGGAGAACGAACGAAAACCCGAAAAAGTGATCCTTTCTGTGGCACCAGGAAAGAAAAAAAAAAGCAAAAACCTGGAGATATAAAAACGACGTTCAGCATTCATTTATCATGAAACGGGAACACCTTCGGATGCCGTGGCGGTAATGACGGTGGTGTGGCGCACCGCCGAACATGTGTGCCGATTCGAGAACATGTGTCAATTAGTTCGTAATGTAACGGTTGCTTTCAAAACGTGCCCTTCATGGGTTTACAATAACTCGACAGTGAAAATGATGCCAAGGCGATTAAGTGAGATTGCTTTTGAAACTATTAGCCAGTAAAACAAGATACTTCTACAAGTGTGGATAAAACATATATACCAGCACGATTTAAAAATCGCCCCGAGTGACCTAAAGTGAGAATTTGTTTTCCTATCGGTTTCCATCTTTCCCATTTTCCAGTATAAACGAGCAAAATGAAATCATCCCTGGCAGCGGGGCTGTTGCTGCTGCTGGCGCTCTGCGCAATCGTCCAGCAAGTGCAACCACTATCTCTTGACCCCGGTAAGTGTACAACTCAGCTGCACACAATTTAAGTGACAAAACACAATGGGGGCGCAGTCCAAACCGAACTCCAGTGCTGATCGACCCGGAAGATCGATTTACCGATCCATGGCGCCTCACGGCGTCACCAGTCCAGCCATTCCGCGTAATGGCGATTGAATAATGTTTCAAAAATCCACGCACTTCAAACCTACGTGTGCGCCCACATTTGAAACAATACTTCCCACCCGTACGGTTCGCCAGTGAGATCACAAAGTGGTATTGATTGATTTATGAAAATTCAATTCTTATTTGGAGCGCCACTGGGGGTTTTGCTGGGGAATTGAAACGGAATCTTAATACTCATACTGCAAAACCATATATGAAATTTCCATATTTCCATATTTGTTAATGACCACAGAAAAGCGTGTGCATTCATACGATCTGTACTGTACATCCAACTAACCGCCCATTTATGTCTCTGTTTCTCTCAACTCGGTCCCCGTGTCATTAGTCGCTTCAACCGAATTGGAAGAGTATATTAAGGATGATTTTCTTATATCTCTGAGACATATTAGGTAAGTTTCTGTTACATTGGAAAATTTATGTCTAAAAATACGCTAAGATAGTACGTTAATTTATAACACTTTTTATATTTTGATCACTTATTCGCAAGTTTCTTCAATAATCTGGAGATTTATTGGAAACATATCTTGAAATTAGTTAATATCCTTAAACCGATTTGGATACATAGGAACCTATTCTGATAATTAAGTCGAGCAGTGGGCAACACTGAGTGGTGTATCGAGTAAAATCGAAAATCTTATTGCGGTAGACGACGTCTCGATTTCGATTACCACGAAACCGCAAAAAACCCACTCTCTATAGATTTGACAAATTTATCTCAGATGCCTTCGGCCTCGGTGATCCTTTGAATTTGAAATCGACTCAGTCGGCAAAGTGGTGATCGACTCGACTATCAGAATAGACCCCATATTCTTTTAACAAATGTTGTCACACACAATTCACAAAGATATGATCGAGGATTATTCGACGGATCTGAATTACAAATAAACCCTAACATAACATAAATTATCATAAAAATAAACAAAACACTCTTCCGTAAGCCATTCATCTATAATGATTTTCATGTTTTTAAGATAATTTAAGATTTTGTTAAATAAAACATAACATACCATAAGATTCGTTTGGAAGAAATCTTCACAATTTGTATCACATAAGCCAGTGTTTTATACTCAAAATTTAAATAACGCCATGTCGTTATAATGAAGAGAACCATAAACTGTTTACATAGAATTTCACCTCAAAAACTCATCAACGTTAATGTGTTTGCAGACCGCGCCGAAAGTTTAGGATAACGATCGAGGCACTTTTCATGATCGATTTCCCCGAGTCGAAGAACAAATTCTCCTTCTATTTGGATCGCAAAAATAAGCGAGGTAAGTGGGCGCACGCTCTATTTCCCACCTCCGATCCCTCGAACTCCACCGGGATTGATTTATCACCCCGCGTCAGCCATTCTTCATCGCCTTTTGCCCCGTATCCGTAGTGACCATCGACATCAACACCCACGCGAAGGTGTACTCAAAAAATCTCATCCTGAACGACCTGAACGAGTCAACAACGATCAAATCGCTTGCGTTCGCGTTCCACCAGAGCTCGATCACCGTTTACATGAACTGTAAACAATCGTCCACGGAAGAGTTGGACGTCAATCTGTCCAAGCTGTTCACCAGCGCTGACGAGCCGACCGTGAAGCTGGTAACTAATTGCTACGCGAATTCATCATAATCGCGGCTCAAATCGGGCGATGCTTCCTAATGGCACCACTGATCGATTGTTTTACTTTTCACGCATTTCCCGCTCCGTCGCGTAGTTCCGCGAGCGTAAGTATCCCCTGTTTTTGGACTCGGAGCTGGAAAAGGCGCTGAGCCGGGCCAGCTGTCAGAAGATTTTGCGTCGCAATGGCAACAACAGTATCCACCCGCGCCAGAAGCAAACGGTGGAGAAGATGCTGAAGAATAAGGCGCAAGGTAAGAAATGGAACATCAGTTCAAACGTTCAGATTGCACATGATTTAATAATACCGGACGTAAATCTAGGGGAAGTTGCTCCGGAGCGCAACAAGAAACGTGACATCCGCAATTGGCATCACACGTCGGAAAAGTACAAGCAAGAGATCCACACCGACTTCTCGTCGAACCGTGGGGACATTCCCATCATTCATGGAGACTGTGACGGTAGGTTTGGCTTGGCGTGAGCTGCTCGAAGTCGCGATGGTATGATTGATAATATTGTGATTGACAGAGAACATCCTGAAGCTTTTGGGCGAGCTTCTGAAGCTGGTAAAAGAACTGAAGGAGGAAGTAAAGGGTCAACGGCATGAGATCACCTACCTGCGCGGCCTGATTGAGAATTGTGCCGGCTGTCAGCAGGCTCAGCCGCTGCGCGAAAACTGTCAGTACAGCAATCCGTGCTTCCCAGGTAAGCAGTTACGAGGACCTACTAAGCCATGAGTACTCACGTGGTGATCGTCTTGCAGGCGTGCAGTGCTACGATACGTCCACCGGCATGCGCTGTGGCCACTGTCCACGGGGGTACGTCGGTGATGGTCGCAGCTGTCGCCCCGGTCAAACCTGTGCGGACCAGCCATGCTTCAAGTAAGTGGTTCGATCGATCAACTCTAGCAGACTCTCGGTATTGGACCTATAAATTCTGGTTGCTCGTTCCTTTCCTCTAGTGGTGTCCAGTGCTATGACACGGTCGAGGGTGCACAGTGTGGACCCTGCCCGGCCGGGTACGAGGGTGACGGTAAGCACTGCCGGTTTCGGGACGCCTGCGAAGACAAGCCGTGCGCGCCAGGTAGGAAGTAATAGTCAAATCCCAGTCATTGCCATTGATTGAACCTCCTAACCAACGTTGACCAACCTGAACAAACCGTACGGAGACTGCCGTCGAGGAGATCCCTAAGCAAGCGACACGAGCTGTGGGCTTCTCACGAAACAGTTTCACGTACATCCCAATTCATCCCATGCAAACTCATCCGTTGCGCAAGTTGCGCTGTTGTGAATGTGGAAAAGGTGTTGTGTTCTTTCCCAATACTTCGGCGGACAACAGTGTCCGAAACGTTGCGTCGATTTATATTCCCTCCCCCTGAACATGCAGGCGACTTACAAATACTACAAATATTGTCATGAACTTTTTATACGCATAATACTATTTTGTTTACCTTAATTTTAGCCGGCGACGCTAAATGTACTTAACCTTAAGCTTTACTACCCACAATATTTACGAAATCCCGAGAATAAACCGATCGTCGTTCATCAACTTTGGTTAATGGGTTGGTCTATTATACTTGTTTTTTTTTTGTTTCTCGTAGTTTTGTAGTCACTTTTAACAGCTTTGTTCCGAAACCTGCTTAATCATCCAACTCCTTGCATGCATCGTTCCTCTGTGACAAATGATATTTGAAGCAGTTTCTATAAAGCCGCTCAATGGATCAGTATTCACGGATTCTTTAGCATACGGTAAACAGTCAATACTTGGTTAACACGTAAAGCGCTACGTCGGTCCCGTGGGGCCGACAGTGTTCTTTCTCGTAAGCCGGCGTCGTTCTGCTTGGACCGACAGAGCCCGTTAGGTAGGCCAGCGTTTCTACGAATCGTTGGCAGAACGGAAAGCAGTGCAATTTGCGCATAGCGCTTAACGAGTTAAGATCTGTCGACATTACTGGATATGTTAACAGACTGTTGAAATAGTATTTCTCAAAGCGAAGCGCCTCGCGAGTTGCATATCATAAAAGAGACGATTCAGACATTCAGACTCGATTATGTCGAACAAGATTTGATGATCAAATACGATATAAACCATTTACAAATAATCTATGGTTTTGCTTAAATCTTGAAAGGAGTTAACATCAATGCATATTTGCTGCTTTTATCTGTTGCAATTTGTATCCTTCCTGCGTATGATGTTTAACTTTGATCAGAAATATAATTTCTTCTGGTTCCAAAACCAGTGTTTTTCAAATCTCTATAATTCATGCAATAAGAAATCCTAGTGAATAAAAAAGATCATATCCGATCTTGGATCACAAAAGATCGCACCGTCAACTACTTCGAAGAGTGAATCACAAAACCAAAACCTTAACCATTTTGCAAAATTATATGTCTGACCCCATCGTTTACACCCCTCGCCCACTCTTCCGAACGTTCCCCATGAAGGTGTACATTGCAGTAGGTTAGATCAGCATCCGTTCTTCCGCTGCGGTGCCTGTCCGGCCGGTTTCACTGGCAACGGTACTGCCTGTCACGACGTGGACGAGGTAGGTAGTGGTGCGACTGTATGTGCTCCGGGATCGCAACAGATCGGAAGCCTTGGTTGCCAGTTGAGCCAGAGATTCGACGCACATGTTCCATGGTTCTGATGGCTCTTTTTTCGCTCTCCGGTACCCTCTACAAGTGTGATCTGATGGAGCCGTGTGATGTGCGCGTCCGCTGTACCAACACATCGCCTGGGTTCCGCTGCGATCCGTGCCCGGCTGGATACGTGGGCATCCACTATGAAGGCCTCTCGGCGGCAGGGTTCGATGGTTCGATGCAGCGGCAAAGGTGCACGGATCGGAACGAGTGTGCCGATGGGACGGCTCGCTGTGGCGTGAGCACGATCTGTCACAACACGGAGGGCTCGTACGAGTGTCAGTGTAAGGCGGGATTCATCCGGAATTCGTCGCACGAGTGTCTACCATCAGACCGCATGTGTTTGGATGGTACGATCTGCGACACGAATGCGGTTTGCAAGCACGCCGGTAACAACAAGTACAGGTATGGTATATCTCCCACATCTATTCGCGCGATTGGGATCTTGTCAAATACCATGCGTCTTCTTCAGGTGCAAGTGTAAGGTAGGATGGGCTGGAGATGGATTCCTTTGCGGTTCGGACAAGGATCTCGACGGCTGGCCGGACACCAACCTGCTCTGCAGCGATGAAAAGTGTCGTGCGGACAACTGCGTCAACATTCCCAACTCCGGCCAGGAGGACGCCGATCGCGACGGCATCGGTGATGCTTGCGATCCCGACGCGGACAACGACGGAATCCTGAACAATCCGGTACAACTCAATCGCGAGTGATTGTCGTCAGTGGTTATAAACGTGAACTTTGACTGTCTGTTCTCCACAGGATAACTGCCCTCTGGTGCACAATCCGGATCAGATGGATAGCGACGTCGACGGTGGAGATAAGCAGGGTGATGCTTGTGACAACTGCCCGACCGTCTCGAACGTAGATCAGAACGACGTGGACAAGGATGGCCTGGGTGATGCCTGCGATCCAGACATCGATAACGATGGTATTCGGAACGAGGACGATAACTGTCCGAAAGTGAGCAACCATAATCAGCTCGATACGGACGGCGATCGTGTTGGCGACGTGTGCGATAACTGCCCAATGATCCCGAATCCCAATCAGGTAAGATATGAGATGATCCCGCGAGGCGGATTATCAAGAGCTTCTTCTTCTTGGACACCCCCTACGACCGTCATTGGTGAATACTTTTTCTCTTTGTGTACGTGAATAGCCAGTGCTACAATTTCTCTGAAGCGTTTAAAATTAATCGTTGAGATTTATGTCCAAGTTTCAAAATGTACAAGGAATTTTGCTAATCCTTGATCCATTCTGTGAAATTTCCTCTTCTTTCATGACTTCTCAAAAGTGTTATCTCCAATTTACGTTAGTGTATTGAGCTTCTCCTAAAACAAATAACAAGATTCTAGAATTGATCTCTAGTTTTGCGCACTTTGTTTTAGGTGAACACTGAAATTTTTCTTGTAAAATTATTTCATTTCATTTTAGAACTTTCGCTTGTGGTATAATTAATGACAATTTTCATCATAAAAATCCATCAAATTCTACATAGATCTGTTGCTGCATTCTCTACCTTTTAAAATTATTTCGAAAGTCAATCAAAAATCAAATCAAGTGTTTGATAAGACAAGTAAAAACCCCTTTTGCAAAATAATGAATAGGATTTCCTTAAAAAAAATGTGAAAACCACGGAGTCCTGGATAGCTCGGAGTCCCAAGCAGTTGCTTAGTCTGCTTACCCTATGATCCGCATCTGGCTTTCATGCACTGGACCCGAAATCTTACTGCAACACTTTCTAACGTATTGTTGATACAGTAGTATTTGTTTCATCTGATACTATCCTAAAAACCTTTCATACAATTAACCTGCAATAGTAAGTGAAAATATTCGATGTGCACACATATGGTAGCACTCGCTTAAATATATTTAATGATTTATGATTTATTATCTCGCCCGTCATATTCGATAAGCTGCAAGAAATACCACAGTTATCGAAATAAACAAACATGCTTAACCTTCAACAGCTGGACTCCGATAATGATCTTATCGGCGACGCATGCGATAGTGATGTCGATCGCGACCGGGATGGCATACAGGATAGCCGGGACAACTGCCCGAAGCTAGCCAACTCGGACCAGCTCGACTCGGATGGTGACGGTCGGGGCGATCTGTGTGACACGGATGCGGACAACGACGGCATCCTAAACCACGAGGACAACTGCCCGATCGTCTTCAACCCGGACCAGACGGACGCAAATAGTAAGCGAATGGGAGCCATACTCATTAGTATCTTTCTCCAAAACCGGGGATTCTAATGCTTACTAACGGTCTGTTGCAGACGACGGTATTGGTGATATCTGCGAGGAGGACTTCGATCTGGATCTCATTCCTAACTACCTGGACAACTGTCCGAACAATTCGAAGATCTTTTCGACTGACTTCCGCACGTACCAGACGGTGGTGCTCGATCCGGAGGGTGATTCTCAGATCGATCCCAACTGGGTGATCTACAACAAGGGCGCGGAAATTGTACAAACGCAAAACAGTGATCCGGGACTTGCCGTCGGGTAAGGGTGATTGGCGTGAGAAAGCATGCGGGCCCTTAAGCCTAACTTGGAACCGGTACCGATTTCAGTTACGATGCCTTCGGTGGGGTGGACTTCGAGGGTACCTTCTTCGTCGACACGGAAATAGACGACGACTACGTCGGGTTCATCTTCAGCTACCAGGACAACCACAAGTTCTACGCGGTGATGTGGAAGAAAAACATCCAAACGTACTGGCAGGCGACACCGTTCCGTGCTTCGGCCGAGCCCGGCATCCAACTGAAGCTGATCAACAGCAACACTGGCCCGGGTGAGATGCTGCGCAACAGCCTCTGGCACACCGGTGACACCAAGGACCAGGTGAAGCTGCTCTGGAAGGATCCGCGCAACGTTGGCTGGACGGAGCGTACCGCCTACCGGTGGTTGCTGCTCCACCGTCCCAAGATCGGACTGATCCGGTTGCGAATTTTCGACGGTGATCAGATGGTGGCCGATTCGGGCAACATTTTCGACACCACGCTCAAGGGCGGTCGATTGGGTGTGTTCTGTTTCTCGCAGGAGATGATCATTTGGTCCGATCTGGTTTATCGATGCAATGGTAAGACCCGCTGATGAACCCGTCTTTGAAAGCCACTTTTAACCATACTCGAACCGTTTAATCTTCTTCCAGATAACGTACCGGAGGCGATTTATCGAGAACTGCCACCACGCCTACAGCGGGAAGTCCAGGTGGATCACCGAACCTGAAGCGCCCGCCTGGTTCAACCTCAGCCAATCTAATCAAACAACGTACAACTAAAAGTAGCCTCTAAAGTACGCGTATTTACACAACCGCTTCCACAGCTACCTACTTCGGGCTATCGTATCACTCCGCATCTGCTGCTACCTCAGCGTTTTCCGCTTTCCAGAAGCTCTCGGAACGCACTCGTTGACATCCGGTAGAGTGACGATTTTCTTTGTCCCGTTTCACAATACTTTTTAGTGTGAACTTATGTTACAGAAAAAAATTAAAATAAACGATATAGAAGTGCAAACGTTAAATTGTCGTTTTCATCATCAAAATAGAAGAAAGATTCGACTGTATGTGGAGAATTTGTTTTAGAGGATCTTAATAAGTTTTTATTTGCATTGTAAACGTTTGTCTTGTGTACAATTCCATGTGGTTGTGGAGGGATGTAATATTTTGAAATGAAATGTAATTCATGAAATTTTGATGAACTTCTGGCAGTAGGAAAGATGCGACCCAAATTATTGGCTCTTCAGGCCCCACTATGTAATCGTAATCGTTTTCCTGTTTTCGATACTCCTATAACCTAAACGCTATTTTGCAAAATCACGCTTTTACGTTTGTGTGACTTCCGCAAGATTTCTCCTGTTGCTTCAAGGGGCTTGCGGTGCGTTTCTTCCGTACGTTGTAGATACCGTACACGACCGGGTTCATGCAGCTGTTCGTGCAGGCGAACAGAAACAATCCTTTCTGTATCCGCTGGTCCACGTTCTTGGCCGATTCCTTGTCCAACCAGTACCTGGCAAGAAGCGTCGATTAGTCTTTCTTAGGAAATATATGCTTCAAACAATAAATTATTCACCAAAGCGACATAACGTAGTACGGTGTCCAGCAAACGACAAATACGATCACGATCGTGATAGTCATGCGTAGAGTTTTTCTCTTCGCCCTGCCGAGAACGTCTATGCTTGACCGGCGAAAACTTTCTGCAAAGGGTGGAATTTTAATTGCTTGGTATGAATAATTACGCTATACTCGGTTGCTCAAAAATACAAAGGTTAACAATACTCATAAGCGCCATCCTACTTTGCTTTTTAAAGCACTATCCGCTAGTGCAAAATTTAAAATATATCCAAGGTATTTTCAAACATGTATAAATATCATTTAAAACAACCGGTTTAATACCAGCTTTGCAGCTCTCAGTTACTTTCTGATCGAATATTTTTTCTTCGGGAGTTTCAAAACTATTTAAATTAACAAGCTGATTATGTGTCCTTTCGTCGTAGAAGCTAAACTAAAACATCATTTGAAAGAGCCCAAAATTACCTTTCAAATGCTGTTTGAAAAATAAAAAAGATAAATAAGTTACAAAGGACCTAAAAATTGCGTCAATTGCTGCGGCTGGTCTTCCTTCTTCTTCTTCTTCTTCTTGGCGTAACGACCTCTCAGTCATGCCTGCCCGTTAAGGGCTTACGAGACTTGTTTCCCTGTTGTACATGGATAGTCAGTCCTCTCGTACAGGGGAGGGTCCGGTCTCGGTTGGGATTCGAACCCGCGGCGTCGCGGGGGTGAGCCTCGGCGCTCATGGGCCGATTTTCTAACCGGCGTTAAATTTGACGATCTTATATGCAACCCCTTTATCATCAAAAATAGTTCAACCGAACAAAGTTAAGCAAACATTGATACATAGCATTGATCGAACATTCAAACAATTATCACAATAAATAAGCAAATGGAGATACGCTTAGAGTAATTTGCCAACCACCAATGAAGCATTCCAAGTTACTGACCTAAATTCTTTGGATTGGTACGGCTAAAGATTTCATAGTATATCGACCCGTAGCAGAAAAGGATCACTATCAGCGGGAACGTGTACATGAGGCACATACCCAGTACGTTGTAGATTATTTCGTACACTTCCGTTTCGAATGCATGATACGTTACGCACTGCTTGTAGTTGGTGATGTTGGGATGTTGTTCCAAGTGGAAGATGTAGGCCTTTAAGCAAAGCGAAATAGTACGCAACGGTTTACAGCGGTTCGACATCATGATCGTGCTATGTAGTATCTTTACCTGTGGTAAACTGCACAGGCCGGACGCAACCCAAGCGGCTATAATCATTAAATGGGCCCGATTGTCGTGCACTTTCAGTGGCTTCAGCACGGCGAAGTATCTACCGAAGAAGGAGCCAGTCGTTACATGATCCACTGAAACAATGGTCACAAACAAGGCACTCACCTATCAACCGAAATGCAGATCAGGATGAAGCTAGATAGGTACAGCCCGAACGTGCGAAAGAACGCCATCACGCGGCACAGCAGGTCCCCGGCATTCCACCGCACAGTGTACGCCCAACCGATCTCCAGTGGCATCATAAGAAATGTAACCTGTTTGGCAGGAATGACAGGGATTGGCAAGGAGTCAGTTCGGACTAGTTCTGGCTGCCCCACAAGTATCATACCAGTAGATCCGCTATTGCCAGATGGGCTAGCATTATGTTGATCCTGGACGAGGCGCGAACCTTCCGTTGCGCCAGGATGCTGAGTACCGTGAAGTTTCCGGTAGCCGAGAATACCATCAATGTGCTGGAATTGAAAAACATGCGCCACTTTACCGATTTTCACTGGACTCCTCCGCCGGATGTTGATCCATTTCTTTCCACTCACCTGTAGACCATAATCGATAGGAAGTGGCCCGAGTTGAAACGCATATCGATTGTCAGCGGGAAGTACTCGTCCGACGAGTTACCGACATAAACCGACCAGTCGGGAAGGTTCCGATGGTCCTCAATTTGCTGGTTCACTTGAGCGTCGGCCATTATTTTCGTGCACTTTGTTGAGGCGTTGAGCGGTGCCAGAGTTTCATTTCATACCTTACTCGTAACGATCCACTACACTGCACTTGTAAAAGAATTCTTTTACTAGGTTCGTTGAAGCTTCGACTACGATTACGGTTCTCTCACGCATGTCTTTAAACCGAAGTATTACTACCAATTTGTTGTACGATTTCTATCCCCACTGCTTTATACAACACGCACCTCAGCGAGGGAAGACAACGTGTTCTTCACGGAAAAGATTGCAGATACTCCACACGATTTCCATTCTTTATATTATGATGAGTTCAGTAAAATATGGTTACTTTACAGAATGATAGTATTTTTTAAAGAAGTAACATTGATCCTAAGGCAAAATAATTGATTATCTTATTGATACCAGCTCGGTATACCCGTAGATCATAAACAACCTCAATCACTACAATGCACGAACACACGCTTGTTTCACACCAGAAAACCAGGCACACGTATGTGTGGAGCGTAAAGTATAGAGATAGAACTGAAGGACCACTGGCAGAAGGGAGGGGGCGGAATGGTGATCAGCAAAAACCCGGACACGGTTCTGATCACGACGATCGTTCCGCTAAGCAGTTTGTTGTTGTGCGATAGAGGACGAACACTCACTCAACGCGTGCCGAAGAAGTCAGAGTCCAGTGTCAGACAAAACTTACCGTGATGGTCGTCGGCAAGGTCTGAGGAAGGCAAGGCTCACCCGAGGGATTTTGAAGCAAGTCGAATCATTCGGTATGCTCGGCAAAAGGATATCACTGATACAGGTTTCCACTTTTGGCTTTCCGAGTCCTTTGGTTGATCAACCGTTAAATCACTCGAGCAATTGAGCTTAACAAGCTATAGCACCGTTGGCAAGAAGCTCGCTCCTAGTCCATATGTTCAGGGGTAATTGCTACACTTACGGCTCCACTACCGAACAGTTGGAACTAGGAATATTGTTATTACAATCTGACAAACTATATTTCTTTCCGCTGTGAATAAAAAATGGGAAAACAATCCCTATCGTGCCTTAGTGAATCGGTGACTACAACGAGCCTGTCCACACTGACGAGTAGATGGAAGCAAGATAGGCTACCTCCTAAGGCTAGCATCTACCGACTGCAGGCGATCGGTCTCTGTCGCAGCCGGGTCGCGATCGACGGTTATCAACGTTCTCCTCCGCGTTGCTTACACGGCTACGAGAGCACAGCAAGAGCTAAACAGAGCCATCCGTATAAGTAAGGGCAGTCGGGATGAAATGTACACTACGGTTCCGAACTGTACATACATCCGAAGAAGCATTTTCACCGTTCAAAGTTACCACAGTGGTGGTGGTGGTTACTGTAATTTGCTTTAAATGTTCCTATAGTAAAGCATATACATATAGTATTTGTTGAATTTATGATTATTTTGTTGAATTTCTTGTTATGTTTCATTTTTTTTTTTCATTTATGCAAATGTATTAGACATGTTTCATTCAAAATTGGTTATTCCAATGATTATAATTACAAAAACAACCTGTTCATCTTATACCAGTCCATTTTATTGAAAGCAATAAAAACACACATAGTTGTCTTTTTTGGCATTTATCATAGGCCGAAACAGAAACAGAAATAACAGTCGTTTTATTTGCACTTTTCGTCCCAGGAAAAAAAACACAGAAGAAAAACAAGTCTATGGTACCTTCCTTTACGTTAGCGTGAAGGGGAAAACCTTACCTAAGAAAAGAGTATAACAATCACCTCCCGATGCACCTGTATGTACATAAAAAAAATCCTGCCTCACAGAATGAGTTTGACTTTACGTTTTACGCCTAATGTTTAATTACTACCTAACGGTTTTTTACTCCTCCCTACTACTCCGCACCCTAAAACAACAGCAACATTTTGGCCACAAACCCGCCAAACTCGCAAAAACGGCCGAGAAAAATATACGGCCGTTGTATTATCTTCAATTATCATTTCGCTTCTCGCGTTCTTATCGTGGACTTATCTTGTCAAATATTGCGATAATTTGCCCCATAACCAAAGAGACCGAAAGTAACGAAAACAAAAAATACCATAACAACAAAAAAATAAAGAAAAGGAAAACCTAACGCAAACTCAAATCGGGGGGAAAAAAACTATCCTAGTAGTAGCCTGTATAGTACCTCTTGCACCGTAAATATCAGTAGTGTTTCCCTTTGCGTTACTATGACAACGGCTGCGCATGCATGTTGCACAGCACGGTCCGCTAGCTTAGTGTGAATGGTGTAGAGATTTGGAATCATGCGTTCTCTGGTTCACGTTTCGCCTCAATCTTCACCGTCTCGCAGCCCTTTCCGGTGGTTAACTCGCTCGGGCAGCAGCTTAGGTTATTGTTGTTGTACATGGTGACGTCCGAGTCGAGCTGCAGTGATGACGCACCGACGCTGGTCGGCGCGTGGAAGTAGATATCGTTCACGGTGGAATCGCTCGCACTAACATTGAAGTGTCGCTGAACCGGATGGTGCTGCGGCTGCTGCTGCTGCTGCTGCTGCATGTATTCTCCCGATCCTCCAGTCTCGACCGTTGAGGGATGCATTTGCGTACCTAGCGAATCGGTCGCCGGGTCGGGACCTTTGCGATGGCAGTAGCCATTGGCTGATACCGTGCCGGATACGGCGTCCATCGAGGACATGAGCAAGATGTCGTTGTCATCTTTGTACAATTCTACCAGAGGGTCTTGTGGTTCGTGCTCGGCCACCGTCGTGCCCATCGACGCCAGCTGCGTTGTGTCGCACGAGTCCGACGGACTGTTGTTGGTGTTCATGATGTTGACGGGCGACGTTATCGTCGACGAGGTGTCTATTGCGTCACCTAAAGACAATTGAATCGGGTTGAAACATCGTGGACAACTTGAGTGATCACTTTATTCGCGCGAATGAGTAGCGCTGGCCTACCTCCCAACAGCATCTCCTGTAGCAAGCTATCGATGTGTGCCACACCGAACATTTTGGCAAGTTCAATTTGCTGGATCATCTGCCACGTGATCGACTGCAACACTGGGAGTAGTAGCAAAATCTCTCCGAAGCGACCCCTGAGAGAGAAAAGAATGGGGAATGTCGTTTGTACGCGGGACACAATGGTTCGCACATTATTCCCCTCCTTACCTTGACTCGTATAACTTATCCGATATGTAATCCTCGAGGTTGTTCAGTACCTGGTGCCTTAGCGATTTAATTTTGGCGGGTTCGTTCAGTCCTTTAGCACCTGGTGGTTAGATAAATCAGGTATGGGTAATGTTTTTCGTTTCGGTGCGTGGTGTGCGTTCTTTCTTTTGCACAATCTCAACAGAACAAAGCATTCAAGTTTGTTCATGCAATCTAATCCATCCAAGCAGCCCTCCTGATCTGTGTATGATTTAAAACTTACTTGGATCGAAGAAAACTAGCGCCTTAACGCAGGCCAGCTCCGAGTCGTCGATGTGTATTTCCTTCATGGCACTCACTAGCTCGTCGATGATACGCGCCCCGATGCGGGATATGTCCAGATTCGGCGACAGGTTTGCGTCCGGGCACTGCTTCGTGATGATGCAGTTGTTCCCGAGCAGCAACATGTCCTGCAGGTGCATCGAGCGGCGCGATAGGCCCAGCAGCAAGTGCTCACCGGCGTGCGCCCGCAGCAACGCTACCTGATCGTCCAGCTGCAGCTCGGCGAAGACCGGAATGGATTTGGCCCACTCTACTAATATCAGCAGCTGCTGCTTCATCGAATCGCACACGTCGTTGATGCTGGCGAATCGCTTTGACGACAGGTCGCCCTCGTCGGCATCATTCGTATCGTCCAGGGCGGCCCCGAAGTGGCGGCTAAAGTTTTCCGCCCGCAGCAGAAACTTCACCGACAGTCCGTTGATGGTGTTCTTATCATCCGTGCTCGGTTTGCGGCAGCTGATCCGATCTCGCTCATTCTGGACAGCTATAAAGCACAACATTACCGGTCGTTATTATGACACATTGCTGACCCTTGCAACAACGACTCTTGTACGAGACGATGCATACCTTCTTTTTTCATACCAGCCTTGAAACATTTTTTCAGTCTACAGTACCGACACTGGTTGCGTTTGTCTTTGTCCACCACGCAATTTCGTGAGAATCTACAGGAACACGTAAACGGACATTTAATTGGCCATTAGCTCCACAGTGACCTCACAACCGATGGGCGCGGGACGACTTACCTACAGGAATATGTATGATTTTTCCTAACACTACGCCGAAAAAAACCCTTACATCCATCGCAAGACGCGGCCCCATAGTGTTTGCCTGTGGCCCGATCGCAGCAGATTGCGCACGAGTTGGTTGCACTGAAGCTCCCGCTATCACCGGGGTGCAAGGGGCTAAGGCATGACTCATACGCCGTATCGGACGTATGGCTCGGACTGTCGTGGCTTTCTGTGTAGAGCAGGGAGAAAGAAAGAGGGAGAAAAAGACACAGTAAGATAAAGGATAATGCTTGGCGTGGGAAGTTTGTTGCCAAGCCGGGTTGCTTCGATCTCGGAGGAAATCGAAAAATAGCTTGCCGCCAAAATGAGTCGAAGCCACAATGCAGCCACGGTGTGTCGTGGTTCCTTGAAAGGAACGGGTTCCTATCGGTGGCCACGGTGTTTTCGATTCATTTTGTGCACTTTTTCCCCCACTTCTAGACACCTCCTTATTCGGCGATACTTGCCATTGAGACGTTGCCGCTTACCTCGCGTCCCGTCGTTCAGCTCGTTGTATTCTATTCCGGTGTTAGACATTTTGGTAGTAGCATATTGGCTCGCGAGGAGTGGTACACATTCTGTAAGAGGCAAAAACTGCATCATCATCACCACAAACGGAACACAAGCAACCTTCCGCGATTGAGAGTAATCTATCGTCTGCCGAGCTCGGGTCGGCACTTCCCGCGGACCCTTTCGGCCGGGTGTAGCACAGGCAACAGGTTCCTTGTCGTCGTCGTTGTTGCTGTTGTTGTGTGTCTTCGTATGTGTGTGTGTGTGTGTGTTTGCACACACGACCGATCGCTCCCTGCTGTGCTTGTAAGCGTGGTAAGACGACGGGTCACACACCCAGGGTGATTATTATGGGGCCCGACCTGCCCGCGCGGCTTCGAGATTACTATATATTGGCAGCCGACCAAACAATCAAACAACCGAGAAGCCACCCAACCAAACGAACGGCTCGCAGCCTGCGCGGATCAATACTGTCCGTCCGTCCGGCTCGTGGATGTTAATCAGTGTGGCCGCGGGCCCGAACTAGTACGTCGCACGGTTAATGGGCGAGTGCGACAACTGATTTGCCCGACCCCCCTTCCCCACAGCTACCTACTAGGCCCCCACCTACTGGCTGGTTGTGAAACTCTTTCGCTTCATCTCGACGCCGTTTCGAGAATCATAGCGCCATACTTCTTCTGGCTTATCTCTTATCTTTTCGGGAGCGAGATGGAAGTGGATTATTTTTTTGTTTTTTGCTCCCTCCCGTCTCTTCATTGGTCAATTTCTCACGCATTCCATATGTGGCGGTCGTGTGCTGCCTGACCAGTAGGTGTGCTTGCATCGTTTATGTAACGTTCTGTTTTTTTTAGTTTTTGGAATTGAGTACATTTTGCTTTTCCTACCAATCCTTAATCACATCAACCAGGATGCAGAGATAAGCCGGCCATACTTTCCTATGCATTATGTGTTAAGCCGCCTCGACAATTCGGTTATGGTAATATTAGAAAATGGTAATAACAACGATCGCTAATAATAAACGGCTCACAGACTAGTAAAAAATAGCGTTAGAATAGTGAAACTTGCTTCAGGTTATTTTAATCCCCAAAGCTAGCAAAACTTAATATTTTTTGTATAGAATAATTTCCATCCAACCTGTTTAGTTCCGAGGATTATTTTGCGAAAATCGGAAAATGCTGGAAAAATAAATGGAAGTTTACAATAATTTCCCCAGGTTTAGACAAATGAGTTCCTTATCGGAACATTACTCAAACTACACGCTACCCATCATCTACTTATGGTGAGAGGTAATTCAAACGACTGGATCACAAATTCAAAAAATCCTTGTGGATCAATAAGCAAGTGCGTTTTCAACAAGTTTCCTTGAGACATGATACGACAAGACGACACTATTAGTAAAGCTATTTTTATTATTCAAGGAAAATGGACTCAAAAGCTACGTGTTTTTGTAACTATGTTTCAATCATATTTTTTGGAAAATATTTGAAATAAGGATAATAATTTAATCATCATTTTAGTAAATAGTTGATTCGGCAATGATTAGTACAATAATCGTAATTTAGCATACGCCATTTCCTTTACATCAATGTCAATGCTTGATACACTAAGCCTATATGTATTCAGGCTCTGCGCATCCGTTGGAAATTCTTTAAATTTTCCATTACATACTCATTGCCCCAGTGCTTCACTCCACCCGCCCATCCGTTCCTTTATCTCTGTCCAATTGAGAACGGCAATAAGGAACGTGATCGTGGTGGGGATTGTTGTCATCAGCGCCATTCCTCATCCCCGGGCCCTTTGCGCCGATGATTTCCTAGCATTCGCGAACAACGCGAGAATCGTAGACAAAGCCTGGAGCAAGCGTGGGCCAACTTGGATCATTTGTTTCATTGAAAAATTGTCCATCTTCGGCGTTGATGGGCGTGAAGCGCATAGTATGTGCGAATGAGCTGGTCGACTGGTGCACGAAGCCACCCCATTGTATGGCTGTGACTGTTCATTCAGCGTTTGCAAATTTTGCCGATGATGAGCAATTGCGATATGGTGCAAATAAAAAGCCTAGGAAGATTGGGAAGTTTTTTTTTTGTTGTGTTTCCAGGGTTTCAGACCGGCGTCTCACATGGAAACTCGAGGCGTGTGCAAGCGGGAAATAATATAATAAGCACACAGGATTCGCACAAGTCGACCTCCAGATAGAGGAATCAAGCAAACCTAAGCCCACCCTCAGGCCGGGGGTAGCAATGACCGTGGGGTGCGGTGCCGTTACCGGTGCTATCGGTAATTATCGACGAGCGCACATTCGTCGTCAGCTTCGCCGCCCTGCTCAAATTGCCGCGTGTGGCTACGTTTTATCTGTACGGCCATAATCCACCCGGTGTAAAACGACACGATCATCGGATCCGCGTTTTTGAGGATCGACCGTCCAAAAAAGCATAAATTTGAGCTCGTACGACGCGGATCGGACCATCGTTGCCGGTCGTTTGCATTTGCTCTTTACATATTTTGCGCCTGCTGAGTTGGCGTAATTGTATTTGCTCGGAAAACAACGCGAGTCACGCAGTGGTCCTCCTGTTGCTTCGACCGTATGAAACACTAGCATTGGTACCAAACCGCACGTACATGTGCACATAAGGCCTCTCCATCTAGTGGCAATTTATTCTTTAAAAGAAAATACAAAAAAGGTTGTGCAAACAAGCACATCAAGTTGGAGCCGTAGTTCTGTTCATGATCATTTCCTCGCCATACTTCCCGCTGCCGGGAGGTTGGTGGAGTGGCTCGTCATGCTTCTTCTTGCTGATTTTTGCTTGTCGACAGCACCCGCCGCTTCGAGGATAATTACGTTCCCATTCCGCTGGAGGACTGGATGGCACAGAAATCTGCGAGATTTAATCATTGTTTTGATTAACAAACTAATCATAATAAGACTCCCACTCGTTGCGGTGATTATCTACGTGATCCGAGTTTCATATTTTTCTTATTAATTTGCAGAGCAAGGGTCTTTCAAACAGTTTAGTAAGAAGTTAAGACTGGGGTAGGAATTATTAAAGAATTAAATCGTATGGGTGATGGGATCAATTTATACACCACAGATCCACCATCGATCACAGCTAATTGTTTACAAGCAACAGCCACCGGAAGCAACACAGTGCGAAAATAGTCACACAACAACTGTACTCGATTGATTCCTGCAGAAAAATAGCACAACACACTACACAAACACACACGAACAGCCACAACACTAACGAAAGAAACAGCTTTCTATGCGCGAACATCCCGAGATCGCGACGCAAGGCTTTACCCATGCCGTGAGCCCTCCGTCAACAACGCTTAATGCCCCGAGTGTTGATCCCGGAACGTATTCCCTGCTCTCAAGGGTGCTTCGAACTATCGACAGGCGGATTGACCGCACGACACCTCACACACGGACACACCAACTGGGACACTGCGTTCCGGTTCCGAACGCTGCTCTGCACCGTTTCGTTCTTGGGGTTTAAACAATTTGCCTTATCAGTGCTCCCTCTCTCCTACGTCTCAACCTCTTTTGCTACGACGGAAAGATACCACACCGCGCTGCTGGGCACGACAAGTGGTTCGTTCCGGAATCGGACAAACGGAAAGGGATCGAGTGGAAGATTGGGCTCATCAGTGACGCAACGCGACAGTACACAACGACGACGATCTCTGCTCCACGGACCCTACGGCACCCGAGGCAAATCTAGGAACTGCTGCTGCAGCTAATTCCATGGCGACTGACGTGGGGGGACATTTACCTTCCAGTTTAACGCAATCACTCAACACTGCACTAGGATTGCACTAGGAATATTTACAAGCAATTACATAAAACAACCGACATCACAAACGTCTCTCCGATGCACTGGCTTAACTTGACATTCTACACAACTGCGTGTCGTACAGCTGCGCAAAACTATTGTCAAAAGTAAGGTTGTCAAAAACCGTTTAATTGCCAACGAGGCTCCCCATCAGATGCTCTATAACCGTTTAAACCGGTTCATGTGACGTCATCGTAGGTTTCATGTGGTGTATACACTATCAGTGATGCCACAGTGTGTGTGAAAAGTCGAAACACCGATCGGCGAATATGAAGACTCACCAATCCTAGTGCAAAATTTATTCAACCGGTTCAAATTTCACGGTTGTTAAATTCATTACTATCCAGGTAGGTTCATCCCGAACAAATCGCCTTGATTTTATAAGAGAAATAAGGGAAATTTTTGACAATCGTTCCCTGTGTTTTTTGAGTATTTAATTCGTCAGTTTTTATTTTCTAAATTTGTTGTTATTTTTAATAATAATGATACTGCTGTTTATACCATGTTTAGCTATTTTTTCCCCTAGTAGTGCGTAGAATATGGAAAAAACGTGTGATCAATGTTACTTTATATCAATTTCCAGAAGATCAATTGAGGCCGTTGGTCGTTTGGACGTGCGAGGCATACGATTGCCTCGCATCATCAGATTATCGTAAGTGATACCACGACCACATTTAAGATAACTTAACAGTGAGAATAATCGTTTAAACTATTTCAGGTAACTTGCTTACGCATTGTTGTTGTGAGTTGTAATTGTTAAACAAAACTAGAAACGATTGTCAGAAATCAATTTCAATATGGCTGCCACCATCAAGCCTTTGAGCTTACCTCTCGTAGTACCCACCTTGGTTAAAACATGCTGTTCCATTTGTGGTGAATTCAAACATGCTTTATGAGGTGAATATCGGAATCGGTCCATTTTTGAACCAAAATGCTATTTTTCATTACATCATTGAAAATAGGTAACAGTATCTATCACAATAACGTGAAAAACTAAAAATATCGTAGGTTTTTTAAAGTACGTCCAAACAATTGACACATTGATTGCAAAGATAAATAAATAAATTAAATGTTTCAAATAATATAACTTTGTTCTTCAATGTTACTTATTTCATTCAATTTGTCCTTCTTGTTTTTTAGTTTTACATAGGTTAGGGTTTAGTGTATCTGATTTCATTTGTTTGTTCCTTCATTTAGTTTCATTTAGTTTGCTTATCGACCATGGGAAAGTTTAAAATAAAATTGGTTTTAAAATTTTTTTGTAACCCATTTATTTTGGATGAAACGGATTGTACGCATTCATTTTGGATTAAAATTTCGCATTTTCAAGAAACAAAAGAAACATTAAAAAACGCTGAATTTGCCCATTCCCACACATTTGTTTCACTTTTTTTGTCTTTCCGGGATATGCATGACGGTCAACCGAAAATCCTTCAGAAGGGAAATGAATCGATTAATGAAATTTAAAAACCTTCACATCGTTCTGATATCCGGTGTAAAGTAAGATAAATGTTTAAAAACAAGGATTATCAAAAGAAACGAATTCAAAAACGGAAACCGAGTTGTGTAATAACTGGTTGAATTCATTCGATCATTTTAGTCATGTTAATGGGTTTGTGCAAGAAATTAACATAAGCAAGCAAACGCGAACAAAAACGGATGTTTCGCAGCATGATACGGAACATGCGAACTGGTTTTGAAAAGGTGATCATGGTTGGAAATCTTACATCCTAGCAGATGGTTGAATACGTGTGCATTAATATTTCTACTGGCACAAAATTTGTATACCATATACTAGTTTAACAACTGAGCCATTTTTAAATTGTTTTTCCATGTTCATTTCCAGTGCTTTCTACCCTCCCTTCGTTACGGATTACACCACATTTCCACCTACTCCCCAATGAAAGCGATGACTGAACGTCGGATGATCTTCGTGCACCCACACCAGCCTATAATGTCGGCCCCCGCGGAGATCCTTCCCAAACATCGATCTGCTTGCTCAAGAAAAAGCGAGAGAAAAGCGCACCGACAAAGAATGAAGGAACCGGTGGGATAGAGACATACAATGCTCGTGTAGCTGTGAGGTTGAGTGTGTGCATTAATGCTGTGCTCCCTGCGGAGGTGGCGCCTCCATCGGGTGGCATTCGTTGTTCGTCTGTGGCTCGCGTTGGTTTGTAGGTAGTAACCATTAAGGGCCAGGCGCCACGACACGCGCCTTGCATCGTTTTTTTTACTTGTCGTAACATTAAGCATCGTTAAACAGTAATATAATTTACCTGAAGTGAGTGATAGAAAAAGAACACAAAGAAATTCGTGAAGCAGCGGCGTTAAAGAGGGCAAGTGAACCTAAGGCGCCGTGGAACGGAGAAGTTAAACACGCCGAGCAACATGCACTTCGCCTACTGCCGACATTGAAGGTCGCGGTGACGATCGCGGGACTGGTGTTTACCATTTGCGGTACGCTATTTATCGTTTTTCTACAGCCGGCCAGCCGCGCTCTAGTGGAAGTGTTAAAGTGTCGAAAACTGTAGACCAGTTTTCTGTGGCGGGTCCCTCTAGAGCACCCCAAACGCCTGGCCCCCCGCGGGGTTGTCCGACTCTTGGCTGGTCTTGGTTAGTTATAGGTGCAACTGCTGATTAGACTGGCTGGCGAGTGCGTGTAAATTATTTGCCACCTGATATTGGTAGGTGTTCACTGGAATGATAGAGTATGTCACACAAAATGCTTATGATTCTCTATGCACACGGGGCGGTACGCAGTGTTGCGAAACGCACTCGTCACACACGAACTCCACACATTCTCCATCCGGTTGTCCGTGTCATTTACCAACTTTAGGCAAAAAGGAGAGACCTTAGGGGTCTACTGTATGCTTTTTTTTGCGTGGAAAACCGCAAACAGACTGTTGGTAACTGATGGCTAGTTCATGATTAAAATCGATGGCCGAAACGATGCTGTTAATTGTGGTGCGCTACTTTGTGAACGTGTGTGCGCGTGTGGTCCAGTCCTGACCAGCCCTCGAAAGCGGATGTAGCGAATTGTGGCAACCGCGATAGCTCCAATTGAATCTTGGGGATATCAAGTGACACACTGAACGAGCACTCGATCGTGTCGCAGCATCTCACAGCCGTTAGTGGGGGTACGATCGCGTTTTCGATCATTATATCGAAGAAGAGTGCTGAACGGCCGCCATGCAGGGGTCGGCACAGTGCATTTGATAATAACCGATTGGGAGGATCATTTTTTTCAAACTTCAAGCCAAAGAGAGAGACACTTGGATTTTCATCTGAAAATGTTATGGTGCTTTCCCGTTCTTGATCCTGCGCTTTCATTAAATTTGTTTTGTTTATTTTAAACTTTATTTAATAATTGCCCGGCCGCAGCGCTAGCACAAGAACACACCTGGACTACTTGCGTTCGAAGCTTGAGTCTGGCATCCCTCCGGTATAGCGAACAGCTGTCCACCGATCGGCAATCAAAAGGCTGAGGAAAATGAGGAACACCGAGTCCCAGTTAGGCCATAAAAGTAAATTGACAAGTTAATCTGGATTGAAGATAGTTAAATTCAGCTAAATTCAGATGTCCATACCACCACTTCGTGATTTGCTTTGGTTATTGCTTACAAATATCTTAAGATAACTCCGTCATTCTCAAACCTATGTTGGGGTAAGAGGTGGGACTCATCATCATCATCATACTTCAATACGGACCAAGCGAAATTTTTCGGACGATTTTTAATAGGTGAAGGAAAACTCACGTAACTTGTTTTTTTAATGGCATCAGCTGCAAAATAAGGCTCGACGTTAGAAACTAGATAATAAAAGATGAAAAAGTAAAACGAAATTTAAAAATATATAAAAAAAGTAAACCTTTACCCAATTTCTTCATTAATTCGATTCCATTTACTGCGAAACAATTAGCTATTGTCCAGAAAAGATTTATTTTTCTCGGGTTGAACTTTGTGCCGACCTCTGCTGTAGATCTTCGGTGCACTTGTACTCCATGAGGCAAGCGTTTTTGGAGCTGGTAGGGCTGGTTCCCTTCTCCTGCTTTCCATTACCTTTCCCTCCCCTCTGTCTCTCACCCTGTACATATCCCCTCCACCTCGCCAACGTTTGGGGAACGAAACCCGTTGAGCTCATTACGTCAATTTCGATCGATTAGATACCGACAGCACGGGCGATCGAGATCGCGATCAGTCGGCGATCGGTGCAGCAAGCAGGCAGGCTCTCGAACGTCAGTGCGCCACTGCACACCAGATGTGCGCCATTGCCGCGCAAACGTGCTAGGTAAGGCGACTGTGTGCTTCACCACACATCTTTTCGCGCGGGGAAAGGGCCATCAAACCGCGAACGGTGTCGAGGGGTTTGCGTGCGCTTGTGTGTGCCCAAAAGCGGACGAGAACGTGAAGATCACCATTAATTGAACAATTAGCACCAGTGTCCGACGGCATAGAGTACAAAGTGTTGCTGCTACCGGAAAGAGCATATGTAAAGGAAGGCGTTCGTCCGTTGCGATCTTCGAGTGTGAATCAACAGGAGAAAAGAGCCTCCCCCCACCGTACGTAGCTGTGTATGTGTGTTTGTTTGTGTGTGTGTGCACTCCAGGCGAAAGAGCGTAAAATCGCAACCCGCACTGGAACGCAGCATCCGTGAAATGGGCTCCAACGACGACGGTGGCCACCGATTTCCAGTTTGTGTTGCGCGTCGCTGCGATGCGGGTGTCTCGCTGTGTTGTGCTGTGTGTTAGTGATTCCGCTGTGGCTACGAGGCAGTAAGGCGAAGAAAAGCAAACAGAAAAAAGTAAGGCTCGCCGTGGCTCCACCATCGTGGCGCGTTTTCGGGGAGGGCAACAAGTACAATCTGTTACAAACCGTCCCGTTTGTGGCCATTTCCGGGGCCATAGTGTGTGGCCGGGTCAGGACGACCGATCGGGGAGAGTGTAAACGGGCGGCTGGCCACGATCGAGTTGACCTCCCGGTAGGGGGCTTCCGGTGCCGACGGTGGCAAGCGCCGTGGCTCGCTCCGGAAGGCTCCGATCGATCCGAGTGGCGATCCTCCGTGTGACCTTTGGTTGGTTTCGGTCGGTGTGTGGTTTGTGCGGTTGGTTTGCAAGCAATTTTCGCTGGCTCACCGATTCTCCTCGGCTCGCGGGGTATATTGTGTTGCGCGGTTATTGTGACACGCATACTCTAGGGGGGGAAAATGGTGGCTCCACCAGTCTAAGAAGAGCCTCAGTGTAGAGTGTGTGTGTGTGTAAGCAGCAATAAACTCATGCAAAACAAACGCCAACCTTCCCGCAGTAACCAGAGTTGTTATAGAGTTAAAGACGAAGCGGGGGGAGACAACACCCGCTTTACTGTAGTTCTTTTTTTCTCCCTCTGCGTACTTTACACAACGCAAAATTCCGCCACCAGTTGACGGCCCAGCCCGCAGTTGGAATCGCGAATCGTAGCGCTTTCACTGTTGCCTTCAATCATTCCCTTTCCAGGGCATAAACACGATCCGCCCAGGGCCGAACCGACGACGGGAAGCTCGAGCGAGCGAACGGAACGAAACGACACGGAAAGGGGCAACACGCGTCATCCGCCGTCGCCATGAGCGTCGCCGGAGATGTGTCCGGGGCGGCGGTGACTGCAGTGCCGCCACAAGTCACGAAACTGCACCGAACGGTGCGCTGTGCCGTGGGCGAGGAATTCCGGCTGGAATGCGACGTGCGCGGGACGCCCACGCCCCGCGTCAGCTGGGAGAAAGATGGTGCGCGCGTAACGGGCCCCGGCGAAGCGGCGGCCAACGATGGCGGGGCCGGCTGCTACCGGGCGCTCTTCACGGGCACCGTCGCCACGCTGAAGGTCGCGGCCGCCAGTCGCGAGCAGACGGGTTCGTATCGCTGCCTGGCGGAGAACGGGCACGGGATGGCCGCGGCGACGGTGCACGTTTTCGTCAGTGGTGAGTGCTGCTTCCCGCGTTTCGCCCTCCCTCTTTTCCCACCCCTTGCTCCTTTTCCAATGAGATCGCGCCAACAGCTGTATGCTAATGAGCGAAATTTGTGTATTTCCGCAAACTGTTTCACACCGGGGAGGAACGCATCGGCCCTTGGAAGAGCGTAAATGCTTTAATTTTGTTGAAATACTCTTTGACTTCTCGTGAGTCACAGCTGAATAATGACCTTGCAAAATCTAGACCCTAACCCTTGAAGGTGTAAGGCAAAATTATTTGATTTTACAGTGACCGGCAGGGAAAAGTGCCCACTTCGAATTTTGTTGATTTTCGCTCAATATTTTTTTCTCAACCCAACTAAATATACTGCAAGTATTTTTCGTAAATTGTTAAACATATTTCATATAAGATCCACTAATGAGTAAGCGAAAACAAACATATTTTGATTTCGAGAAAAAAATAATAAAAAAAAGTATCTAAAAAAACAGTGACATGGAAAAGTGCCCACTAAGGCTATTTATTAATATACATAAAAACAAATAATAATAAATACATCTTAATATTTAATGTGCGCTCCTTTAGCTTTTAGCACTTGTGCAAGGCGCTTTGGCATGCTCTGCACTAGGTTTTTAAGGTGTACGGGATTTAATTCATCCCAAGCGCGCAAAAGAGCCTCAAAATATTGATTTTTGTTTGAAACACCAGTCTTGTTCACCCTGGAATCAAGAATTGCCCACAAATTCTCAATCGGGTTAAGATCCGGGCTCTGAGGCCATTCCAAAAGTTTTATACGGCAAGACCGGAAGAAAGCCTTCGTCTTCTTGGCAGTATGTTTTGGGTCGTTGTCCTGCTGAAAAACGTACTTCTCTTCAAGGCCCGTCAGGATCAGTGAAATCTCCAGATTTTGTTGCAGGATGTTTATGTTTATGTTGTAATCTGCAGTTTTAACACCGTTAATGTTCCCAAGGCTCCCCCCCCCCCCCCCCCCCACCGGACGAAAAACAACCCCAGAACACCATATTGCCTCCTTCATGGCATACTGTGCCCTGGATGTGGCGAACCTGCAGCATTGCCTCCTTCGATCTGCGCTGTATACGTTCATGCCATCTTCGATTAAAAAGTTCAAATTTTGATTGGTTACATCACAGAACCGTTTTCCAGTACTCTAGAGGCATAGCAGCATGTTCCTCAGCGAGCTTAAGACGCTTGGCCTTATTGGTATAAAGAAGCCTCCTAGCAAGTCTGCTCTGTAACCCGTATGCAACAAGCCGACGACGGATAGTTCTTTCGAAAACTGATGAGTGAAGTGTTTCCATGACCTCTCTGACAGTTACTTTTGGATTTTTTTGATCTCACGAATGATCTTAGTGACCATGCGTGCATCTGTTTTGCACATGTCTCCCCTACCAGGGCGATCCGCCTACGTTTAAAATTTCATTGTGATTTTTCCTACCGCTGCCTTGTGGATTTCGTGCTTTGAGTGAATTACTTTAATGTAAATGAGAGTCATAAAACATATTTTATGCAATATAATTTCTTGAAACACTTAAATTAATTAGATACCAAAACCTGATATTAACAAATTGTATATCAACAACCAAACATGAATTAAACACGTGATCATTCATGTATAAACATCAGAAATGGTGCTAACAAACCTAAAAAATATTAAAACACAATAAATTGGTTGGCCCTCAATGGAAAAGTTTATGCAAAACTCGAAATTTCAAAGTGGGCACTTTTCCATGTCACTGTTTTTTTAGATACTTTTTTTTATTATTTTTTTCTCGAAATCAAAATATGTTTGTTTTCGCTTACTCATTAGTGGATCTTATATGAAATATGTTAAACAATTTATTAAAAATACTTGCAGTATATTTAGTTGGGTTGAGAAAAAAATATTGAGCGAAAATCAACAAAATTCGAAGTGGGCACTTTTCCCTGCCGGTCACTGTAAGTACCAGATTATATTATTTTAGGAAAAATCAATTTTAAATATGTATATTTTCTTGAAAAATAAAATTCACAAAAGAAGAATTCATGAAAAGTAATTAGGATAAATTATTATTTGTGCACATAAACGTTAAAAAAAATGCAAAATGGGGATGTCCTGGGTACATGGTTGAAAAGAATTAATCTATTAGTAATATTATTTGTAATGATGTGCAAAACAAAGGTTTATGATAAAGGCATTTTATCTATAATGTTTTGCTTTGTCATAATCAATCCTAACCGTTTCTGAATTTCTTTTCTTCATTTTATTACAAAAGTAATAAGCAGTTAATTTTGCATTGAAATTTTAGTTCACTTTCTTCTTCCTATAAAATAGTTCGATTAAATGTACACAAACGCAGCTTAAGACCTTCATGCTTGGTATTTGTCAAAATGATTCGATGTTGTCGATGAAATCCCATCCCAACTACTTAAGACTTAGATTAGTACATTTTTAATTTATGTCTGATATAAATTTGTATTTCCTTGCGGTATTACTGTATAACAAATCGTTGAACCAGAAAGATGGTTTTTGATGTTTGTTTTTCCTACAACTATGTTGCACTGTCGCGCAAATTAAAAACCAATTTTAGAAACAAATCATTCAAACAAAAAACATCGATGTTACAAAAACTAAAACTGTTTGAAATTACTAATTGATTATACAAGCTACCAATGTTTAATGCTTTGTATTTGTATCAAATGGCTATCATGTTTATGTTGTTTCAACATTACTTGCCATTAGGGGTTAAGTAAACAATTTATCATGACAACAACATTCGAACTGTATCCCATGTTAATTTCTATTCGCACGGGAAGTTCCATTTGCGTAGGGGTTTCTATGTGTGATGAAATAGTTGAAATTTTTCTCCTGCAATACAAAGGAAGGTAACTTTGCCCTGGACCCATCTGAGTCATGTTTTCGCTTCGTTGTCACTGTCGGAACTTCTTCGTCACAACGTGATGATGACACGGTTGGTGATCGTTATTGGTAACGTATTCGCTTTACCTTTTTGTCATGGAGCACAGACCTTCGGTTGGTGCAAAGTACTGTGTGAACTCCAATGCCCTCACCATAAGGAAGCAACTAACAAAATGTTCCCAAGCGTGTTTCTTCAAAATGAGTAGAAATTGAAACGTTGCTGCTTTACTTTCTTTGTTGATGAAAACCCTTTGCTTATTCAAATTTCATTGAATTTATGGCGTGTGGCCACTTCAGTTCAAAAAAATGTTGGTTGTTTAGTAATAAAAAAAAGAACAAAAAAAAATATTTTAACATGAGCTTAATTTTGAAGTTATACGCAGCGGCAACGATACAAGATAAGCCCCCTTTTAATGGTGGCCCCAGCTTCATTCAAAAGATAATTCGTTCGTATTTTATCAAAAACCCCGATCGGTTTCCACGGAATAAATTATGGCACCGTTGGCATTGACATCGGAGAATTCTATTTCCAAAAACAGTGAATGCCAATGTACATTCGTGACACGCACAACGCAAAGATGTCTTAACCCCTCGGCATAAGATCGACAAGCCGCGCAGAGTACCGCTTCCCCATTAACGGCCGGATTGTTGTTCCGTTGACCCTGGCGACATGCTCTCCCGCCTAGCGCCTTCAACATCGACAGCCAAACCATAAAGTACGGCCTTCTTCTGCGGCCCGACGAATGTCGCGAAAGTGTTGTGAACTGTCTATGGGGGGCTCAAGACGCGCACCATTCCCATATCCGTTCAGGGACAGAGAGCACCCGGTACGCGGCACTTCGGGGCGGACGGGCGAGCGATGGGGATGCTGTACAGCGTACACGTTTCTTTTGCACCGCGCCATGAACATGAACAATGTAAATGGGTTGCGGTCAGGTCTGGGAAGCATGTTTTATTCTGTTTCCGTTTGACCGCCGGGGGAAAACACTATAAAAACATTTATTTTTCTTTAGCGAACATGAATCACTTTATGATTAAAACAACGTGACTCATCCAACGATAGGTTCGGCTCATCATCAGCGCTGTTGTTGTTTGTCTATTGCTCAAAAGCATTCACGATCAATATTATTCTATTTACTGAGGAGGCACCAGCAGAACACACAAGTCTGTTTGTATGTTTTATCATCTGACACAGTCCCCGTAAAAGAAAGTATTACCTGAAGCAATATCTATAGATTTAACGGTGTGAGATATGTGTAAAGATTCCACGTAATAGCTAACAGTTTATAGAAATGTTAAAATGTGTTTTCAAACATGCAAGACGAACGTAGGAACGTCGTAGAAACGAAACGTCTCTCCGTGATCTACTTTCATGGAATTTACTAAATAATCTCTTATTAGTCTTATAATGTTTGCAAAATAACCAGTTTTCATTCGTCCGTTCTTGTTAAACCAGAAAAATCAAACTTTTGTATGTAGAGTAGAAATGTAAGTCAAATTACGGTATCGAAAAGAAGGGCAAAAAGTTCAATAGTATTGATGCGCTATTGGGATGATTCTATTTATTCTAGTATTATTTTGAACATAATTTTCTTGTTGACATGAGCAACATATATTTAAAAAAATACTCTTGGAACAAAATTGGAAAATATTATTGGTTAATTCGAAATATTCGACCGTGAAATTGTGATTAGAATTTGATGAATTTCAAAGCACAATTTTGATTGAAGATGAAATCGAGTTTGACAAATTATTCCAATGTAATTTTTTAGAATGAGATTTTCAACAACACTATTTTTATGTTTTTGATTAAAACTTATTCTATTTCATGTAACATAATATAACTTATAATATGACGGCATTGCTTAAGGAAATGAAATCAAAATTCAAAAATGCATGTATGTATTTTGTGCTGTGTGTAAAATCCAAAACTCTTTTTTAGTGTTATACGTTTTGCCTTTTACTCTTACCCATTTGCTCATATTTTTATTTCAACGGCTATACTTAAACGTTTTCTAAGTTGCGTAATTTTGTTATGAAAGATTTTAATCGAAATTTGAATGGAACGATTTGTTTATTAAGCTAACCATAAAATGGTTGACAAAGAAGGATATTTTTTATGCCTATCTTATGACTTTGGGTAAAGAAACGCGCTGGTGTTATACATCTTCTATTAAATTTAATCATAAAGCGGTTCAATTGGAATATCAAAAGTAACATAATTTATCTCACTTGTTAAATTACAACCATTAAAGTACAAAAGCGGTTACAATCATGAAAGTTGTATCTGTAGTACTTTCCTTCCAAAAATGGTACGGTCTTCACGACACAGAGTGGCGCTTTACAGGCAAACACCATGTTTGGGCAGCTTGAAGTAGAAACAACAACCATTCTCATGACTTTTCTTTTGCCCTGCAGAATCCAGAAACATGATCCAGGGCAGGACGCTCGGTCAGGCGACAAAGCCACCGGCCAAAAGTGGTAATGATCAGAGCAGTGCGGCGGCGACGGCGGCGGCGTCGTTAAAGTTCGTCTACGTGCCGCAAAAGATCGAGGTGTACGAGTGCGAGACGGCCATCTTCCAGTGCATCATCGAGGGCTACCCGGCGCCGGCCATGTGCTGGCAGCGCAACGGTGCCCCCCTCACGCCATCCCGCACCGTCTCCGTCCAGAGCAAGGGTTCGCTGTGCACGATGAAGATCCACAACGTCACGCCGAAGGACTCGGGCCAGTACCAGCTGGTGATCGAGAACGACAGTGGGCGGGTGGAGCGCACGATCGAGCTGCTAGTGCTGGAGAAGATACGTACGATCAACCGGATCAAGCGGAACAGTGTGCCCGCGGTCGGTAGTATACGCATCTACCGGCACATCAACGACTACGCGCCCCAGGTCGGCGAGTACATCATCCTGAACGCGGAGTACTACGCACCGTCCATCCCGTCCGTGCGGTGTTTCCACAATGGCCGAGAGCTGGATGATGGACGGGTGTTCCACCGGAGCGTCAGCCAGCGCAACCTGTCGCTGATACTGGAGAAGGCGAAGCCGAGCGACTCGGGCACGTACACGTGCGTGCTGGAGACGATCGACGGCTGCATGAAGGTGATGTCGGCCGAGATCGACGTGCAGGATCCCAAGTGGTCCGTTCCGATCGAGAAAATGCCGCAGATCGTGCGCGAGCTACCGAAGGTGATCACCGTCACCGAGGGTACGGAGGTCGAGCTGGCCCTGGAGGTGTACTGTTCCGAGCTGTTCAAGTGTCTGTGGAAGCGAAACGGACGCCCGGTGAAGGATTCGGCGGACTTTGCGTAAGCCTTTGCGAGCCTTTAGACATCCGTTTTTAGTCTGTTCCCTAACGCTAGTCCCTATATCTTACAGATACGTCGACCATGGCAACGGTAAGCTTGGTCTGCGGTTAAAGGATCTATTCATGGACGATGCCGGCCTGTACGAGTGTGTCATCGAAACCGCGAAACAGCAGCTTACCTCCAGCTGCTATGTGGACGTCCTGGAACTGGAAGATCAGAAGCATCCACCGGGGGAAGCTTCTTCCCGGATATCCGCACGCTTCGTACGCTTTCCACTACCACAGATCGCCCTCGAAGGGGACAACGTGGAGTTTTACGCCTGCGTGCAGCCACCTGACGCGCGCATTCGATGGTTTGTACGCGGAACGGAAATCACCAGCGGTACCAAAGGTTTCTCGGTGAGTTTAGGACCATTGTTAATCGCCTGTGTATTCTCACTCACCACACGACCCTCCCCCAACTATTTCCCTAGCTCGAGTCCCGCGACGACGGTGGCAACATTCTGCGAATATTCAACACCGGCTACAAGCAGAGCGGCGAGATTAAGTGTTGCATTCCTTGTGCGTCCAGCGAATCCATCCGGCAGGTCGGTGCTTATGCGGACCTGTGCGTCCTGCCGAAAGCGTACGCCACACAAGGTGGGACGGAGCGGAAGGAAATCGAACGGTACGGGCTGGGACAGAGGAAGCTGCGCTTTCTGCACGGCCTCCAGGACGAGGTGGTTCTGCAAGGGGACGACGTGATTATCGAGGCCTGCTACCAGGGTCAGCCACCGCTGGAGCCACGGTGGAAGCGGTCGGTAAGTTGCACCACTTCGGATACTTTTACTTTTTCCGTAGTTGCGTAAGGTAAAAGCATAATTTGCATATCGGAAAGTGGAATGTAATTCCAGCCGTCGAGTTAGCGAAGACGCAGTACCACAGGGAGCGTAAAGTGGGGCAAAATGGCGTTACTTACAGACACGATTATCGACACTGAGGTGTTTAGCAACTGACTGACTAGATTAAAAAATTTGCGCTTATATCCTGTGTATGTGCAGTTTTTATTATGATTTTTTAAATTTTAAAACACATTGGATAATTTTTACCGGCATTGGATTTTTGATTAGTTTTGGGATGAATGAAATTGAGCATAACTGTAGTGGTTATTGATTTAGTTCAGGGGTCGGCAAAGTACGGCCCGCGAACTGATTTTATACGGCCCGTAAGATAATTTTAGTGCTCCGTTAACAAAATCCAACTTAATTTTTATCGGATTTGTTTAGGATGTCAGGTTTATTTTCTTCCCAAAATTGAAGATTAAAATTGTTGAACTACGTGTTTCTGTTGAAAAAAAATTTAAAATTCAATGAACAAAAGTATTACAATGTTTAAAAAAGTTTAACGATACAATTTCAAATATGTTATCTTTTACCCCTTTTTAATGTAGTTTAGAAAGTCTATACTCAATTGAAAAGGGTACTTTGAAAACATGAAACAATCGTTTAAGGCAGGGATCTCCAAACTTTTTTTAACGCGGGCCGCATTGGGTGGAATAACCGTAGCGTTGGGCCACATTTACCCAAGGAGGAGAGGGTCTTGCGGGCCGAAGTTTGGAAACCCCTGGTTTAAGGTATCCGACCGGCGCTTTCGGATTCCTTTTAATCATCTGGCCCTTTTTAGGAAATGTATGCCGACCCCTGCTTTCGTTGTTCAGTAGTTTGGTATGTGGTAATATGATTGGGTAAAAGAGTAAATGAGGCCCCGCCCGCCATGTTTTCGATCGTGGCTACACCTCTTGTGGACGTTTAAACTGAATGTATGCAATTGGTGATACATTAATTCGTTAAATTCAACCTACGAGTATTTGAACCGTAGTGTGTACCGTTAATTTCGGCTACGCAATCAACCTATGGGTGCGGTATGAGGGGGGCCCACGGGCCCCCCTTATTTCTCAAAACTATAACAAACTCTCTTTTTCGGTAGACCTAGCGCAGTCCGCTCGCTTCGCTCGCTGCGGGCGCGCCGCCGTTTCCAAATCATTTCTTCGGCTAAACTCATTGTTTCATGCTGTCCATCATGTGTGGTATAGTTTTTTACTAGTAACTTAACATGTAAAAGTATATTAACCCGCATTCAACCTCCACTGCGTGATTAGTTTAAACCGTTATGGTCTTTAAAGCGAACCGTTAGCGTTCAAAAATTCGAAACGAATGCATGTGTCGCGCTTTGCATAGCTTCAGGCGCTAAATGTGAACCAGTAGGAAGAGGAGAATCTAGCCCGGGGCCTCATTTACTCTTTTACCTATGATTGTATTCATATATTCAGATTTGTTATCCACATAATTCACTTTAAATTGCGATCCATTATTTATTTATCACCTTTTTTTAGACCATAAGAATTTAGAAAGTGTTTAATTTTTTAGGCATCATGATTTTCCGTCAGGATCTGTCAGTTTTTTCGGTACGGTCCCATACAAAAGGGTAAACAGCACATTGAAAAAAGTGAAAGCATGGCTAGCTGCATCTTTTCGTTTCCGCGTAGATTCTCGACGCGTAAAGCAGCCCGTAGACGTCACATATTATTCTGTGCAGATTTTTGACGTCTACAGATTTCCTTTGTTCTCTCGTACCCATCGTCTGTCAAACATCCCTCCAGATATCCCGAATATCTCGAGGGATGTTGGAAAGAGCTAAGGAAAAGCTGTAGACGTCAAACATCTGTACAGATTAATATGTAACGTCTACGGCTCGCTTAAGTGACGTCGTTTTGGATCGATATCGACACGGCCAGCCATTTTTCGTTTTTTTCAACGTGTTGTTTACTTTTTGTATGGGACAGCGTCGTTAAAACTGACAGGTATCGTCGAAAAATCATGGTGACCTTGTTTATCGAAATTTGTGTGGTTTGATCACATACAGGATTTGTTCTCCAACTTTGAGTACTTTTATCAGATTATAACTTCAAATTCAATGCATAACTCTTTATTTAGTTACACAAGATATTTTGTTCATTTAACCATTAATTTTTAAAATATCTCCTACGGGGTTGTGCCGCAAAAGTTCCATCCATTTCGCTACTTTTTGATCAGTAATTACAATTGATACCCTTTGAAAAGATTGATTTAAATCGTTGTTAATAAAACTTTTTTGGTGGGTTAAGTAGAACTCTGTAGCTCGGTGCCTTTAGCATAAGAAATAATCGCTCTTATGTATGCGATATTGTTTCATCGACCTCAGTGTGTGTAGTGTAAACTGAATGGGGTTCACTATCGTTTCTCGTTATCTATGAACCTCATCAATTCGATTGCCATCGTTGGCGATCGCAACAGTCGGTATCGTCGATGCGATAAAAAACTGTATTATCTTAATTACCATAACCCAAAACCGTTGTTTAACGACCCCGTTGAATTCGTTCGCTAACTTTCGTCAGGGTCGATCCATCACCGATAGCAATGCAACCGCAACCAACCTGCCCGGCCGGACGCGTCTACTGCTGACGAGTGTCGAGCCGGCCCAGGGTGGCAAGTACACCGTCCAGCTCGACAACGCGTGCCCGGAGACGGAACTGTCAATGTGTTTGCGCGTCGAATCTCCACCGGAAGCACCGGCCGGGCGGCCCACCGTTGCCGTCGCAAACCCGACCGCCATAGCCGTATCCTGGAATCCTGCACCGTACGACGGAGGAAGTGCCATAACTGGATTTGTGTAAGCAAGACGCGGTCGGGAAGAAAGTGTTGACAATTGACATGCTCATAAATGTTGTCTCGTTTGTTTCGTTTTAAGGATCGAGATGGAACAACGAGAGGATGAGCGTTGGGTGTGCGTCAAGCGTGTGCCGAATTCCTTCTCGTGCGTTATCGACGGTCTGCAGGAGGGCGACCACTATCGGTTTCGAATACGGGCCGAAAATGTGCACGGTTCGAGTCCACCAACGCCGGCGAGCGATCGGATCGCACTGATCGAGATAAGGCGAGCGAACGGCAACACCTCCGGTAGTCGGGTAGAGCTTCCGTCGACGAGCAGAACATCGAGCGGGGGCAGCATCAGTAGCGAGGGCATCGGCGAGTATGGTTCGCCGGAGCTGACCGCGGAACAGTACGACGAATCACTGACGTCACCTTCGCCCACGATGATGCACTTCCCCTCGGGGAGCAATTTCGACGAGCAGTTCGAGGTGGTGAAGGAGGTCGGCAAGGGTCGGTTCGGTGTCGTGTACAAGGTGATCGCTCGCCAGGGCGAAACGGTGATGGCGGCCAAGAAGGTGAAGTGCATCCGCAAGAAGGATAAGGAACGCGTCTGGCAGGAGACGGCCATCATGGAGGGGCTGGAGCATCCGAAGCTGCTGCGATTGTACGCGACGTTCGAGCTGCCGAAGGAGATCATCATGGTGGTGGAGTACATCTCCGGCGGGGAGCTGTTCGAGCGCGTCGTAGCGGACGATTTTACGCTCACCGAGAAGGACTGCGTGATCTTTGTGCGGCAGATCTGCCAGGGCGTCGAGCATATGCACAGCCGACAGATCGTCCATCTGGATCTGAAACCGGAGAACATCATGTGCGCCACCAAGACAAGCCATGAGGTGGGGATACGGGGCGGACGGAAGCCAAGAACAAAACGTCACGCCATCGATAATAACCTCATTTCTCACCTTCGTTCCTAGATCAAAATAATCGATTTCGGTTTGGCCCAGCGACTGTGCGCTTCCACGCCGACGCGTGTCCTTTTCGGCACGCCGGAGTTCATCGCACCGGAAATCATCAACTACGAGCCGATCAGCGTGCAGTCGGACATGTGGAGCATCGGCGTGATCTGCTACGTACTGCTGTCCGGGCTGTCGCCGTTCATGGGCGACAACGACGTGGACACGTTCAGCAACATTACGCGGGCCGAGTACGACTTCGATGACGAAGCCTTCGATCTGGTGTCGGACGAGGCGAAGGAGTTCATCGCGGGACTGCTACGGGGGCGCCAGGAGGAACGGCTCAGTGCCCAGCAGTGCCTGCAGTCCGAGTGGCTGTCGCTGAAGGGTGGCGACAATGTCGGCGTCAACCAGATCCGGACGGATAAGCTGAAGAAGTTTATCATCCGTAGAAAGTGGCAGGTAATTAATGCCACGGTGGTGGATGCCTAATTCACGCCATCGCCATCCGAACTCAACACATGGTCTAACTAATACTATTTATAATACATTTCCTCCCACAGAAAACAGGTAATGCCATACGGGCCCTCGGTAGGATGGCAAACTTATCCGCATCCCGGCGAGTCTCGGTTGTGCCACGAGAAGGCAACCCCGAGTGTAAGTGTCCGCCAAACCCGGTGCACCAAGCACCGCGTATCCGAGGTCTATTAACACGTGCCTTTCTTCTCTCCTTCCCTCCAGAGCTGACCCCACGATCATGATGTACCTTTGCAGATGCACTGCGATAGTTACGTTGAACGCTGCAGTTTGTTAATTGTTTTAAATACCAAATTCAAACTTCAAATGTTATACGTAATCGTCCCCATTTCAAATGTTAATTGTTAAAACTATCGACTACTATCGCCTCACAGAAATTATTATGCGAATAAAACGATCATTTTAGTGTTAAAACGCATCGCCCATTGTAACGAGCCGGCTATCCGACCGAGCGCATGCGTCGTCGTCCGTCACGCGAGGCTTTCCCAATTCCTAAGCTTGAGAAATCGCGCGAAGAATTCAGTTCCGTGCCGGTCTAAGCCGGAGACGGAATTCTAAGTCTTTCGGACTCAACCTTCCTAAGGCTTGATTCCACCGTGTTCAGTTCCGCGAAGGACTAAACAACAACGGAGGAAACACAAGTGGAACGTTTGCCAAGAGTTATGAGTTTTCTCGAGAAATTCAGTTCCGACCCGGTCTAAGCCGGAGGCGGAGGAAATCTTGTTGAGAAACTACAAGTCTTTCTTAAGAAAACCTTGAGAACGGTTCAGTTCCGTTTCGGCCCAGGCCGAGAATGGAGGAATCTCGATAATAAGGCGTTGGCTGAAGCAAACGATCCTACTTTCGGATGGACGTTGCTTAAATAATAAGGCTGGGTATTCCTTATTCTCTAGGTGTCCTGGCGAGAATGTCTGCTTTATTCAAAATTTCTATTGCTTATATACTAATTTCAATGTTATCTTCTAACGAATGCGAGCGAGATAGAGGATCTCCAATCCAGAATTTTCCATACGCATCGTGGGAGAGTTACGCAATGTTTGTTCTTTGTTACACGATTCTTCTTTCTATTCGTTTCACTCTCTCCTTGTGAGAAATGCGACCCTACATGGGCGTCTGGATATCACCTAGGACAATTCGTTTTAGTGTAGCATTTTCCTGAGCTTTCCTAGCATCCTTGCAGGAATCCCGATGGTGTTGATTTTGTGATCTTAACCGATCTCGCTGTCGTTCGTACGCATCGATACGTGGGTCCTTTCTAGCGTTTGCTACTTCCCTTTCTAACGCGTTAAACTTGTTTAGCTAACTGCGTACATATAGGCGTTACGCTACAGTTTGCTTATCGCTCCCTCGCATTGCCTAAACCTCTTGGTACCGAAGCGTCGTATCCTTTTCTTTTTCATGTTTATATATATATTCTCGCCTGCTGCGATCTACAAGCGCACCCGTTCTTGCTATTCTCGTAACCTTCGCGTTGTCCTAAACTAACAAACATCCTACGTACGATCATTGCTCGTACTTGACCTAAAATCCTTCCAGAGCGCATGTTTTGGGTTGTTTTGCCCTCATTCGTATGGCTGTTATGGTAGTTTTTTCGATTCTTTCTTATTCTTATTCGAATGCGGGCGTAATCGAACGAGACCTATCGTCCGTCCGTAACAACTATCTCTGTAATACTTTTCCAACCGTATTTGAAATCCTTTTCGGAGGTATCCTTAAATAAGCGTACACCGTTCGTTTAGTTCTAACCTGTGACGGAGCATTTATTTTCCATTTTACAATTTCAGATATGTACAAGGTAAAAGTATGTTTATTTCACGACTACGGCATTCCCTGGGAAATTCACTCGCTGGATTGATTGGCGAGGGGTGGGCAGGTTAGCCGAAGGAAATTACTTAGATCTCATAATGATAGAGCGAGCGTTTGCAGCATTTCGATAACTAGGGGTGACATGGATATTCGTTAAATATCAGTTCGGTAAATCAATAATAGTACACGCTTGTACGCCGTTGTATTTTTTTGGAACAGGTAATTTTACACCAAAAGTTGTTCGAATGGAACGCCGTGGGGAGAAACGATGAGAAGTGAACCTAATTCTGACACCCGCATGATTTATAGCATCGCTGCTCGATTTTTGCTATTTATGTCGCCTACGTTCATGCCCCTTCGTTCGTCAAAAGCCCCGATGCGAATAACATGCTGCCTCTTTTGAGGGGGAACTATTTCAAATAACATTCTTGCCTTCAGTGGAACATTGTGCGTATCGAACCAATAAGAAAGAAAAGCTTGGGAAAAGTGCTTAAAGAAATAACAAGTTAGAAGAGCTATCGAGAATCAGGGGACATGGGAAGAGAGCGTGATCTTCTGTGCGGGATCTGCAGGATAAGAGTTGGGTGGTAAGATAAGCTACGTGTGTGTGGTTTTGTGTCACCGCTGTCTACACTGTAAATCGTTATTATTGGCACTGTGACAAATAAAATGATTTAATGTAGACTATACAATCATTGCATACAAAAATCAACCTTCATCGAAAAGGTTAACGGAATACAATAACGTACCAGCCGGTCAATCAATTACGTTGAAATCATTCAAACGAAGAATACAGGAAACCAACTGGAAATTTCCCCCGTTTCCAGCCCAAAACTCGATCGGACGCGAAATACAAATATCTAATAATTTATACATTTTGTATCAGCCTCGCGCCGTTTGCTTAAGGATGTTTTACTTAAACTACAGTTAACACTACTGGAGATTGGCAGCAGCAGCAGGGCCATTGACGGCCGTTGCCGTGGGCCCACTGGTTCTTGCAACGGTCACCTGTCGCTTGTGTACAGTCTGATTGGCAAAGGTGGTTTGAAGCGTTTGAACGACGGATGCACCACTGACGTGCGACTGCACTGCACCAATCGGGTACAACGAGCGAGCGCCATTCGGGGTGCCCAGCAGCATAGTAGTGTGGGACTGGGCCATCACTGGCAGCGGTGTCGGTCGGGCCCCATCGCCACCGACGTGAGCGATGCCATTCTGCATCCACCCGGCAATGCGGTTTTCCTTGAGAAGTCGATTAGAATCGGCAATGGTGGCTGCTCCCGGTGTTCCACCAACACCGACCGTCGTGTGAGCACAGTTCGCGTACAGGTACATGGGACGCCCTCCTAGAGACGTGCCGGTCCCGGTGGCCGCCGTTGGCAGCGATTGATTCAGTCGCAGTGCTCTCTCGCTTAGCAGTGTGGAGTGAAACGGGCTCGGCGGAACCGTAGCTATTGGTGCGCCGGTGGAACGTCGAAGTTCGTTAAGTGGCGTATTCCTCCGACTCTTTACCAGCATGTCGCTTCTCGGAACCAAATCGGCATCATCCCCTTCGAGCACGACCGTTTCCAAATCAACTTCCATGCTTTCGGCGATATCTGCCGTATCTTCCTGCACTGTGAGTATTTCCGGACCAATTTCATGCGTTGTACTGGCATCAGTTCGTACGTCAACGAGCGAATCTTGAACTCTCTCTTCCTTCCTCTCCTCTTCATCCTCCTCATCCGAAGAACACAGATCGATACTGTCGATTATCATTGGCCGCGCTGCAGCCGCGTCCCGTCGCTGTCGCTCCTGTTCCTCTGCCAGTTCGGCTTCCTGCTTACGCCTTTCAACTCCTGGCCACTCGATGAGCAGGTTCATTTCGGACGGCGTCAGTCTTTTCAAACGTACCGCACACGGTCGGCAGCTTTCGATGAGAGGTTTGTTGTAGAAAAGAAAATTCTCCATTCGGTGCTTGGTGGAATACTGCCGCCGGGGGAATTTGTAGTCGTGGTAATGTTCGAGCGGCTCGTCAGCCGGACGTTTGTAGGTGCTAGGAACAGTCGCGCCACCCGATCGCGGCTTGATGAACATCCACTTTGGAAGCCGACGATCTTGCGCTGACAGTGTGGTGTCTTGTCCCGTTCGGTATTGACGAAGAAGCTGACCGATACCGGGCGGAAGAGCCGGTGCGTGACAAAATCGATCCATCCGTTCGAGCCGCTCAGTCGCGTACTCTGGTGTGCAGGAGGATTTTGTACTTTTTATCAGCGATTGTCCCAGTGGCGAGGAAAGTGGAATCAGCGGGCATCTTCCTAGTGTCATCGCGTAACGGGTGCTCCTTGCTATGCGCCTATGTTTACCGGGAGGATGTTCATGTGCTGCAGCACTTTCCTGTTCTGCACTGTTGCCTTTCGTCTTCGTTGGAGATGACTCAATACTATCAGCCGGTTCTGAGGAGTTAACGCAGGCTAATGTGAAGTTCTGGGCTAGGAAATGTTTTTTCTGCTGCTCGATGCGTGCGCGACCTGATGAACTCAAGGGAAGCTGTTGATCGAAAACTTCTCCACAGAAAATGACATCATCGTCGTCGCTTAAGTTCCCCGTCACCTGGTTACTTTGTTCGGTCACACAAACTCGCTCATGCTCCTAAAATTATACAATCATATAATGTCGCTAAGTTTTCCCAATATTGTTCATTATTTTCCTGTAGTGTAAAATGCGATCTTTTAACGACAGTTGCCTTTTCTCGTAGTGATCTTTCGTGCAATTCCTATTGATTACATTACAATTTTATCTATGTTCACGAAGATATATCCGTTTCTATTCTTTGTAGTGCCCCATAGGCCTGAATACTATTCGGAAGATGAAAGTTGGACAAAATCTTGTTAATCCTTACGAGGAGCAAGAATAGTACCACTCTTTTTTTGAAATATATTTGTAATTTCCGTAAAATTTGAGCTTTTTCACAACTTTTCATTTAGATACGATTAAATTAATGTGGACTGTTAACACTCTTACGTCCGGATACACGCATAGATGTATTGGCTACGTATCAGTTTGCATCCGATCACATCATTTTGGTGTGCTGCCAATGCTGTCTCCTGACACGCACCACAGACTACTGGATGTAAACAAATATCAAATAGAAAGTAAACAAATTTCACAAGGCGCGTTGCTGTTCGTACGTAAAAAGTTCCAGTTCGGCAGCGCATTTAAGCGGATTGTTAGCAGTGCACGGGGTTCCTGAAATAGTTAGCGGAAAGTAAGATTATCTTGCGGCACGGCCGCATGGTGACGCCGAGCTGGAGCTCAAGTCAGATAAATCCTAGCCGCGGCACATCTCGTACTGTTTGAGTAACCAAGCGGATCACGAGATTCGTGCGATCTGACAAACGGAAGGAAATATTCCTTTCGTGACAGCGGGTGAACAGGCACAATTTGACTCTCAACTATCTGGTTGGTTTGCAGTGCTCCTAGCCGCATGGTGGCAGTCAAAATGTGACGCCCACAGAAAATCAGAATAACCACAGAAAATCAGGACATATGGTCTTAGTAGCCGGTTCTTAACCAATAGAGGTCTATGTCTCCAGGTTAGCTTGCGAAGGCCTAGGAAGCTGGATTCAATAGCCGTACTAGAGTAATTTCTCGCCGAAAAAGAAGAAGAAGTTCGTACGTAAATTCTAATAGACTGAAAAAGTTTTCACTGGTCTGACAACGTGGGGCCGAGCATTGTCGTGCCTCTCCGCGTATTGAGATCGTTTTTCTTGTAACATTCGGCTCAATCGCTGTTGGGTCCGATAACGTTCTCCAGTGATGGTTTCGTTAGGTTGTAGGAGTTCGTAATACAGTGATTTTCAGATGATATCATAACAGTAGCAGCATGTATTCCAACTGCAGCACATGCTATCGATACGCGATCATGTTTATTATAACTGTGTCAGTTGAAATAGGAATCGTAGCAGTTAATATTACACTTTTTACCACAGTTTAGCGCGATAGCCAAGGCAATTAGTGACTCCGTCCAACTTACTCATACGATCGCTGGAGCTATTAAGATAGCGCGAGTGTCGTTTAGCAACTCCGTCCAAACCATTGAGAAGATGCCACACCCTTCTAAAATGTTGGAAACACGCTTAGAGCGTTGGCCGCACCTATTAGACCGTTCGCCGCACCTTTTAGCGGCAGTCATTTTTCCGAGCCTTTTGTGAGCGCTTTTGTTCAAAGAGTTGATTATAGAGGTGGATGCTTTATTTCGTGGTTTGAATTTTCAGTTACGTATTAATGTAAATCGATTAATTGTATAGAATTTTTGTTTAATTATAAATCTTACGAACTTGGCCCTTGAAGGTTCGTTTAAATTTCCTCCGAGTTGCAAAAAAATTTTCTTACATGCTTCTAACTTTTCTGTTCTGTTTCAAAATACTGCTAAATCTTCAAATTTCAAAATATTTAACACTTACCACAAGTGCCCCGTATGAATACAATTCTGCGTCACAATTATCGCATAGGTAAATATCAAATCCTTCCGATATTACCATTTCCTCTTGAGCCATTTGGTTATACTGAGAACTGGATTGCTTCGGTAGAAGGCACTTGCGACTGTTGATTTTCTGCTCCTGGTCGTAGAGCTAAAAATAACGAAAAAAAAAATTGTCAACGCTGCCGCAGCTTGATCGTTGCCCTTTTGGTACCATGTTTTCGTTGCGGAATGTAACCAGTAACTTGTTTGTCTTCCGCTCGTACAGGGATGTGGTCGAATTGTAGTTGTTGATAAACCGCAAAGATGTTGGCTGATAGGACGCGAGATCGTTGCAGTACCGTAGCAAGTAAATACATTCGTGAAACGAGTAGCAGGATACCACAATTCTCCTCATTATGTGCATCCAATTCTATGTAAGAGGAAGTGAAAAGAAGAGAAGACATTTCGGAGATTAGCCTTACTGCCGACTCGACTCATAACAAAGCGAACGCACCCCTGTGAATGATTTGGGCCTCCTGAACGGCTTGGTAAACTCTACATCCTTTGGCCACCATTCCGGTTCCGTAAACTCGTCCAACGAGTGGATCTGGATGTAACCTAGTGAACACTGCACCATGAATGGAATAAACTTTTCCAGTTGCTGTTCCGTGATCTTATTAAGCGCTGTCGGATAGCCGTCCGCAAAGAGGAGCGGCATATTAGATACCCTGTTGTTACTGCCATCGTTTGCCACTGTTTCGTCCGGTTGTGGCATCTATGAGGAAAAAAACATAAGTTTAAGCAATGATCGGAAAGAACGTTGAAGTTTGGCTTGGCTGGAGAAGAAATGTCAACAGAACTAATATGCTTCTTATACTACCACTGGAGAAGAAATAATGCATTGATATACTTTTATGTTGCATGTATCAACATGCAAAATGACCTTTATTTCGGAACGGAAAATGAGTTATTTCCGAGGAACGTTGCAGAAATAAAGGCAATTTGAAACAGCAAAGTTAACTAGATGAAACGAATTTTCAGCAATGGTAAGGAAAAGTAGCAATCCTTGATCGATCAGTATTCTCATCTCATTTCTTTGGTTCTTTGCGTAGCTTGCAAAGCCAAAAACCTTCATTAGCACTGTTGAACGGGGCGTCAACTATTTTATGGCTACTGTGTTCATGATTTAAGCTTACCTCGGCTACTTTACGTCGATTTCAATTGGGGAACTCGCCAGTCGATGCTGTTTTTACCAATCTCGCACGGATTATCAGCAGCACAGCAGCATCTCGCAAAGTCAGGAAACGATAATGGGTAAATTCCTTCTCTCTTTCAGTATTTTCGATCTAGTTTTCTGGGCAGTGAGGGGAGTGTACGTATCATCGCAGCATCTTTCCTCTCTCTGAACACCGAGCTTGACACAGCAGCACGAAGGACAACGCAATTTTTTCACCTATTCTACACTGCATCCGAATATCCCTATGTACGTCCTGCTATCCTTCTCGTGTAGTCCAAAATGGCGTTACCTACATGTATTTATGGTTCTGCTGAGAGCTGACAGCTGGAGAGCAGAAAGAAAATATTAAAATCAAAGAGCGCAAAACAAAATGTCAAGCTGACGATTAGTGTTGGCACAATCGGGGTTCGGAAGACCCGAAGACTCGATCCCTAGATGGATTCCAAAGATTCGGCTTCCATTTGACGGACTCTGACTCGGGGTCCTCACAACAGCGCGACGTCGCCTGACAGGCGCTGAACTCCATACTCGGGGTCCACACTACAGCGCGACGTCGCCTGACAGGAGCTGAACTCCATATAAAAAAACCTTGCGCGATTCGCGCGACATCGCGCAAGGTTTTTTTTAATATGGAGTTCAGCTCCTGTCAGGCGACGTCGCGCTGTAGTGTGGACCCCGGGCGAGATACAAAAAAAACCTAGCGCGATGTCGCGCATATGATGACGAATTTCCTCTGGAAATCTTTCGACCAAAGATTCATGAATCCCTAAAACACAGATAATCATCAACATGAATCTGAATCTGATTTACACAACTCTAGTTTTTTCGTATGGAGTTTCGCGTCGAGGTGCCTTGAAGTTTTTGCGCAATGTGCAGTGACGGTATTAGACTTCTCGGTAAAATCCCAAATGAAGCCCCCCCTGCCGAAATCGCTGTCGTGGCTACACCATTTGTGAGCGGATGTACCTAAAAGGTATGCAATGGGTGAAACAAATGCCGTTGTGTGAACCGTTTGAATTGAATGTCTAGTTAAATTCAAGATTTTGGTTATACTGAAAAGGATGTACAACATGAACTCCCTCATGCATTACTTGCATGAGTTTATGAAAATTCGGCTACGCAATCTATTAAGAAGTAACGAATAGCAACGTTCATCGAAAGAACTAGTTCTCGTGTATATAAGTAAGCAAAGAACTGGAATAAAGTGAGTTGCAGTTTAACCACCGATCGAGCAAGTCGTGTTTATATTCTTCCACACAAGTGTAGTTTTTCCGAACAGGTTATGGGCCCAGATCCAACTATGGAGAAGGCGAAGTATAATATACCGCTATTCAACGGTAATACCAATTTCGAGAATTGGTGTTTCCGCGTGCAAACGGTTTTGGACGCGGAAGGTGTGTGGAGTATAGTGTCGGCCGAAGACATAAAAATCGAAGAACCAGCATTCGCGAAGGCAGACAAAAAGGCAAGAAGCCTTATTGTAAATTTCCTTGCCGACGAATGCCTGGAAATCGTTAGGGAAGCGACCACGGCCAAAGAAATGTGGTGCAACCTAAGCAAGGTATACGCTCGAAAATCGGTAGCGAACCAAACGATTCTAAGGAAGCAACTCGCGCGCTTACATATGGCCGAGGGAACATCGATAATGACGCATTTGCGTGATTTCGATGAGCTGGTTCGTAAATTAAAGACAGCTGGGGCGAACCTTACGGATGGAGATTTGGTCTCGCAGCTGTTCTTAAGCCTGCCAGATAGCTACGATCCGTTGGTGACTGCTCTGGAAAACATGCCAGAAGCAGAACTAACGATCGAGCTAGTAAAACAAAGGCTCCTCGCGGAAGACCAAAAACGTAATATACGTGGTGAGAAAAGTGAGCGCGAAACGTCGGCAGCCTTTATCGGGCAAAACCATAAAGAAGTGAAAAAGTTTACAGAAAAGTGCTATAACTGTGGAAAAGTTGGACACTACAAACGGAACTGCCGAAGTAAACCACAAAAGTGGAAGAACAATTCGTCACGCACGTGTTTTATGGTTGATTGTGCAGAAAAGGAACGAGATGCATCAATGTGGTATGTTGATTCAGGTTCAACAGAGCATATCACGAATGAGAAGAGTCTGTTTAATAAATTGCAAAGACTTCCTGAACAAGTTACAATCGCTGCTGTGAAGGAAGGGGATCTCATTACGGCCACACATGGTGGTGATATAGATGTTTTTTCGGTTCCAAATATGGGTCCACCGGTTTTTATAACCATAAAAGATGTCATATACATGGAACATGCGCGCGTGAATTTATTATCAGTGATAAAGATGGTGGAAACCGGGTTGCAAGTGATTTTTCAAAATAATAAAGTGAAAATACTTCGCGGTAAGAATGTCATCGCAGAAGGAAAGAAAAACGGAAAACTGTACAGTGTCAAATTTTATAGAGACAGTTCAAAAATTTTTTTTGGTGGTCGCATAGAAAAGGACCAGGAACTGTGGCATAGGCGTTATGGCCACATAAGTTCGAAGAATTTACAAACACTTCAAAAGAACGATTTGGTGCTAGGTTTACCAGTTTTAAATTCCGTGAAAAACAATTGCGATACCCAAGTATGTGAAGCATGTGTTCTCGGAAAACAAACAAAAGAACCGTTTGCGAAACGGCGAAGTGAACAATCCAGCAGACCGCTTGAAATAATACACTCCGATGTATGTGGCCCCATGCAGGAAGCAGGGATGAACGGCGAACGATTTTTTGTTACTTTTATAGACGATTGGAGTCGTTTTACAATGGTATTTCTGATTAAAACTAAAAACGAAGTGTTCGATAAGTTTCGTGAATATGAAGCCATGGTCTCTAAAAAGTGTGGCATTGGTATCTCCAGGTTGAGATGTGATAATGGTGGAGAATATAAAAACCATCGGTTTATGGATTACTGTAAAAGTAAGGGAATACAAATGGATTTTACCGTTCCCTATTCCCCGCAGCAAAACGGTACAAGTGAGCGAATGAACAGAACCCTAGTGGAAAAAGCGCGTACAATGCTTGAAGACAGTGGTGTTCATAAAGGACTATGGGGTGCCGCTATACAAACGGCAGCATACTTAATAAATCGTAGTCCCACGGAAGCTATCTGTAAAAGTACACCCTACGAAATGTGGAACAAAAGAAAACCAAATGTGTCCAATCTTAGAGTGTTCGGTTCGAACGTGTTTGTTCACATTCCAAAACAATTTCGTAACAAGTTCGACGGAAAAGCGTGGCGCGGAATAATGATCGGGTACACAACAAACGGCTATCGAATTTGGAACCCCGCGAGAAGGGAAGAAGTTGCTGCTCGTGACGTTATTTTCCTGGAAGACAAAGTGCGGATAGGTTCGAGTCCAGTGAAAGAAGACAGTTCAGAGGATATATCAAACAACAATCACCAGAATGTCGAACAATTCAGTGAAAAGGAAAATACGGAAAGTGATTATGATAGCGCTTTGGACGAGACGGTGAACGTTCCTGAAATGGCAGATGCAAACGAAAGCCAAATTTGCAGTAATGAAAAGGTGTCAGAACTTCCATTAGTTGATGCCGTCGAGAATTCGGACAATGTTTCCAGAGAAGTCAACAGGCCGGTTCGCAGCACACAAGGTAAGCTGCCACGGTGGATGTCCGAGTATGTATTGGAAGCAGTCAACACGTCGGAAGGTGATCCCTCAACTGTACACGAAGCCATGGGTTCCGCGAATGCCGTTGCATGGAAGAAGGCAATGGATGACGAATTAAAATCACACAACGATTTGGGAACATGGGAGTTGACGGAATTGCCGGTCGGTAAAACAGCCATTGGATGTAAATGGGTGTTCAAAAGAAAACTGGATGAAACAGGTAAGACCATACGGTACAAAGCTAGGTTGGTCGCACAGGGCTATTCGCAGAAACCCGGGATAGATTTTCATGAAGTATACGCTCCTGTAACCAAGTATACTACCATTAGAACAATATTAACAATAGCAGGAAGAGATAAGCTAATCCTGAGGAATATGGACGTTAAAACAGCTTACTTAAACGGAGAGATAGATGAAGAAATTTATATGTTACAGCCACCAAATTATGAACTAAATGGTCAGGAGGAGAAAGTCTGCAAAATAAAACGTAGTATATATGGGCTGAAACAGTCAGCCAGATGCTGGAATTTAAAACTTACAAAAGTATTGGAAGGTTTAGGTTTTAAGAAAAGCATGGCAGACGAAGGACTTTTCGTGACAAAGAAAAAGAAAACAACAATGTTCTTAATTGTATATGTTGACGATATACTTATTGCTCACGATAATGAAGGCGAAATCAAACAAATTTATGAGGAACTTCGTAGACATTTTTCGATAACGTGGTTAGGAGAAACAAAATATTTCCTAGGTTTGGAAATTCAAAAAGATGATTCGGGAATTTACAACCTCAGTGTAAAGAGGCACATTGACGATATTATTACAAAAGTTGGGCTTGGTCAAGCGAAACCAGCATTGTCTCCAATGGATACTGGTTACATAAAGGATGACTCTGAAAGTGAATTTTTTAAGGATATTACTGAATACAAAAGCGTAATAGGGAGTTTAATGTACATTGCCCTCTGTGCCAGACCAGACATAGCAGCCAGCGTTGCCATACTAGGACGAAAAATGAGCAACCCAACTATGAAAGATTACGTTGCCGCGAAGCGAATAGTAAGGTATTTGATTAAAAGTAGACATTTGCAACTGAAATTAGGAGGTAATCCCCAAAAGGATGTGCAAGCCTATACCGATTCAGATTGGGCTGAAGATAGGACCACTAGAAAATCGACTACTGGATACGTGATTTTTGTCGCAGGAGGAGCTGTTTCTTGGGCGAGCCATAAACAGACTTCAGTAAGCCTCTCATCAATGGAAGCTGAGTACATAGCCTTGGGCGAGACATGCCAAGAATTAGTGTGGTTCAGAAAACTCTTATCTGACTTAGGAGAAAATTTAACGAAACCAATAACTATATATGGCGATAATCAGGCATGTTTAACTTTCGCTAAGACAGGAAGATCTGGTAGACGATCGAAACATATTGATACAAAGGAACATTTTATAAAAGACCTTTGTGAAAAGAAAATCATTGAACTGAAATATTGTCCATCGGAAATGATGAGAGCAGACATATTGACGAAACCGTTAGGAAATGTAAAGCATTCAAAGATGGTGCAAATGTTGAATTTAAATGAACGTTGAGGAGGAGTATTAAGAAGTAACGAATAGCAACGTTCATCGAAAGAACTAGTTCTCGTGTATATAAGTAAGCAAAGAACTGGAATAAAGTGAGTTGCAGTTTAACCACCGATCGAGCAAGTCGTGTTTATATTCTTCCACACAAGTGTAGTTTTTCCGAACACAATCAACCTAGGGGTGTGGTATGAGGGGGGCCCACGGGCCCCCCTTATTTCACAAATTTATAACAAACTCCCTTTTTCGGTGGACCTAGCGCAGTCCGCTCGCTACGCTCGCTGCGGGCGCGCCGCCGTTTCAAACTCATTTCTTCCAACTCCAACTTATTGGTTTATGATGTCCATCTTGCTCAGTTTAACCGATTAGTTCAAATCATTACAGCTTCTAACGGAAAATCAACGGTTCGAATATTCAAACTGAATTGATGTGCCACCTATTGCATAACTTTCAGGCGCAAACGTGGAACAAATGATGACGATGCGGCGCCGGGGGGGCTTCATTTGGGATTTTACCGACTTCTCGTATGCCGGGATACACGATTTTTTTTAAAATTTGAAAAAAAAACGTACAAAACACAAATTCATGTTAAAACAGTCACCACAAGACCAAAACATATCGCTAAGATGCACAAATCAATCAGAACGCAATAAAGAGCCTATACGAGATAGTTGATAGACATTTTTAGCAACAAATAGTTTCAAAGCTTACTAAGATTGATATGAAGGTAAAATCCCAAATGAATTGAATTGAATGTCTCGTTAAATTAAAGATTATGGTTATACTGGAAAGGATGTACAACATGAACTCCCTCATGCATTACTTGTATGAGTTTATGAAAATTCGGCTACGCAATTAACCTAGGGGTGCGGTATACGGGGGCCCCAGGGGCCCCCCTTATTTCACAAATTTATAACAAAGTTACTTTTTCGGTAGACCTAGCGCAGTCCGCTCGCTGCGCTTGCTGCGGGCGCGCTGCCGTTTCAAATTCATTTCTTCAGTACAACTCATTGGTTTATGCTGTCCATCTTGCCTAGATTAACCGATTAGTTCAAACCATTACAGCATCTAACGGAAATTCAACGGTTCAAATATTCAAACTGAACTGATGTGCCACCTATTGCATAACTTTCTGGCGCAATCGAGGAAAAAATGACGCCGATGCGGTGACGGGGGGCCTACATTTGTTATTTACCGTATAAAACAGAGTAACGGTACCTGTACTTGGCCAGTTAGGCGACGCGTGTCGCCATATGGTGGAATTCCTGATACTGCATGTTGCCGTCGCGCGGGCTGGCTATTCGATGGCCTTTCGGGTTCCTCAGGAATGGTTCCGTCAGAATAGTGGCATTGACCCAATTATGATCGTTCTTATTCTTGACGCTAATGTCGATTTCAAAACTGAACTCACGCTTACTCACTTACGCTTCACTGAACTTTACGCTTTACTATCGGACGATCAGTCATGGGCGGACTATGCCGAGCGGACAACTTGGAAACACTTGGGTTATGGCACTGTTTTTTCCGGTCGTGAAAAGAAGACTTCTACGATGGATGCTGGATTGATGTGGGTTCGTAGTTTTCCAGGCCGAGTGAAGCGTATGGCCAGCCAGAATGGCTCTCTAACGACTTCAACTTAAACAACTATTCTTGAAAATTGAAAAAATTGAAAATGAATGAAAATGCGACAGGCACGGATTGATGTTACCCCTGGCACTTCCAGGTCAAAACTGAGAGTCTTTATTTTACAATTAGTTGTTCTCATATATCATACTCAACCCTGTTGCTGTTTCTTCAGCTCTCCGCCCCCTCATCATCGCCACACCTATCCCTCCGCTTTGTCTTCCGCATTCCAGGATGGAGAAACATTCCTCGGTTTCCGCGTTGTTTCTGCTAGATGTTTGACCAACAATTCTTCTTCTGGTGTTGCAGTTTGTCAACAGCTGCGCTTGGAGTGAACAACATCTTAACTTCCTTGATCAACAATTCTTCTGCTGTACCCAACTCGTAACCAGGTTAAGTTGGTCAACATGTCCAGCGCTGCATTCTGCTGACGTAAAGTTTTTCGGCAACGGTGTGCCATGTGAGCAGTGCTGTGCTGGCGCGAGTTCCGACCCTGGCTGTGTTCTGCTGACGCAATGACGTTATCCTGAACCTAGCATATCTGAAGAAAGTTCCCTTTCCTTGTTCCGCTATGAGTCGCTTCGGCATGCGCTCGGCTCGTTCCGTGGTTCCCACGATGCCCCTTGGTGTCGTATGACACATGCCTATGTTCCGTGCGTGCCTCGAAGGTCGGCGTTATGTTTGGTGTTTATTTATGACTCATTAGTTTAAGCTTAGGTTGACTTTGACTTTGGTGTATGTTATGCAATATTGTAACCTGTGTCAAGATTCTTCCTTCTATGGGTGACTGGAACATTATAGAGTGACATGGGTTTTCCTATTTTTGGTTTTTCCCTTTCGGGGTTCTGCTTTTCGTTAACAACTCTCTGACTGTACATTGTGTTACATTGTGTGGTCTAAGAATGTTGTGTGTTACAAGGTGTGATTTGCTAAAAATATGCGAAAGGGTGTGTTGTGCTTAGCCTTCCAAAGGAAAGGAGACGGCAGAGAGAAAGATTGTACATAAACAATACGCATTCATTACTAGCAGAGAACGTGAGCCCGAAATTTGACAATCTCCAGATGGCACTGTTCTCATGATACACGTAAGTGATAGTATCCAGATGTCCACATAGAGCGATGCGATCGCTAGATTCAATGTAGGAAGTTTCAAGTGGATGTTACAATCGCAAGGCACAACTATCCTAGGGAACAATCTCTCATTAGGAGAAAATTAGACGTTTAGAAAGAAGGATCATGGAACGGGATTAGAAGATCAATCGTTACGTAACCCTCCCACGATGCGCGTGATCTGCTATATCGCTAACGCTCATCAGAAAAGACGAGCGATTTTAGTATATAAGGACGAGGAGATTGGTAATGAAATCAGATTTCCATGAGTTTCGTTCCAAGACGATCATTATGACCGTTGCCCTGAAGTAGGCCTTTCTAAACCTTCGTCCACAAAGACTACTGCTAAATTTTTTCTCCGTTGGCAGCATAGTCATGCCGCCGACAGGAATCTCGGTTTAACTTCAAATCTAGGTTGAAGTATCAGACGTTGTTTTCTCCGGTGTCGGTAGAGTTGCGGCTCAGATCGGATGCGTTGATACCAAAACCAAAGGATTTTAAGTTGAGCATACAGCAGCATATAGCAGGTCTGTTTGCTAATATTTGTTTTGTGACTTACTGTTGAGTATTTATCAAACTAAAGGCGTTTTCGTGGCCTGCTTATGAAGGTTCGTAAGTGGGCGACTACACTCGATACAAACAACCCACACAACGCAAGCTCTCTGTAAGATCACCGAAGACAGTTTTATCCTGAGATTATTGTTTCCTTTGAAATTTAATTTATTTAATTTTCTCCTAACTTTTTCCTTTACTGTCCGAAATTTTGCTAAAGTAAGAAAAAAACCCAATTTCGTAAACATTCGGACTTATTGTCCTTTCATTTTAAATGTTAGTGCCCCAATTTTTAACGTATGCAGGCTTTTCGCGGGGGTCCGCGACAGCCGAGCGGTAGCGCCGGTTAGAAAATCGACCCATGAGCGGAGCCGGGGCTCACCACCTCGACGGCGTGGGTTCGAATCCCAACCGAGACCGGACCCTCCCCTGTACGAGAGGACTGACTATCCACGTACAACAGGCAAAACAAGTCTCGTAAGCCCTTAACGGGCAGGCATGACCAACAAGGTCGTTACGCCAAGAAGAAGAAGAAGAAGACTTAAAAAAAAAAATGAATAAAATATGAGTTATAAGAAAATCCTGGTTTTTATCTGTATTTAGAGATATTTAAAAATGCAAATGGCAAATCGATTAAAGTTGCTGTTCGAGTATTCTAATGTTTTCAAATCTTTTTTATGTGCGCCATCAGTTATAAGTTCCTATTATACAAAAAAGTAAGTTTTCTTTCAATAGAAAAACGTAGAGGTAAAACAAGGCGAATCAAACACTTAAGCACTAAAATTTCGCAATTATTATTTGGATATTTTATTATAAAACGTTAACATGTATATATACAAACACACACACATGCAGACACAAACTTTCACTTTAGTACACGTATGTGTAACAGTTTTCGAGTTCCGCGTTTTTCCCAGAATCATCGGATTATACATCAAAACTATAAGTTCCCATCTGGTTTGTCGTATTGCGATACAAGAAAATGATTACATATCCATCGATTCACTGTGGCTTCGTGCGAAGTTCCCTTCCTCTCTAGATCTTCAATGCTGCATATTTTCTATCGCCCAATGTCGACTGGAACACACGTTTTTCCTTCTACGATCGAGTTGTATCATGCCCTTTTTTGTCTTTAACGTTCTATTTTCGTGGCGTGCTAATTGTCTTCCATAATTTGCAATCGGTCATCGCTTGCCCCCTCTCGAGTTTTATTTTTTGCGTTTTTGGTTGTGTCTGATCTGAACTTGAATTCTCTGCTGCGTTTTACGGAATTTTTGGATCTGTTCGTTTTTTATGCTTTTAATTTTCTTTGTTTTTGTTCTCATTTCTATTTAACTGGTGTGGTTTGTTTAATTTACGTTTAAATCGTACTATTTATTCATCCTTCGTTACGCATAGAATCTTAAAATTATCTCAGTTTTTTGTTTAAATACTCGTCAATATGACGAAACACCGTCTGTTAATTTGACTCGCCGATAACAGACTCTCTTTTTAGTTATTATTTCGTAAAAACTTGCGTTTGTTAAAAATATTCTTATTTACAACTTTTTTAGTAATTATTTTGAACTATTAAGGCCCTCAACTTTCAGGCTTATATTTAGTAAAAATTACTTTTCCCTTTTTTTCTCTCTTCTTAGTTGTTGATGTCATGCAATTTTCATTGAAAACATTTTGGCATACATAGATCGCTCGTTCCATACTCTTGGATTGTTGTCAACGTCATGATACAGTTTTTCAGCATAGCTCTCCCACTGGAGGGAAAATAATAAAACAAGTTATACTAACAAAACACGGCAACGGCAGATTTTGTATTCTGCATTATTTTAGGATACAACTGGGGAGAGGGTGTTGGTCAATCGAAGGAAAGTAATCTTGTGCTTAGGTAGATTGGAAACGGATTGACGTTGGAGATGGGGCGTGTACTTGCAAGGGTGTATGCTGCAGGGACTGTAACTGACGTACCCGACTCACGCCCAGGGCTATTAATAAAAACATGCAGAACGTTCTAGCATTCCTGTTTAAATGTGGCTTGGTAAGAATTTATGAAATTCATCCTGTTTTCTTAAAGGTGGATCCCGACCCCGGTCTCATTCCGATGCAACTCACCTTGGCCAACGGTAGGCGACGTATCGCATTACGATTTTAACATATGTTTGAACAAAACAATGTAAATATTTTTTCTCTTTACCAACCATTTTTTACCAGTTTGATCAAATTGATGGTGGAGATGTAGTAAACAATCGAAAAGTCTTATGGTGCGAAAAGGTGCTAAAATACGTATGTTCCATCGGTTCGCACAACATCGTTCGATGGTAAATCTATACTATCTTCTAGATTGGTTGATGAACTGGTTAGGATAGGTTTAAGTTAGTATCTATCATTTGCTGAGTAAAATGCAACGTGACGCTCGAAGAACCGAGGCCTACTGGGCACCCTCCAAGATGATCGTCGTGCAAGATAGCTTCAAATCCGAGGGGGATTCTGTTTGGTGGTGTATTCGGTGGTGATGCTCATGTAGTAGACGAAACAGTATGCTTCAATAATGCCATCAGTTTCCGCTGTCGGATACGTACGATCCCTTCAAACTAGCCTCTACTATAGTATCATCTTTTACGCAGGTATCCTAAAACGGATACGGACCGCAAAACATAGTCGACGTCGATACCCGCGATACGGGGCGTATCCACGGTTCGATCTCCATCCCAAAACGGAAGGAGCAATGCAAAGAACGCAAACGCGTTCGAATGGATTTTTCTAGTGCTTACGTTGGTAAGTGTTAAACATGGCTGCCGCGTCGTTTTTTTTTAGGATTGGCCAACCGGCTGATCACTGTTCGCGGAAAGTAGTGTACCGTATTTCGATCGGACGCGGATCATTTCCGGTGCTACTTCTGGTTCGTGTGGCTCACATTCGAAAATGAATGTGTCCGATTCTTTGGTTCTTGGGGGATTTAGGTAACTGTGTTCACTAACCATAGGCTAGCTTCGGTCTGCTTCGGTGGATAGTGCAATAAAAAAGTTGGCTTCATCGTTCGCATACTAACGGATCAAGATTACGCCGCCGTTCCCGCTCGCCCAGCAGTATCGGTAAGTTGCATCGTCGTGGAATGGAGCCGTATGCCACGGTAGCACGGAATATCCATCAACGAAATCTCTCTTCCTAACGGAAATAACACGTGTCGGAAAGGACGTGTAAATCGCACGTAAATATGTCATTTTCGCTTTCCTTCCTCTTTTTTGTTTGTATTCAACATTTCCCAAAGAAATGATCTCTGCTCTGTCGCTCAGCACACCCAAAGTGCCAAAGTGAAGATTGAGTGATAAGTAAACAGTAGAATGTCGTATAAATATATCGCCAATACAAATAGTAACAGTATTTACTTTCTACGTAAACGGTTCCCAGTTTTGTCCCCTCTACGGAGGTTAGTAATAGGTAAATAAAAAACTCCTTAAAAATGAACGGTAAACTGTAAAATTTCGTGCGGTGGACATTCGATGCCACATCATACCATCAACATCTTTTACTGGTTTTTTCCTTATTTTTGCTTTGTTTTGTTTCAACGGGGGCATAGTATTGTTCTCTCACGATTGTTTAATGTATGCTCGGTACCTTTTCTCTACTCGATCGCCATTCTCGATCTTATGCACTCCATCATTTATACCACACATGCACGCACATACAAAACACGCACACATATCTTTGGCGCTACAAACCGCTGGTTTCAAACTGCAACGCGAACGAAAGTAAACCCTTTGTCCTAACTCTTTTTGCGATTCCTTTCTTCGAAAAAACGATAGTGAAATGGGTAGTAGCGTTAGCGTAGTGTAATCGCACTAATAATGGTGCATACACAGTGCATCGCGTGGTTCGTATAATTCCGATTAGAATAGGTGTGGGATCTCTTTGGCACCTGATTTACTTTTTCAGTTATATATCATCTGTCTTTCACTACTAATAGTGCGCTATTGCGGTTTGCAATTGTACCGAATGGTGTCAATGGAACTGTACGCCATTTCGTAGTGTATTTCGTGCCCGAACGGGTGCGGTTATCATAACGTTGTTGCGCCTATTTCGATCGAAGCCTACTTTGATCGCAAGCTCCACGTGCTCCTGTTAATATATGATCCCCGTCTATGACGGAGTATGCTGCCATGTGCTGTGCTTGTGTCAGAGGAATGGTAATTCTTTGTATGAGTCTGTGCTATTGTTACGCTGGATAGTCTGAATCCTTTAACGTGGCTGTTACAGTGCTGTGCTTTTTTTCTATGTTTTTGTTCTTGAGCAAATTTATTAGCATCTGTCTAGTGAATAACTGAGATAAGGAAGGCAATTAAGTAACCGATAAGTCAATAATATTTCCAACCATAACGGGGTGCTTGCTGCATATGCTAGATACGTATGATACGTAAACATATACACACAAACACACACCCTCCATATGCCATCAGATTGCGGTTCTAGTTTTTGAAACGCGCCTAATATGTGCTGCAACCATTTGATACGCTTAAATTAAACTCTTTCACTATTCTCTCTGGTGATAATCACAAGTAACGTAAATTAATATATTATGTATACATATATATATATATATGTCCCTATTTATAACTCGATTATATACATATAAGTCTATGCATGTATATATATATTCATTTTCCTTTGCATGTATAAGTATAGAGCGATCCAATAATTCTCTTCGAAATCCTTTTGCCCATTCGAAGACTTATTAATTAGTGCATATTACAAATGCCGGCAATCATATGTAATATAATGCTCCGTGTGAATGTGTGTGTGTGTGTGTGTGTATTCCAGTTTTTTAATTAATTTTGCTGTCTCTGTTTTGATTTTCACCCCTATGCGGGGAACCGTGTGGGTGAAGGAGCTACTACTGTGGGTAGGCGGAAAGCAAATATGGGAACCAACCCTCGATAGCCTTTTTCATCCTAGTCGACCGACACTGCGAACTGCAGTGCGATAGCGCATACACACTACCGGTGGTGGGCGGTAGCGGTAGTAGGAGTAGCCACGTCATAGTAGATCAGTGTACTCGACCGAATAAGTAGTAGCTACGTGACTTAGTAAATGCTAGTACAAAATGATTAATCCTTTGCGTCGTGCGCCGTTGGTGGGTTTTGTTTTTATTATATATTCTTTTAAAGTGTGAGAGTAAGTATGCGATGATGTTACGTGTGTATGCTAAGTGTGACTCGGTACAATGTGCACTTAGTGTCACTGCAATCACACACACTCACACACAAACAATAGTAAACTCGAACATTACCAAAACGTGTACACCTTTTGGCAAGGAACATAGCATAAATTCGATTCTATATTGTATAAAAATATTAAAGACCTATCAACCTCGCTTATCGTGCCGGCCGCTGCTCGAATATAGTTGCTATTTTGATTGAGACGCTCGCTTATTGTGTAAAGTAGTGCGTAGTATACGTAGTTCGATTCGATCTACCGGCTACATTGCGCTATCGGGGCTGACGCACCTCGGTCTAGTAGGACAGCGTGGACTTGGGGTGGAAGAAAACCAGTGTTTTGCTAACAACAGCAATAGTAGTAGTAGCAGTAGTAGTGGCCATAGTAGTAGTATTAGTTTTAGTAGCAGTAATAGTAGTGCAGCAGTAATAGTAATGATAGTTGTGGAACTTTACTAGTAGTAGCAGCAACAGTCAATATAGCCTGTACCTGGTACTGTCACCAGTTAGTAGTGGTCGTAGTAGTAGTAGTAGTAGTAGTAGTACCAACAAAACAATCCAAAAACCCACCGAACAACGAACGAAAGCGTTCACCGACCGTATTTCGTATTATACTATATATGCATCTATCATTCAACAACATCTAGTTGCAACTTCTCGTGTACCATTACTCATTAACAAACTCGACGCTGGCGAATTGGGTTGCGCACGATAAACTCAACTAGAATCGGCATCCGATCCATTATGGCGTAATTGTCAATAACGTTTATAGCATCTGTCTCGAGCTTCTGGTTGCCCTCATTAGCTATGCGTTCAATGTTGTAAGTAGTTTCGCTCGCGGTAATATTTATATATGTATAATTTGCTGTCCTTATATTTTTTTTTAATTTATAGCAGCACTGTCATGTCGTGGGCGGCTGATTGTTACCACCCAGTGAGTTTCGCGTGAGTATGGCATCAGTTCAGATGGCTAAACCTTTGTCGTACGTTATCTGAAACCTATCACTAAGCTGCATCGGATTCTGCACGTTTTTTTTGTTCTTTTTTTTTGATAATCTTATTTGGCTACTCAATAACGCGCACGCATAACTTGCTATAGCACTAGAAAGAATGACTGTGTAGTGCAGTTTGATGTTTGCTTTGTCTATTTTTTTCGTTTCTTAATAACATTCGCTTGCACATTGCGCATTTGCATTTGCGTGCATCCTCCGTTACGGAAAAATCGTAATTTTTAAATTATTATTTTCGTTATTCCTTTTAGATGAATAATAGTTTTTTTTTCTATTTATCTGTTGCACCTATTCGATTTACTTCTTCTAATAAGAGAGACGTGAGTTTTAGGTTTTGCAGTCCCACCGTGTAAGAACTTTTCCTAAGTATTTCGAGTTAAGACAGTGGCTTTAACCGTGTCGCATATATTTAACATATGCGTTTTGCTTCACGCAAATCACCGATACACAGAACGTGATCGTTCACTTACTCGCGATCTAGCAACGATTTTTGTTTTTGCATTTTGCTTATCATGGTAAGTATTGTTATTTGCGTAAAACACAATTAAAATAATTTACCATTACGCCATCTACATATAGATGAGTAGTCTTCAATATAAAAGTACTTTAATCAAGTCGCTCGATTTTCTGCAGTACACTTAGTATACTATTTCCAAAAATACAACACTACAGTATCAAACAGCGTTCTCGTATCAAATCAAGATGCTTGATTAAATATATAGCTTTTTTCGATTTCACTATTCCATCTGAAATATTTTTTTTTGTTTTGGTTTCACTATTACTTTTTTTCAAATTTGTCCCTGTTGCTCCGTCACATTGCGCGCATCCGCTTGTATTTTGGTGGTATTGATTCATCGTAGGATTGTGCCATTTATTGGTTTTGCTTTTTTTATTTCATAGTTTGAAGTTCGCGCCTTGGCGACCACGTTTAGCCCTCGATTTTTGTTCTTTGTTTTGTTTCTTGTAACCATCTGAGATCGTACTGTTGGAATGTTTTGTTTGTACGAATCTTTTTAATAAAATTTTTCATTTTTTTTAAATCTTTGCCATGCAGCTGTGTGCGGATGTTCGTGGCAGTGCGATTAGATTTTAACACGCACAAGAGCGCAAAGTTGTAGCTCTTTGAAGCATTTGTGTTTTCATTCCCGACGATCATTATTGCTGGTCCTACCGCCGCCAAACAAACACGTCTGCGATGCACGTGACTGTGGTCCGCGTAACGAGGGAGCGAAACGCAAAAGTGAAATAATACACTCACCGCAATGTCCCGGTGCGAAAAAGGAAAAGTCGTAGGAACAACTTCACCGGCTTCCAGCTCAATTCCTGCGCAGCCAAGTCGTACCGGAGCCGACACCGGGATCCAGCCGGTTTACGCACGCTTAGTACGTTTGGTCGCGCTAGTGCTTTCCACGCTACGTACACTGGCGTAGGGATGCGATCCTTTCCGGTGCTTCTATCCGGCCCGACTTTTACCGTCTTCTCGTTGAACATTGTGTGAACGTGCAAACCGACGAGTCTGTGTCGTCGTATGGTAATTGTAGTCGATTAAAATCCATCTGTTCCATCTTTTGTTTTATCTAGAATCACTGCTACTATTTGTTCACGATGCTACTTATGTGTATAAAATATATATTTATATATATAGGTTTGTGTGTATATATATATATAGATATTTGTATTATATATATACGTTTTCTGGTTTGTATTTTTATCAGCTTGTCTATACGAAACTCAACACCACGTGTGCGCGTTGGGTTTAACGTTTAGCGGAAGCTGTCGTCTGGTTATTGCACTATTATATGAGGAGCTGATAGAAGCACAGTGACGGTCGCAATTATTGTGAATAGAGTAAACACGAAAAGGCAAAATCTGTTGGCATAAAAGTGTGGGGTTAAAATTTGTTTTTGGATCACAACAAGAAAACCCCGTGACAGGACTGAGAACGAATCTTACCTATCAACAACCATCGCCGCGAACTTCCAGTCACTGATCAATTCCGCTTCCTCGTCCGCCTTCTTCATACGGTTGGTGATGAACTGCAATTCCTTCAGTATGTGGTGCAAATCCTTATGCGTACAGCCCGAGTTGGCGTTCTGCTCTTCGACCGTAGTAAGACGCGTGAAACTGGAACGGGCGAGGGGAGATATTAAATGAAGTGATGTTGCTTGGCTATATTCGGTGAGCTTTCGCAATCCAACTCCTACGGCCAGCAAAGATACTTACACGGAGCCACCTATCGCGGTGGTCGAGCCGGATATGCCGGAGCAGGGATGCCGGAAATCGTCGTCGATGTCCAGCACATTCGCCAAGAGCGACTTCGAGGAGCGCTCCTTCAGCTCGAGCTCCTTCATGCGATTGCTCAGGATAATGGTTTTACGGGTGATCTTCCTCCCGGGACGCCCCATCCGTAGTATCCACGGTAGCCATTGCAGAAAGACCGATTTGATCTAGAACCGGCGAGTGAGTGGGTTCGTCATCGTTAAAATGTCCTGAAAAGCAAGACCGTTTTAACACTCACCCATGGAGGCATCTCGTGGATATCAGCAGTCCGATGATGGTAGTTGAGTACAACAACCGTCAGCACGACCGACGAAGCTACCATAAACATTATGCAGTTGAAGTACGTTCCTGTGAAATGAAGAAGTTTGATTGCAAGGAGAGCGTAAAAAAACATTACTAAAATGAAAAACCCAGCGGATGAAGATGTTTGTTAAAAGAGATAGAGCTCAACGTAATTTGGACATGCTAAATGAAGCGAAACACAATAATCAATACAGCACAACGATGCGGAACATATACTAAATGGATTTAGTGTTTTAGAAACATGCAGGGAGCTTTCAATCTCTTGAATTCTATGAGGTAGTTCCAACAATCGAAACCATGCAGAGGCGAAACTAAACCATGTAAATAATGTTGATGTATACAAACATGTCAATAGGGAACGTGGACAGAAAACTGAGACTATAAAACAAGGTAGCAATTGTCTTCCTTCATTTGCATAGTCAACTATTGCGATCCTTGACTCTCACGATCATGAGAATTAATGTATCTTTCATTTATTCATCTGATGACACAGATGTTATAGAAATAAAACTAACAATAACGTTACGTATGATGTATAGCAAAACAGTTTATCAGCAGTGTGCATATCGTGTATCAAATCTGACTAACTGGCAGCATGTTTTCATGTGTTTTCATCATTAGCGGGACACGAGGAGGCTTCTATGTATGTACTCAAAAGGCTCGAGCTGGCGATTGTTTACTCTGTAAACTGAGGTACTATTAATATCGTATCAGTAGTATAAATTCTAGCTGAACATGCAGTTACCAGATTGTTTAACGTAGCGCGTTTCAAATAAATGAAGAAACGATTACTCTATTCACAGGACAAACGATAATAGAAGAGTTTTAGAAGATTTACCGAAGATAATTAAACCGGCCCGTTTCAGCTGAAAGCATCGAACTTAAACATCAGCAGTAGTTAAAAATGCTGATGGTAACAAGCTTAGTGTTACCACCGACAGTACACTTCCAAATTAATACACAACATAGCAAAAAATGAGAAAACCAAACAACAATTGTACAAGCCAAGTCAAAAGGACAGTAGAGAAAAATAAGGGAGCGCTACATTATCTCTCCGTGCATAGGTTATATGCTCAAAAATATATCTACTAGCTTAACCAATATTGATAAGAATAAGGTTGCTCTAAATTTCTTGTTTAAAGAACGATTCGCCCTAAGTCTCTATTTAAAGCTTAACTGAAATGTAGCTGATTTTTTCTCTCTAAAATAATCATCACTATACTAGCTGGCAATGGTGCTGAGAGCGACCACGTCACATTGACTAAGTTTAAAGTAGGTGCTACCTGCCTTATAGAGGTTGTAGAAACTGTGTATACTCAACAAAGATCAGAGCAGTAACAGAGAAGTGTTTACAAGTTTATCCACAACGGTACTTATATCGTGGAGCTTCGCAAGTAGTTCGGGTGTATTGAATTGTGTTCTGTGCAATTTGTACCACTTCTATCCGGGATACACGCTAGGAAATTACGAGGAACTTCAACGGAATACGGTGAGCAAAGAAAAAGCGAACGTAAACCAAAAGTTAATAGAAAACAAACCATGCAGAAGTACATCATCTGGTAGCATCCACAAGAGTTAGTGGCGCACTTAGAGTTTAAAGAGGTTTGGAAAATTTGAGAAGGTGTTGAGAGTCTGGTAGTTTAGTTTTGTTTTTCGCTTTCGCTCCATCGCGGATGCTGTACGCAAATTTGGTTGGGGTTTGTTTAGTACCTCGAGCTACAATTAGGTTAGAGTAATTCGTTTAGCGTTATGTATAGTGGGTACAATTCGGTTTAAGTCGAAAAGCTTTAAATTGCGCCGCCGTTAGCCGTGAATGAGTGGTTTCATTCAACGCATCATTTAGTGAGCTCTGTTGGAATACATGTTATTAGTACTGGTTTACATTGGGCGATATTTTGTTTTTGGGTTTCGTAAAGGTTTTACTACAATCTTGGCTATACCTAGCAAAGGGACTGCTTCGCTCGTTTTCGTAATAACATGTCCCACTAATAATGAAAACACAGTTTGTGATACCAGTATAGTAAGTCCTGTAAAATATAACAAGAAAAACACAATCAAAACCATTGACACAGCTTTTCCAGTAACGAGGAAACCAGACATTTGCTTCGGTAAGGTCGGCCCCCAATACGACGTGTGATTGTAGCTCAGTTTGTCGCGTTACGTTATTGCCCTATATTATGGGCACTTCTTAGTGCACTTTAACAGATCCTTTCTCAATCGACGATTTGAACTAGCGATCGGGTCCAAGGGGGAGCCAAATATTGTATATTTCGGAAAGAAAGAAAAGACAACCAATGATGCAAACTGTTACAAATCATAGAAAATGTTTGGGTTTTTGCGCCTAAACAAGGAAAATCATGGTTTCGCGTTTGTAATAACGTTTAAAACGTGAAGATTTTGGGATAGTTTAGGTTTTCCCCTTTCTAGAATGTCATTTGAAATAGAAATTTGGAGAATTAAATAATAAAGCATTCTATCGAAGAACTACACGCAGACAAATAAAACAATCATACAATCCTAAATAATAATCACGTACTCTGTCGTGTTTGCTCAACGAAGAAAAATGTGTACAGTTCGTAGTGCTTTTTTGTTTTGTTTTGGAAATAAATCATGCCATTTAAAAAACAAACCAAAACTGCATGGAAAAACATTCAATTGTTACAAAATGACAAAATCGTTCAGCAAGAAGGCAACAACAAGAATGCTCCAGCGGTTTCTGCTGACAAAAAATAATGTGATGGGAAAAGTAGATATGCTATTTGGAAATTAAAAGGGCATGTATGAAAATGGCATGTACGACTGCAGAAATAAATTCATTCAATTTCAAAGGAAAAATAACATATTAACTTCATTGTCTTATGTTTAAACGACATTGGATTATGTCAATTCATGCAATTTGGTATGGAAGATGAAAACAGAGAAAGAGATGAACATCAACAAAAAAGATGAAACATTCTAGGCTTAGTAAAGAAAAGTAAAAAATTTGTTTTAAAAAGTTACGAAAATATCCATCACTAATATATTAGGAAATAGGATAGAATGCATGCTTTGAAAATGCTTAGCATAGGTTGATGTTAGTTTCAAATGACATTAAGAAATATTTAGAAACACGTCCACCATTTATAGTATAGATCAATATCTTATGTTTGATAAGGGAGTGATTTAAAGAATATTCCATTCAGATTTTAAAATTAATTAATAATGCAATCGGAAGCACTTAGAAGTCGCAATCAACGCAAAAATATGTAAGTATTGGATGATTTGGAGACATAATTTCAAGGGATTTTGTTATTTCTGTGATTCATGTCTATTCGTTCTGTTATTATATCTTTCCTAAGACTCTAAACACACACTGGTTGACTCAGCTACAATTGTAAGGACATCACGAGACAGAAAACGATTGCTAATTGTTTTCTAGGGTGAAATTTGGACGATCACGGAGAGACAAATATCAACGAAACCGAGATCGGAAACGAAACTTATCGATTTCAACCTAGGTGACAAAGCCAAGCATTCACACACAAGTACACAGTTACAGTTATCGGGACAACAGCTAATCATTCATCGGAAAATTTGGAGGATAAAAAAGAAAAGAAAAACGGAATAAAATGCCTAACATTTCAATTCAATTCTAACCTAGTAACGGAATTGCATCGGATACTTGAGGTAACGTCTCCGCGACTAAATTAAGGAATACAGTGAGTGATAGCAGTATAGTTACACCTGAAATGAGAGTGAAGGGGTTTAGTAGAACTCGCGTAGACTGGTTTGCGACGAACACCGGGCGGACCAGCAACCACACGGAGATGTGGAATGAATCGTTTGGAACAATCATTTTTCACCTGTACGCAGTCGCGTATTTCAGTATATGATATGAGTGGACAAAATGTTACAACGATCACCGATGGTGTAATGAAATGAGCAGTAGCTCAAGTTTTTTGGCTATGCATTTTGACCTCGTTGCAGACAGCTATAGCTGCCGTCGATATAATACCTTGAATATGGATATATCCAGGTTCGCAGGTTTTTGTTTGGATGGAACGAAAGCATCCAGAAACACAAATCGTCGTCCAATGATCACTACTTACCTAGAGTCAATTTTTCACCCGAATCAGGCGGAAGCGTAAATCCCAGCAGGGCCATCGAAGAAATTAAGACGCATGGAACTATCAAATTGAAGAAGTAGTAAAGCGTTCTTCTTCGAATCTGTATCGTGAACGTTATGTCAACGTACGGCTCAGGACAACACTGATATGTTATTGTATTTTTCTTTCCGGGCATTCCTGCAGGGTTGGGATGAAGAAATGGTTTGATTAGTGAGAATCCCAATTGGGCTCCAAAGAGTGCCTTTTTCGATTGGTGAAACCGGGAAACATACCTATAAGATACCACTCGCCGTTCGTTATGAAATCTGAGAGATCTCCGCCGTCGTCCGAATTGAGTACAAGATCAAGCTGAGGGAAGGAAAATGTACGCGTATTAAAGTCTGTTCAGGCCGACACACCTTCACTCTACATACCTGGTTGCCATCGTACGTCCAACTGCCGAACTTCATCTCGCAGTGCTGGTCGTCAAACGGGAACCACGTGATGTCGATTTTGCACGTGCTCTTGAAAATGCCGGGTGGAACATATAAGCAGCTGCCATTGTTCTTCACGACGATGTTCGTATGATATGTTCCATCGAATCCTTCATCAGCACTGCACAACGACGGGGAAGAGAGCGAGCCAAAAAACCACTCGATCATAATGACTCCAATTTCAGCCGCTGGCCGCCTGCCAGCCCCTTACCTGTTGTACATCAGCACGTCCGGCTTCCAGAGCTTGTTCGGGGTGATCCGCAGGTCCCGCACCCCACCGTACTCGGAGTCGTTCCAACGCAGGTTGTAATCGTTCCATTCCTATAATGCATTGGCCAAATTGAATCATCGCTATTTTAGCGGCGCGCAACCGCGCTCGTCGGCACGCGCTATCGATCAATGAGCCCCACCAATGATGGTTGCATGAGACTGTTGGAGTCTACTTATGATATGAAGCCGTTGCGGTAACCATATTTATGAACATTTACGGTAAGCGGTGTAGCATTGGGGTTCGTTTAGCGTATCGAAACATGCAGCGCAAATGGAATATGAGTTTATCGTGGTCAAACTGCTACTGACTTACTAGAGGACTAGTACTACGAGTGTTTAACAGACATTTAAAAGAAACGGTTCAGACTTATCAAAGGCAGTTAGAAGAATCAATATTCTACAAGCAATAAACACCATGCATATAATGATATCGAAAGGTAAATATAGTAAGTACTTAGGCGTTGTAGTAATTTATGTGGTTATTTCATTATTATCGTTTATTGTCAGCCTCAATTCTTTTACGATTATTCGATAGGTAGGAGTTTTTAAATGGCTGCATTTTGCTCACCAACTTTTGCCACAAAATGAACTAGATATCAGCTGCAGTACATTTTTTAACATCATTAGCAGGAGTAAAAATACATTTTGGTAAATTAAACAGTCAGATAACTACTTCATGTATCATGAAAGCACTTTTTTGTAGTATCGGGCGCTCCTCATCAACCGCGATAATTTAAATGCATAGTAATACCCAAGAAGAGAGAAATCTACAGAAGACGGAGAGTATTTTACAAATGAAGTTTACCCAAAATACAATTGAATCCTTCGCAAAAAATTTCAAAACGTGTCAAACTTGCTTGTGTGATGGTGTGGTTTTTGAGATAAAACATACCTCTAGAGATACTAATACCATTCGAGAGTATCTAAATAAGTATAGTTTGTACACAGTTTCCAACCAACTCTAGACATAAGTGAACCGATACACGCTCTAGGGGAGATAGAAGGTTTGCAGCAATGCCTAGGAAGCTGTTGAAGATTGTCAAAAAACCAAAAATGAAAAACGATCGGCGCAAAAACCTGCCGACCAATATGATGACGGCACAACTGGTGGTGTGAATCCAATGCAATATATCCAACAGTCCTAAGCCTTAGGGTCTAATACAGGTGGCAGTTAGAGGTAGTTTGTGATTTATTTATTCATATTTCAGTTTAAAGCATGCAACTTTACCGTGGAGTTGTGTAACTTACCAACGACAGCCATATGTTTGTTATTAAAAGTTGATTCTTCTCGTCCTACAATCATCAATTTGCAGAAATGAAAGGATTAAATCAAAAGAAACAAATCTATTGCGTAAGAAACCGATAAACGAAACGCCGACGGTGCGTACAAATCAATCGGCAGGAAGGAAGGACGAAAGTGTATACAAGAACAATTGAAGAATGACAAAGAAAAGTGGAGTATAAATTGTATTTAAAAAGTAAGAAAGAAAGAAAGAAAGAAAGAGCATCGAGAAACTATACGCTTTCCAGCAACGGATGAGCACATCGAGTTTGAATCGCTTGAAACATGATTGCGTTAGCGGTCGAACAACGTGGTGGTACAAGGTGATAAAGAATAACGGTTGGTGGGGAGGAGGGGATTATCGAACTGAAACTCTAAGGACGCTAATGCCGGTGAGTTTTGCACTGTGAAACACGTTTTATCCCTAAATCATATATAGGTGTTTTCCTTAGATTTTTAAACGTCATGCAGTTATGGATTTTTAAGATGATAACTTTAAATACACAAAGAAACAGCCGTCACTTTGAATGAAACATAACGGAATTATATACGATAAATCTATGATTATGACATGTACCCATTTATAAGCGACATAAACAGATGCCGTAGTCTAACAAATCAATCGATTACAGCACTTGGAATGTTGTTTAGTTCTTCTTTAGCATTAGTGTTTAAGTTGAGGATTTAATTTAGCGTTGTTAGTTTCGTTTTAGAACGGTTTGGTTGGCTACGTTTTGATTTGGTTTAGTTTTGTTTAAGCGTTTTAGCGCCAGCGTTAGTGTGGAATCATCGCGCAGATGACATTAGAGCCGCCCGCACCGGGATGATGTTGATTTAAGTTAAGCCTTCAATTATTTTTTGTTTTTGATTTTGCTATTAATAAGTTGCTTTTTCCACAAATTACAAATACACACAGTGAGTAAAAAAGGTCCAGAAAGACACGACAGTTAGTTCATAGCAAAATGCGTTGCGCAAATTATTTGGTCATTAGTAAACCACTCTTGCATGTTCTCGCCTCGCGTTGAAAAGATGATTTCTGCCATTTGAATGGTGTGTTGTTGCATAGGAGGCACTGGTGTTTGGATTTGTTCAGTATAGCTGGGTGAGTTTTGTCTTATTGTTCATAGACAGTTGGAAGAGAAAGGATAGCTTTGCGAAAGGTGATCTCGAGAAAGTGTTTTAAAAAGAGCCAATTTAGTTTAGTTTACATTTTTGCTTCGATCCTTAGGAATCTCCCACCAGGTGTTATAAATACGGTTCGACAAAGAACAGTGCCAGAGCGAAGGGACAGCGATAGAGAAGAAAAGAAGCGTACATATGGCTTTGTATCCTGGGTGTCCGAAGAAATCATCCTTTCAACGCACATACATACACACGTACGGCTCGAGGTGGGGGCAACGTAACTGTTCATAAATATAGGCTTCATCATCAGGATACAAGGTGCCGCACGATCTGCACACGCTCAACCCAAAACCTGAGGTAACGACGATATGCTGAGAAGAAGTGTGTCGCTGCGCCGGGTACATGCCACTTACCAAATTCAACCACGCGTTGGTAGTGAGTATCTGATTTTTTTCGTCCTAGAATAGTTTCAATAGGGTACTTTATTATCACTTTCACGCTACCGCAGGGACCGAGTCCGGAACCCCGGCATGGGTAGGGACGGTAAATCTAAACGTAAAAAACAAGTTCCCTCACGGGGACGCTGGGTGATCCACGCCACGGGTGTGGGGGTTGGGGGTTGTAGGAAGGATACGGACGAGTGACCGAGCGATCCTCGGTTCTTGACCAAAAACCGAAAAAAATGGAAAAAGAAAAAACCGAATCCAAAAACCAAATCGGAAAATCAAGACGGAAAACCAATCCAAAGCAAACACACTACATCCAAGCAGTGGACGCGGCATACTCACAACATCGATTATCTGCTGCAGCGTCAGGCCGAACTTCACTTCCAGCGGGTCGGACTCGTTGGCGACCGGGCGTTCGAGCGTGTTGTACGTTTGCAGCAGGTTGTTCAACAGCCTTTTCTCGTGCGGTCCTTGGATGCTATCTGCAAGAGTTCGTGGAAACAAAACCGGATGAAACGCAAGCAAAAAAGCAGGGGATGGTTACTCGACACTGGGCGCTGAGGTACGCGCTAAAGCTTTACCTTTAATGTAAATCACCAGCAGACACAAAACGATGAGATACAAATCCATAACAAAATACATCGTTGAACGCAACGCCACTCGAAACTGTTCGCCACGCTAAGCGATTACACATTTCACGCGCTTTTCTGGAACTTCATCGGAAGCGAACAACAGTGCTGGTGGCCGGTGGGTCGTCCTGGTGGGGGCTCGAAATGTTCTGTGCCGCGAGCTGGCTTTATTCTAATTGCTGCCCGCTTGCCAACTACGTTTGCCAACTTTGGTGCAAAACTCCGTAATCGGTCCGTAACTCAATTACGACGACGCGATCGACTCTCAGTAATTCCGTAATTGCCCCGTTTGTTCACTCATTACCAGCCGCTGACGTCGTTCAGCCGTTTCGGGTGCTACGGTGCTAAAACCTTCGTTTGTGATTCTGCACCACCTGGCACAGGAACTTGGCAGCAGTCGCAACACGGTGGTTGGCTAAAGGTGTATCAGGTGTCGCCAAGTGCCTTTATCCGTCGACTCGGGGGCGCCTAAATTTCCCGGTGGCAGCAGCCTTTCAATTCCTCACTCGATATATGGTACAGGCCATTTGGGTTGGTCCTGGCAACAGGCAGGATTTATGACCATTGGCAGTTCAGTGCTTTTATCACAAACGGGGGCATTTGGTTGCGTTTCTGTGCCTCGTTTTTTTAGCTCTCATCCGAGTTCTGAATCCGCTCGGTTAGGATTGATTTTTAAATCGCTTCAATTAGTAGTGCCAGCACTTGTAGCCTCCACTTAACAGGAACAGGAAATGAATCGATTTCAAATCGCTCTGGCAGGTGGTTTCGTCCTGAAATCCATCGAGTTTGACTGTTGGGGTATTTTTGTTGGGTCAATCCGAGTTAAGCGTTGGGCTTTCTATTGCTTCTGCTGTGAAAAGAGGAAGTCAGGAAAGCTATGTCAATTTAGGGAGGAGTTAAGCTACGAGAGGTAGATGAATGAAATATTAAGGCCTTCTTTAATCGTTAGTTTGATACTGTTCTTTATGCTAATCATAAAGCTTCTGGCGATCTTTAGCTCGTAAGCGCTACCACATAAATAAAATATTAAAATTTCTGGAAGGTGTCTAATAAAACCTGAGCGCAACGTGGTAGTCGATGATTTTCGGGTGGAATTGATTGGTTGCAAAAGTTGAGCCATACTTCCTTGCCTGGCTTATGCATATTTCATCAAAGGAGAAAATGTATACCACCACTTGCGGACCCGTTTGCACCACTTCCACCACGGTGTTGTAGCCAGTCATCTTTTACACATGTCCGGCCATGTACTCTTCACGTTATCTCGCACCTCCACGCTCTGGCGACAGGACACACGATGCACAGTGGCTCAGCCAAAGGACGGCCAATTTTTTACACAGTTTTCTGTTGAGCTTGATTAAAATAAGAGGTGTTGAATGCATAAAAACCAATATATGTAAAATTTGTCAACACTTTTACTTTTACTTTTCCTTGAATTTGACTGGCAAGCTTGAAGCTTCAGTCAACTAAACTATGATTTTAGTAGGTATTTTAGTACAGATGGCCTAATTATTTGCTCCATGCAAATAAAAACCCTTTTCCATTTCTTCCTATGCGCAAATCTTGCGCCTAAATCCCGTTTCCATGGCGTACCGCATCGCGTCCTAAAGTCGCAAGTTTTCGGAGCCGATTTTTCCAATTTACCTTCTTAAGATGTTATATTTATGCCCTAATATGGATCCAAAGGGTTCCGTTTAGTTTCAAAAAAGTGCCAGCTTATGAAACGTTATAAAGCATAGATATTGTGAGTTTTATTCTATTTATTTTTGTAAAATTCCTATAGGTTACTAAAAAATTAGCTTAAAAAATATTTTAAAAATCTCTCAAATTTAACATGAAAAAACGAACCAAATGCTTGAAAGCATACCTCATCTTTTTCTCTTTTTGCATCTTTCAAGAACGCTATCTCTCAAAATTGTGCATTAAAATAAATAATATACTGGAGATTTCTTATTAAACTATCTTTCTTTCATATGGTAGAGAGATTTTCAAAGTTGGTTTAATGAAATGTCAAGTCCGGGAGCCACTGTGCGGTGCCTACTCCGACCCCACTGACCTGACTCTCCGAAGAGTGTTTCGGTGTCCTAGTTTCGAAGATTTCATTCATTCATTCATTCACTCGCCCAAGACCCACCAGCAAACCCCATCTACAGGAGACCAACCACCAGCGCCCTGCCATCACCATCGTCTTTCGCCCGAGAGTATGTGATTTACAAGGCTCAACTCCTCAGCCTCTTGTAGCCGTGGAGTGGGAGCTTTGGCATGGTTCTTCGACACACACTCGCTTAGACACTAGAGGTTCTTCGCTCACTTCGGAAAAATGGTGCAGGTGTAGAAGTATCTCCCACAGGGATTCACAAGAAGAAATAAGGGAGCGGGAGGGGAGGGGGAGAGGATGCTTGCTTGATTATCGATGGAAAAGTGAACGGTTCGATATTTGCTGGCACACTGCGCCTGCTGTTGCTACCGTTACACCGTCGCCAACTAACGATACTGTGTTGTCCCAACGCTGCAGAGGAGCCTGATTCCATATTCCACCAACTTTCACTCGTTTTACGCGAGAGAACAAAGAGTTAGTAGCAAGGATGTTAAAAGGAGATCAGCAGAGGGAGAGAGAGAGAGAGATGGAGCAAAAGAAAATAGGTGGAATGGAAAGAGATGAGTGTAATGCGGGGAGCCTCAATAAAGTATACTGAGAAAGAGCAACGTTAACAGGGAAGAGAACATTGAAGTTTTCCATTTTAGCGAACGAAGAATGTTATAGCAGGACGGCCATAGTAACGCAACTCGGAGTCCTTGTATTCTCTACACCGACGTACACTTCGCACTGTTCCTAATAATCACGCATCACACACGCAGCCACACACACTCACGCACACACGCACATACACAATCAAGCTCTATGCTCACACGGACACCTGGCGCACGAATCATTGTCCTTGATTTTTGTAACTGGGTTAACCTGGAATGTCGAGCAACATTATCCTCGAAGTGGAAAATCGTGTCGAGCGAAACATTCCTTACGGAATGCTCGGCATCTGCTAGCGATCTATGGCTACTAGGATCGAAATGAGAAACGATATCAAAAAGAACCCTACGATGCACTAACACCAAGAACCACGGACACAGTGGACTCTCCTTTTGATGAACTTGAAAATGAATCAAAAGGTCAGAAACCACAGCGGGCATGTTTGTTTGAAAAACGAAATTTCCACAACGTTCGAATCGTGTTCGAGTCTCCTTGCTTTCACTCCATTTGGGGGGCTGGCGTACTTTCGATTGTCCTTTGGCAGTGAGCCAGGGAGCCTACCTGCCAGCTAAAAATGCCAGCTAGCGCCAGCCAGCGCCAGTTGATGGCGTTGCTTAAGGCGACGGTCGAAGGACCAAAGTGAACAGCCAAGCAAATACACACCCGAGCGTCCGTTAACGCGGCACTGCACTACTTTTAGTCGAGTTGTTTGAAACGGTTGCCAACACCTTCCAAAAGCGAAGGTCCATGTCTGTTCTACCAATCTGGAGGATGTGTGTCCTGTGTGCGATCCATCCAGCACGCGACCAACGATGTGGACTGAGATGGAGCGAGGCGAAGCTTTCAAGAGCCGTTGCTGTTCATAAGCGCGCGCGCACGAGATACATCTAGATGTATATCAACTGTATATCTAACTTTTTTTATCGCAAGAAGTTATCATAAAATATAGATTTTCCCTATCTTTTCAGGGTGGCAAATCCTACGGAATTATATTGAAATTCTCTAATTTTTTTTTCACTCGATCTGAAGCCTTCATGAACGTATGCAGTGAAAATGATAGGTTGATGAAAATGTAGATAATAAATTTAAAATGTTCTAGTTTCCATTAGACAAAGAAAAGGCGCAGTTTTGAACCAACGTACAATTGCTGAAACTATCGTCCGGTTGTCCTCGTGAAGAAAAATCGGCAGCAAAAACGAAAAGGCAGGATGCTGGATGCTGCAGGGTGCTGATGTTCCACGGCACCTCCACTCTTCCTTGGCGCACGTTCGCTCGTTTGCAAATATATTCCGACCGCAGGCCACTGCTAGCCGCGGCACCGTCGTTTTTCCCTCCCCTTGTAGGCACAACCACCCGAAAACTTTCACCCGTCGTATCGATCACACTGAATTCCTGCTTGTTGCATCCACTGGAAAAGGACCTGCCATCCAGAATTCGTGTTGAAGAGAAGCCAGGATATTGGCATCCGACACCACTGCCACCCGCCGCCGTACGCGCGTGAAGCAGTTTCTTGAAAATAATAGGTTAAACACACAGATTGCACGCCCGCCCCCCTTGCAAATCCCTACAGCGGTCAATTTCTGTGGGTTTTTTCCTTTTCGGAATGGGAAGAAAATTCCCCGTTTCGATGCGTTCACGGGCACAGGCTCATTTTCTGCGATTTTCAACTGGCCGACGGTGCACTACGAACGGTTCCGTTTGACTGCCTTTTCTTCACTCGTCAGCCTATCTATCGCGGACTCGTGCCGTTTCGTGCTGGTGGCGACTGGAGACAGAGTCTTTGCGCTTCTTCTGAGGCGAACACGAGCCGGCTCATGCGTATCGGCTACGAGGAATGTGCGGTGAAGTTTTCGCCCATTCCAAAAAACTTTGGCGTCAAAGTGCGAGCCTCAGAGCTTTTCGCCCTTAGAAGATGAATGAATGAAGATTTGAATTTATTTCATTTCATATCTGCATTCAGAGGCAATCCAAATCTGTTTGGCCGTACATATTCACCTCATGCGAAACGAGCCTACAATAAAGTAAAGTAGAGTAGAGTAGAAATATATTATATGTAAATGATTTGAGGCGCACAACAAATGCGTCTCATAAATTTCATAATAGTCCAACTCCTCATTGTCAAAATGACTTTGAGTTATTGGTAAAGTCAATTTTCCTATTAGCTGAACTGTATGAAGCTGTTCAGCTTTAACGCTTCTAAATCAATCTTATCTTAACAAGTTAAAAAATTAGCTTAGATTAAGTTATAGCTTGAGATAAAAGCAGGATTGCAGGATTTTTCAGATGATATCATAACAGCAGCAGCATTATTTCTAACTGCAGCACATGATTTCCAACAGCATCAGTTCATTTTATAACACGATCATGTTTATTATAACTTTGTCAGTTGAAATCAGAATCGTAGCAGTTGATATTATAATCCTGGTACAGCAACTTGAGCAAAGTACGCAACTAGCATAGGTCCCCATCGCTGCATAAGGACGTGAATGTACAGGCTAAAATCGATTTGTTCGACAAGTTTGATTAACTATCCTCCAGCTTTGTTCGGGGCAGGATTCAAACCGGATTCAAACTGGATTTAAACCGGACCCGGATCCATCATATCATGTGCTGATGTTATGATATCATCTGAAAATCCCTGTGATTTGGTACCTATATACGTAAAACGAGAATAATTTCGGTTGATCGATGTAAATTTTCGAACTAAAATTCATGAATAATATGAATAAGTCGTCTAATTAGGTGAAAATAACACCGAGAGGATGAAAGAGGAGTAAACAAAGTACTGAAAGGAGTGTTCAACATAAGCTCAAGGCGGTTCTTTCGATTCTTCAGTTGATAAATATCAATATTCTGTTTCCGTATCAATACGTTCTTTTTCACGGAAATATATCCGACGGAAAAGCTAAATGCACGTTTAATAAAAAAAATACAAATACTTGAGGATGGATTGATGATGGAAAACTTATGCTAGTTAAAATAATGATAGTGGTTCCAGGCCGTTACTGTAATTGGAAAACGTGATCTGGTAGATGAGTGTTTTGCTCTCTTCACCTTCTTGCTTAATTTCATCACTACTGGCAGTCACATAAAGGGTAGCAGTCGGCGCAGCTTAGACGACGAACTCGGGCAGATTGTCGTACTTTTCCTTTGTCTTTTCGTGCTCCGTGTTGACGAGCAACAACGAGTGGGAGTAGCCGAGCGCTATCATTGGGACTTTCATGCCCTCCATTCGTGTGACCTCCTTCGGTGTTGATGATGATTTTTGTAAATCTCCCAACCCCTAGAATCACGAATTACACGTGCATGAGACATGGTACACGTTATTAGAGAACTCTCGGGTCGTAGATGTAACATTTGCCACCACAACTTACCAGTTCACCATAGGTGGGTGATGCGCCCCAGGCAATCAGCGAATCGTCAGCCGATATGACGATCGATGTGTAACCCGTGCCAATACTGGTAATGTTCCAACCGGCCAGATCCTGGACCGGTTTCGGATACATGTTTGCCTCGCCTGTTTTTTTGTTCTGCCCAAACAAATACAGCGAGCCAATGTCGGAGATTGCCAAACTGTACGACGATCCGCAGAAAACGCGCATTACTTTGCGGTTTTGCGTGTCGAAGAATTTAATCAGTCTGTATTGAGTAAAGGGTTAGAAAAGGGGTTAGACATTCCGGAAGATAACCGCATGGACGTGGAGCATAGAAGATTGATGCTTACCTCGGGACCATCTCATCCTTTTGCTCCGCATGGCCTAAGCGGCCGATGCCACCAAAGCCCCAACTGTACGCACGATTTTTGGAATCGATGGCCACCTTCGAAAAGAAGAGAGACGGTGGTAAGTTTTGGACATTTTTGGAAGCTTATACAACTAATACTGATTTTTGCTTTCAGCCTTACAGTATGATTGTTGCCGCAAGCAAAGTCGATGATGTTGACATTCTCGATCGGTAGCACATGGCCTTCCTTGTTTTTCTCCATGTAAACCAACACCTTGCGAGGTTGCGTCTCGAAATGAAACGACATCTTGGTGGAGTTGACGAAGTACCGCCCGTCCGTGTTGTGCCCCAACTGGCCGTACTCGGGCAGGCCGAAGGTGTGCAAATTTCCCTTTATATCGAGAATCACGGAAAACTCCGCACCACATCCCACCTTGATGATTGGCGGTCCGTTGTAGCTGATTCGAGTTGGCGATGTTATCGTCGGCAGCTTGTTACCCACGCCGCACTGGCCGCTCTTGTTGTCCCCGCAGGCGTACACAGTACCGGTGTCGGTAAGGAAGAGCGTATGGTTACGGCCGCACGCTGCCTGGATGACGTTGAAGTCGGCCAAATCAGCCACCTGCGTTGGCTTTTCGTACATTGTTGTGTCCCCGTGACCAAGCTGGCTCAGCTGGTTGCGTCCTATTGAAGAAAATCGGATCATAATTTAATATTACCAGGACCGTGGGAGGCAAATATCCTTTTCCAAGAGCGAGATTCATACCGAAGGTCCAGGCCTTCCAATTGACGTCGATCAGAACGGAATGAGCTGCAGAGCAGAAACTCGCCATCGAACGGTACTGTAGAAGCAAAAAGATACAAAGAAAAAAAAATCCAAAGCGTCAGCGAAATGCAACTCACTTTCAGGTAAGTGACAAATAATTCGTTCAATCAACACGTCCTTTGCTACTACATGTGGCGGAGGTCAATGAACGTTGCGTCGAAATTTGTTTCTACGATTAACACCAGTATGACCCCGCTGCTTACCGTTTCACCGGTGAATCTGTGAAATGTGTACAGGTTCGGGCGAATCTTTGTGACGCCCTTCGAGTCGCGCTTGCCGGTCATCTCCCAGGACACCATTCCGGCGATGAGCAGCTTGCCGGGACCCTTGTCGTACGCACCAAGCAGCTCTTCTGGCAGCTTCTCCATTGGGCGAAGCTCTTCCACCACCATCTCCCTGGCGGAAGTTTCACCTGCCCGCGGATACTCATCGCTGAGGTCCGAGTCGTAGTTGGATTCGGAGTTTTTGCGCTTTTTCACCGCTTTCTTAGTTCCGTCCGGCTTTCTTTTGGATGACATGTTGCAAAACGTGCACACAGGAGGTTGATTTCACAGACAAAAGCTTGATCACAAACACGGAGGAAGACGAAAATGCCGCAGTTCAGGACAATCGTTTGGTAGATGGCCGGAGCGCAAAACAGACGCCAAACAGACGCAACACAGAACGGTGAAGACTAGACGCCGCTCAAGGTACGTGTATTACCAGGTGGTACTGTGTGCTCTTCTCATCGCCATTTTTGTGGGAACGAAATGTCAGCCTGCTTAGCAAGCAGCTGCCGCAAGTTCGTAAACAAGGGAAAACGGCCGATCATGGTGTGTCAAATCGCACAACATACTGAACGTTACCTGGAAGTATAATTACCTTGCTATCGCTGGATCTTTTTTTTCAATCACCTTCCTAGTGGTGCGTAACCTGACCTGCACTAATAAGGTTCGTTCCTTTTCTGTTCGTGGTTCCTTTTTTAAAACCAAGCACACCAAAGTCATGTGATTTAAAAAGGAAATTTTAAATTTTACAAAAATTAAAGAAAAAACAATAATAAAGTATTTAAAGTTTGTCTGCTCGTTAAAACTTTAACGAGTTTGTCTGCTCGTCTTTCGTTAAAATGACGATAGCGAAATACCCTGTGAACTAAGTTCCTTTGAAATTATTTTAGTTTCTTCTTTCCATTTTTCTACTCCTTCGTTGAAAGCTTTCAAGTTTCTGAAAGTTGTAAGTAAATTGTTTGATGATTTACTGAAATGATGATGAATTAAAACGGTAAATAGTCGATCTATTACTGATAATCAGCCACGTTACCAACATATAGAATTTCATAGTTTGTAATCAAATAATTCTGGGAAATTTCTTACCCTCATTATATGCGTTCTACACAGACAGTTTGTGTAAATGTAAGTTATATGTTTGACAATTTTTCCTAAACTTTTTATTTGTTTCCGGAATACGTGATCGTCATGAAACGTGATGGAGATGAATGCGCGAGATTATATTTTAGCATATCGCAAGCTGATCCACCCGATCATTTTGATCTCCATTGCCTAGTTAAAGGTTTTAACATCGTTTCTTCCTTTTACCGGATATTTCACTCCGTAAGACTCGAAACAGATTGTTGACTTGACAATACCGTTAAAAGCTTCCCAACGGTAGAAGCGTGACTCAATTTCTTTTTGTATACTTTTAAACACCCGAGCTGGTCATTGGCTTTTAGGATGCAAATAACAAATTTAAATTCAATACAAACAAAACTTATCCTTCATCCAAATCCAAAGAGGATCAAAATCATGCAAATTAAACTAAATATACCAGGTGGTAGGTTTCTGCCGTAGCGAAACCATTCAAAAGCTCACCGCGTGGTTCGAGTGCATTAAATATGCAACGGAAAGATATTCTTCGTCGTTTTTTATTCATATGCTTCCGTTTCTCGGCGAAATTTCTTGAAGGCATGGGAAAGATATTTTTAGAAACATTTTAATAGTTTACAATCGTCAGATGTCATCGGCTTTAAAGGAAAGGAAGATGAGAACATATCGATGTTTTCGCGATGTAAAGCAATTCTCGCACATTGCCAGCACAAGCTTTTAATTCAACGATTTACGTACTTGTTAACATCAAATGCTTGGCAAGTGCATGACCCGCCGCAAATTCGCGGCACAGTTCTTGTTGCTAATTAGTAGTCCTACAAGGTCTAAATTATTAAGCAGCAATCCGCCATCTGAGGAATCTTTTAATGAAAGGACTCCCTCGGGAACGGACCCGCCAGGTACGCGCTCTCCTGCAAGCACACGGCCGCCGAAGTGCATACATATGTTTTTTTGTTTCTACTATCTTTCCACCTTTTCCTCCCACATAGCCATCCCTCCCAGCTCACCCTTCCCTTTTTGCTCAACATTATTGCTCTTGTTTGTCAAAGACGGCCCCTTCGGTTATGTCATGCGCATTGGCGAAAGCTCGCTGAATAATGGAAAATGATTCCCTCTGAACGTTCACTCTCTAACAGCGCCACATCGATCCGCTGGGGGCTGGAGTGTTTTTAGGCAAAAGGTGTTATGCATTCTACGGCCTGCCGCTGCTGGTCCTAGGAGCACGAAGTGCTGTTCTTGAGTTTTTCCTACTTTTCGGTTTACGGTCGCTGTGGAAAACGGCCGCCTGTGACGGGATCAGTGCGCTGTCGGTGGTTTGGTGCGTCCGTACACGTTAGCAGCAGTGAATTTCGACCGTTTGAAAATCCACATCGCCGCCACCACGGGAAAATAAAAAGTTCCACCACAGCACACACACACACATACGCACACACCCACACGGGAGGACCGTGATTAGAAAATCCGTGCGATTACGTGATACACACCGTGCGCCGTTAATGTTTGTGTGTGTCTTTGTACGTGCGTGTGCACTCCTGGGAGTTTGACCGGAGTCATCTATAGACCGTGTGGACGCTCTCTTCCCCAGCAGTCCAAACGGTCCCCGAGTGTGACTCGCATCCAAGGACCAAAGGAAAGAAAAATTGTGCTCCAGCTACCCCTTCATGTGATAAAATACAAAAACGTAACAAAAATCGTCAAATTATAGTGAAAACGATAGAGTAACTTATTCACCACGTACTCCCGTCGCTCGGTCAGCATCTCGCGGGAAGCGAAAAGCAATCGCAGCAGGCAGCAAATCTTTCCAAACTGTAGGTACCCTGTAGTTGTTTAGCACCACGTTAGTAGCGCCATAATCACTTAGAACTGTAAAGTTTTTTGCTGAATCCCAACCACTCGACCGTACCGCGGCAAACAGCTGGTTGGGAAAGGAGAACAGTAGAACGGTCGGAAAACCCCAGTGACAGGTGCGGAGATCCGTTCATTTGCTTGAGCACAAATTGGCATCCAGTAGTGGTACAGAGACAAACATGCTGGCAAGCATTGGCGTGTCCATTTGTTGTCCTTATTGTGACAGAAACCACTCGACAGTACCGAGGTATCAAGAGGCTCGCGGATACTCTTACACAATCGCACCTAAATACGCATTCGCATTCCCAGCGAAATACCTCCTGGCCCCCGCCCTGGTCTACCTGTCGCTCGCTTCTCGCGGAATTCGTGAAGAGTTTGCATAATCTTATCCGTTCGCAACCATTTTACACAATCCGGAAAATCGGATCGATCGATTTATGAATCGCTTGCAAGAAAGGCGATCTCTAAACAGAATCCAGTGAGGAGTATAGCGAAGTTGAAGAAAAAAAAGTATCGAAAATCTTACACAAGATACATATCTGTCAATACGGTTACGTAACCGAGACCATCGTCGTCGTCGTCCTCGTCCTCGTCATCATCGTCGTCGTCGTCGTGTTTGTAGTCGTCGTCGTCGTCGTAGTCCTCGTCGTGGGTCGAACGATCCCGCTCGCCAGTGTGTGTTCGTGGGGAAACAACCAAACGTGTGGCCCCTTTGTGTCTGCCGCGAAAACGAACGGCTCCCGGTGTGGCGGAGCCCGTGGTGAGAGAGAACGCCATCCGAAGGTTGGCAAGACAACAACAAAAAAGGATAGAAAAGTGCAGTGCACAATAGAAAAACACACGCGTCCGTAAACACCACCCCCTCCCGCGCACATACAAACTGTGGAAGGGTGAATTTAGGATACTTTTTTGCGCCCCTTGTCCCCTTCAGGGGAACCCATGCGTTGCACGATGGCACAACAACGACGCAAAAGCGGCCGCATGGCGTCAGCATGCGGTGCCGAAGGCGGTGGATGCTGGGCGGAAGTGGTCAGTGCTGCGCGCTGGGGTTGGTGTTATGCACGGGTGACGAATGATAAAGTGCAGGTGGTTAGTGCTGCTGACTGAGTGCCCTCAGTAATGGGCAATCGCGTGCGCTCTTGGTGGTAGAGAATTTATACATCGTGCCGATCGAAGAAGGCCATGTGCTTGGCTGGCTGCGTGCGTGTTTTTCTGTGGTGAGGTCAAACAGCTGCTCCAATGCTGGGTGCGAAGTGAAAATATTCAAATGCATGCATACATTGTGGACAACCGAACAACCTAAAAGTATTCTTTTGAATCGAAAGTGATTTTGCCAGCATGAAGTGAAGCACATAGAATATTCACAAATATAAAAAAGGATTAGGATGCATTTTAGTACATCGAACGACGATATATGCAATTTCCGTAGAGGCATATAAACAATCAAATTGGTCACACCAACAATGTCATAAATAAGAAATTATTGTGATAAAATAATGCCATATACTTGAATCCGGTTGATCTATACATAGTTGTTTTTCTTTTCTTCTATTTTTTCCCCGTGCATCGTACACCAATGAACCAGGAGCAATAGAAGTGCAACATCCCACTCTACTCCCCACGAAGGAAACTGCCTCAACTGCCGGAAGGAACGAAGCAATCAAGAGACAAACTGTCTAGCCAAAATTTGTAGGCACACATCAATACTTTACTGTGTCTCAGTATTTTCCGACTCCCACCAAACAACGCAACTGTCAGTACTCCTTCTACTACCACCACCACCACTAAAGGCTAGTAACGGTTAGTAACGGCTAGTAACGGCTAACGTGATACTACTAGCACTTTCACCGATTCAAAACTCCGTTACAAAACACGTACCCACCAATACGCGATAAACTTTGAAACCGTGTCCAGCGTGTGTTCGACTATTGTTTTTTCTCTTGAGCTTGGGCTCTACTCGTTCTGGAGCTTGCTCTCTCTCTCTCTCTCTCGTTCTCTCTCTGTTTTTCCCACGCATAACCCCAATCACTTTGTCTCTGCGTTATTCGCTCTCCCTGTCTGTCTGTCTCTCTCTTTCTCTCGCTTGATCTCGCTTATTCAACGCAACATACGACTCACCGTCCTTACAACCGTCGTCATCTTGTTCGTGAAAATCGTGAAACAATCGATATCCCTCCGTTCATCTGAAGTTCGCGCGCGCCCACCAATCTACGGGCAGCTAAAAGTGGAGTGATTTCGCGACCATCGCCGCGCGTGTTTCTGTGTGTAAGTTCACGAGTGATTGTGTGCGTGCGTGCGTGCAGTTGTACCGACCAGCCTTTGCCCCACGCCCCTTCCGGTGCTAAATCGGTTGCGATTAAAAAGAAGCTATTCCGAGCGAATCCGATTGATCATGATCAGGACGATGGTGCGCCGTGACAGGTGGTGAAGAAACACACCCCAAACCCAAGGGCACACACACGTACATCTCCCCTCCCCACACACAGTTCAACTACTTCCGCACGCACGCTTTCCCCAAAGCCCGCCCAAAAAGACGGTGGCCGTGCAGGATTCTGGCCCGTTCTAGGATCCTTCTGTTCGCCGCCATAAAAGGGGTGGCGCACCTCGTGTGACGTGCAAGTGTGATAGTGTAGAGTCGACCTTAGCCGAAAGGCAGCTCGAAGCACACCGCTGGAGGGAAGCGAAAGCCGGAGCGGGGAGAAGACGAAGGAAAAAAAAACACCATACGAATCAAGAATTAGATCAAAAGCTCATCGAGATGGAAGGGCGTACTTGTCAGGATACGGCACGAGTGCGGATTTATTAAGGGTAAGTGTGTTGCTTTCTCAAGCACCCCTATCGGGCTCCCTATCTTTCGATGCTGGTGGCGTGGTAAAGATTTTCCCGTGTGGCACTTTTATTTTACTTTCCCCTTTTCTTACCTCCTTCGTCTGCGTGTGTGTATTTTTTTTCTTTAGTCCTCCGGCCGTTTTTCCTTCCTCGAGTCGAGTACTGTGGCCCTGTGTCCGTGCACTTAGGCTCGGGATCCGTACTTATTAGTGTGTCCTTTAGGCGATTTAGATGACGAAAGCGCGACGCGTACTACGGAAGAAAGGCATATTTGAAGTTGCCTTCGAGCTGTTTCTCCTGGAACGTGAACTCACACACAGCCGCGCACACACAAATCCAAACTTGCACGTGTGAAGAGGAAAGAGAAAGGGGGTGGTGGTGGGGGCTGTGTGGCGAGATAGTCACAGAAAGTCTACTCCATGAAGCCCACCTACCCATCAGCGCTCGAAGCCTTTCTGGAGCCTGGGGGCAGTTAAGCCACGTTAACTCGAATCGTTTCGAAATGAAGATGAGTTAGCAGATTTGTGGTTCGCCAAAGGTTTGGGGTGCGGGTGGATAGAATATGAAACGTGGCAATGGAGGTGGAAGGTTGCTAACGGCAAAACCAACAGCACCATAACCACAAGATGTTTGTAAAAACGGTTTTTGGGTCGATATACCTGGGTGTGAGGCATCGGTGCCCTTTCTGCCTGCTCACCACGCACAGTGGTTCTGGTGGGAGGTGCTAAACGGTTGTCAAAATGGACAGGTCTTCCATTATTAGGGAAGTAAGTGCATTTTGTCGTACAATACAGAAGAACGTACTTTGTATAATTAACTTAAAATAGATTTAATCATCTACAAATATCAACTAAGCTTTTATTTTCTCCTTCCGAGTACTTCCTTTTTCGACGTTATGACATCATATTAAACAGTCAACTTTAATAACAAATCGATGAGGTTACTTGATATGTTGTTTTGTTCAGGGTTTTTTTTAATTTAAAGAAACGAGTTTTCATATCTTACATAAACTCTTTGAAAAGGTTTATTTATACAGGTTGTAGATATTGATACTAACGTAAATCTGTTCCAAGCATAATAGTTTCTATTCGTTTTATACGCTCCTTAGGTATTATTTTTTTATATTGCAGACAAATACTTATATTAACTTTTTTTAAATTGAACAATTATTAATATGTTCGATGTGAGCATACAAAAATAGGTACAAGCTAAATATCAATGGAAATAGTTAGGGCAAACCCTAATCGTTTATATTCAGAAGCGAGCTTTTCCGCCCACCAAAAGCCATAAAAAAGACGCCTTTTTAAATGTATTGTATGTAACGCCAAACTGAACGGCCACTTCCTATGCCACAGTGCAACGTTCACTCACAGCCTTCAGCCAGACCTTTTACATCCGCCCACAAACGGGACGAACATGCGAGGGCAGAAAGTTCGTTCATTCGTTTCGTTACACAATCCACATTCAACTCGCTCGGGCGCTGAGGTGTACATTTTCACGGAAATTATTGTTCCGTTTTGTTGGGGGAAAACCACCTCCGCCGCATGTGGAGATTCATTGTTTTCCTTCTCCGTTCCCCGTGAGTAGGCACACACAGACACATTGGCATGCCCACGCCTCCAGCCAGCAGTGGATAAAGCGGTCCGCGTTTCGGAGAACGGAAAATGCTCCCGCGGGCTCCATAATTAAATGTAGTCTCCGTTAATCCGCACTCGGCGCTCGGGCGGGATGAATAATGATGACGGGCGCGATAATGATGACGATTCGGTGTGAAAGTTTGCATCCGAACCGACAAATGAACGAACGACAGAAACACGCTCACGGCGAAACATCAGACCGCGCAAGCGATTGCAATAAACGGCAATCCTGGGTGCCGGTATCGGAACATTTTCCCTGGTAATTATCGGCCAACGTTCGATCCTTTTGTTCGACGAAAAGAAAAAATAAGGATTAACACAAAGAGAGCAAGCAACTCCTCCCATATGTGATTACCATGCATTAGCAGTTTTTCATTAGAATGCAAATGCGAAAAGTTCGGCAGTTGCTAATGGGAGTTCTGACCGGGGACAATGGAACCCGGGACTATGATCCTTTTATCGGTTTTTCCTTGTGGTTGGAAGCTTTATATGTTTGCCTTTAATACGAACTCTCACCGAATTCTGTTTCGTAACCCTCAATTTTATAGTATCATTTTCCGCTGAAAAGTGTTATGAGGTGCTTTCCGTTGTCAATTGTTATCCTTTGCCGGATGGTGAGCCAAAGGGACCCATCTCGAATGCGGTCAAGGCTCTTTTGCTGTTCGAGTGGTGAAGGTGTGCGACGCCATCTTTGACCATGGCAGCTCGTTAACGGAAAGCTACGACGCCATGGGCCGGTATAATGTAGGGAAGACAAGTTGAAACACTTCTATCCGGGACTCGATCTCCGACTCGGAACGAAGAACACTTTGAACGGTTGGGAAAATTGGGAAAAAACCTTCCGCCCAGCTTTTGTAGCGCACCACTCATAATTGAACAGGTAATAGCCATTCGGAGCCGGAGCCAAGAAATTGTGCGACCAAATTGGGTGCCCCGGCGAACCGTTGGCGAACGGAGGATTCCCTCCCGGGAGGGCATCGCAAAGGGAGCACACGGGCGGGAGGAGCGGGTATAAATATAGGATACATACAATATAGCAAATGAAATTGATGTCACCGGTTTGAGAAATCGTGCCATGTGGCGTGCAATTACTCAATTGTCCAATTCCGCTGAGTGTTCTGCGGAGGAATCTGTCCGTAGAATAAATAACACGTGCAATAACAGTTCAATTGCAATCAATGCAATTTTGCCCCGGTTCAGATTCGGAATGGTGTGATTGTTATTTTCTTTCCTGCCCACTTATTGGACAACACTGGAACGATGGTATCCTATCACCAACGCACAACCGATGTCCGTAAATTGATACGTTCAAATGGACGAATTCTTATACCGTTTGGGAGATTTGTGCATGCTTAAAATAATTTCTTCACCCAAAAACGGAATATTTTTTTAAAAATTCTATTTTCACGGTGTGGGCCGTATTGTAGCTAAAATGGAGTAGAACAGAGATTATTGCATCAAATACATCAAGTTTCAATATTCCCGTGTATAGCACCATATTTTTCGTCCACATTTATATTCTCGAAAAGCAAAGTTATCAATTTGACAATTAGTTTTACTGTTTTTTTAAATATAAGTTTATATTTTCCAATCAAGTTTCGAGCTTCAATTTTATTCAAACTAAAGCTGAAAGTAAAACAATGTATAAATTTTGTTCAGGGCTAATTGATATATTTGCAAACAGTTAAAAAAAACGACAAAAAATTTGAAAAGCTTGATCGAACTGATCAAGATGGACATGTCAAGAAATCATGACAAGTGATGTCTCATAAAATATATTTGTTTTTTTATGACGTAAAATTATTAAAAACCTTGTACTTAATGCAATAGTAATAGTTTATTTCTGGTGGCCATATTCTGTTTAAATGTTTGCAAAAAAAACAAACGCTCTGAACAGCTGTCTCACAATCTCTTTCCTTTCACCAGGAAATTTGTTTTCTTTTCACTTCCTTAAGTTGTCTTTTAATTAGCATTTTGCCTACGCAAAGCAGACCTAAATATGCACCACGAGGGTCCCTTGATGCAGCCTCAAGCGAGGATGTCACTGGTTAAAACAATAAATACTCTCTTTGTAAAGATTCACTCCATTAGCGCAATGAAAACTTTCTTTTTACATACATAAACCTACGAGCACGAAGGGTTCCCACGAACATTTTAAGGAACCATGTGCATTTTATTTTTTTCACTACATTCACCGATTTTTTTTTTAATAAGACAATATCTCTGAAACTACAACTGGTTAAATATAAATATTAAATATAAATATTTCAATACACTTTCATTAAAACAAAGTTTTTGATAGGTGTATTATATAAAATAAATGAAATTGAAATTGATCTATGAAGATGTTTATTCTGAGGAAAAAAACAAATTGAACAATTTTTTTTTTATTTGCAGTGTAAATAAATGCAAAACCGGAATAAAATAATCCAATTTGGATAAAGTGTCATAAAGCAACCGATGTTTTAATGTGTAAAATAAAGTATGAAGAAAGAGGAGAAGTACACACATTGTAAGCTAGCGAAATGAACGTGTTGGTTTAAAACCACACGTAAAGTTTTGATGCATACGAATGAGCCAGCTTTTGTGCCTCTGCTGCCAATATTTACGTAATCAATTTTCGAACCTTCCGAACTGGAGGCTGCCTGAAGCCGTGGCTGGGAACGGGTTCCACCCGAAAAGCCGACGTCAACCGCCATCTATCAATCAAACAAACAAATCAAACGATTCATTACTGAGGGGCCGCCCAAAGTGGGTTGAGGTAAACAAACGGGCGAGAAAATGTAAAAAAATAAAAGATAAATGAGGCCCTACCCGATAAAAAGAGCAGCGCGGCACCGGAGTTGGCCGGATGTGTGCCTGTTGTTTGTTCGAAATGCTGTAAAGCTCACCGACACGTACGCCCCACGGCGTGGGACACCGTTGGACACCGAAGGCGAACCGTACCGGTGAAATGTCTAATTTAACTCCCCACATTATTACTTTCATTATGCTGGCCGACACTTTTGGAGTACGTCAGCGAACAAACAAACTCGGCTGCTGCTGCTCCTGTTCGTGCAGCAATGGCAGATGTCGCTTCCGTGCGCGCCACCGCTTGGCGAAGCGTCCCCCGGAGAGGGTAAACAACCTCACGAAAACAAAAAAGGTCCTGGCAAACGTCAAACATACCCAGCCCCACACTTCTGGGCAGCAGCAGTATGTACAAACAGTCACAACCAACTTTGGAACGATGAGGCCGGACGGGTGCGAACAGAAAAGCACTCACTCAGCGAATTTTCCGGCCTCGACGAGGCGAGCTTTTCTGCCGGGGTGAAGGTGGCGATGGCGTGCGTGCGGTCGGTCGTGTTTTTGCCGGCGGGTTTTGGCCTCCACTCGCCGGACTTCCGCAGTGCACGCCGCACACCGTCGGACGCTTCCGGCGAAACGTTCGCTTCCTTGCGTCATTCACGACATATTCGGCATTTTGTGACCTTCGGGTCCACCTACCTCGTCGGCTAACTCCCCTTCCAAATATCGAACCACCACGGTCCGACCGACATTCCACTGGTCGTGTTACAGGTCGACTCGACCGAGTGGCCCATTGTGAACCTCCACCCAAGAACACCCTCTCTCCCCGGCGGCTCGCTGGCAACATATGTTTCATGAATGTAATTATGTTTTGACACGCACCTAAACCTTGCCTGCTTTTCAGGCGGGCAAATTGGTCGCCCTCATTCCCCAATCCACCTGGGGGATGTGTGTGTCCCTGGTCGGAACGGTGAATGTTTACAAACCGCGCGCGCAAAACGGCCACTTTGCTTGGAACACGCCACCTTCTAGAGGTAAAGACAGCGTCAAAGGTCGTTACAGACAACCCGCGATGCGACGATCTTTTGTTTTGCAGTTAATGAGTAGAGAAGTTTGTCTTCGCTGTGATACCCGATTTGTCATGAGAACAAATGAATAACAAATGAAACCTAAATTTTAGTAACTATCTACAATCCTTATAAACCTAGGAGGTACGTTATGTTAAAATAGATTTTTTACTTACGATACTTTTTTTCCATTTTTAATTTTTCACCAAAAAATTATAGAACACTGTTCAACGTACGTACTTTGCGGATAAGTCTAAGTCCTCTGAGAAGGTATATTGTAAAACAACTAAAATATAGCAGCTATTCGGATAAATTTATCTTGAGTCATACACAAATTTCATGTAAAATTTGTGAGTAGTTTTATATTTTAAATCATTCACATGAGCCATTAAATCTCCAGAATCGATTTTTATGCTGCGATTTTTTAATTATTTACAAAATGCCTTTTGGATCAATGAATGATTCGGAAGAAGCATTAAAATGCCTTTCAGAACCTCCCAAAGCATTTACTCCAGTTTGCTATGAATTGTTTATGCAATTCAAACCTTCATCCGGCATTCATTTGAATTGATTTATGAATATTTCAAAATTTATGAATCTCCAAGACATTGAGAATCTCCAAACAATCAGTCATTTTTCCAAAGAAACATGGATCAGACAACTACGAAACATCATGATTTAAAGTCTTATTTACAGAATTGAATGTTTTAATGTATTTATCTGATGTTTTTAAAGTTTACCAATCTATGACGATCATTCATGTGTTCGTGGAGCAAACAGATGGATGCGCCTGGTGGTTCATGTGGAGCATAGCGTTGCAAATCATATCGAATGGAATATATCAATAAATCGTGTCGTTACAGTCGATGATTTTGTAATGATATCAATCTATCTTTTCTAAAACATATTTTTGAAAACTATAAAAATATCGGTTTCTTCCACTGGAGTGTTACAAACAATAGGAGTTTTATAATTTATATCGTGATATACGCGTTCGCAAGATACATTTTAACTTTGGCTTAATTACATACATTAATAATAATACATACATTGGTTAACACAAACCACGTTACACAAGCTGGATTATGCTCACATGCCTATGTCCGTGAATAACATAACCCTTTTTTTAAGATATGCGAGCATATTAACCCTAGTTCCTTTCAATTGCCGTTCCAAGTAGGTCCTTTAAGTGTGTACGCAATGAAATAAATGTTATTACACTTTTCAAAGAGCCCTTTCCACTGCAATGGTATTCATCCACTTCTCGGTCCTTCGAGCATTGCCACCGTTATTGACAGCACTTCTCTTTCCACTTTCCTTGCAGATAACCATTCCCAGCCAACGCTCTATAATACGCTCTAGATGTATTGAAAGATGCCTTTAGAAAACTGTCACCGTAGGATACAAAGTCCTGGCGATTACTGCAGCAATCATATTTTAAGCAGGTAACTAACTAATTGGCCACCATTTACTAGCGCTTTATCCTTTCGATGACCCAACGGTCATGCGGACGTTTTCCGGCGTTGAATATTCCGCCTATCCGCGGACCGATCGTCAAATGACCTTCTAGGCTCCGCTGGCATGAATATTCACCGGCTTTATTATTTCATTATCGTAGCAAGCGGGGAAAGGGAAATACAGAAAATGTAAGGAAAAATAAACGATCGACACATTCGACTGGCTTCGAATGTCTAGCCTGGCGATGGTACGATTTTCGTTTGATATCTGATCACAAATTACACTGCAACACTGACGGAAGCAGCTCGACTGACGTGCGCTATTAGTGGTCCGTTGGCGAATATTCAAATGAACCGGTGCGACGTCCACGACGAACACATACCCCGGAGCAGGTGATGGATGCAGTAGCGAAGGCATCCGTCCGGCTGGGGATTTTCCTACTATCTCTCGCCTAAGGATGGCCCGATGGAAAACGATGACTCGCCTCGATAAGGAAGCAAACGGATCCAAAACAAGAAAGCTGATGTCTGGTGATTTTCCGAGCGTTCTGTAGCTTTGGCGGACGTTCACTATTCGCTAGAGTTCCACTCAGCCAATCCTTCTCTTTCCTAGCCCCCATCCCCTGGGGAATTCCGAAAATGCAACGAAATGGTTCGTTCGGGCGTTCCGTTCGTTCTTGGCCCAGCCCACAAGCAGTGGGAAGCAGTGTTGTGTGGGTTGGGTTTGGACAATTTTCCACCTTACGTAACGTCACGTCGCTCGTAGACCGATCGGCGAACCGTAGAGTCTGGTTGAATGTTTTACTTTATTTCTTCATTGGATGAAGTGAAAACTTGCTAATCCCGTTTTATTTCTTCTGCTCTTCCGCCCCGACAGGATTACACACATTGTACCCCCGTCACCCGTTCATCTAGCGTAGATGTTTGAAAATGCCTTTTAAAAACTTTCAACGGCGGGTTAGTGGTCCTGGAGCATACTGCAACAATTACATACAGAGCAGGTAAGTGCATGTCAATAGCGAACCTAGAATGATTCGGATTATTGTTATTCAAACCAGTAAGTTCCTTGACTCAAAGACTTATTAGTTATCGAACTTTTATTTAAAACCTTGATGCTCAGGAACTTAATTTTCGTGTAATTTCTTGCTAAAAACAATTCATGTTTGATGTTGAGCTTTATTTGGGTACAGATTAAACAATCAAATATTACCAGAAATGTTCCAATTGTCATTTGCATTCAAACAAGCCTTATACAGTATTTAAGAATGTGTCCTTAGGCTGCAACAAACTTATCATATTGTTTGGCGTTCTTTAATGAGGATTTACCTTTTTTATTCTTAACATATAGGAATTAATTGTCTTCGGAAGCTTTCTCTTAGTATAAAAAAAAAAATGAATAGTTGAACAGCTACGGTTTTAGTTCAAACATTTCAAGTGTTCAAACTATCGCTACTGAAAGTACAACGTATTTCCCAGATCGTCTTGTGTTATATTCGTAATTCTTATGCTTTCCTTTAATCTACTACATTGTATTTTTATTTGATACAATACACCAACGTCCGTAATATCATAATAGATAAAACAGTTTTGTTTGACTTCCAAAATGATCGAATCGGTGTAACTGAAATTCAGACAACATAATTTCCAGAACCGGGTGTGAAAAACACGTGATTTTTATGCTTTGTTTTATTCCTGATATTTTTTTAATACGTCGTCGATAAATGTTTCAAAACTTTATCCCTAGATCGTCGTGTTCGAACCACATTTTACTTTTACTGTTGTTTTGACTTTCCGTTTTTTTTTTACACTTCCCTTCACTCCTTGTAAGTTTAATTTACGTCGAGCAAAATGTTGGTGTCCTGGCTAATAACACCGGTGACACGAACCAACTCAACTATTCTAGCAGTTGGAGTATCGCCCGAACCCGAAAACGGTCGCTCCAAACGATCGCCTCCGTTCCCGGTGTTGGTGGCCAATAAACAAGTGCGCTCCAGTTCGCTCAAGACCAGGCGTCTGTGCTAGTAGAACCCCACAGCAAGGGGCGCTTGCAATTATTTAGTTGAGACGTACATACGGTTCGCAATTGGCCGAAGCGAGCAGCCCGAGCTTGAAATAGATCCACAAGGGAAGGAATACAAACGCCAGCCGCAGCTTCATGGTGTGCAGCAGCGAGCGCGGGAACGTGATTATTTATTTACTTTTGCTGAAATTTGTAAATCCGTTAATTTGCAACGAACAGCACAACTCGCGCACACTTCGAGCGGTTTTCGTGATCGATACACCATTAAAACCGGTAGTAAAACAGGCAACTATTAGCATTGTCGAACACGTCTTGCTCCACATTTTACGATGCCCCTTCCCATAATCCAAGGTTCAAGTCGTGTTCGGAGGAAAGAGTGCAGGGTTCCCCGTTCGTGTTTGCCTACCTATCCCTTCCCTGTTGTGTCTCCGATTCACACCAAATCTGCTCAAATATCGTGAGATGATTGGTCGTAAGCAATGCTTAACATTCTATTGCCGCCATAAGTGTCGGTTGGAAACAACCAACAAGCGTTAGTTGATCGGTTTAAGTCAAGGTTAGTTTTGCCGATCCGTGCCGGTGTTGAAGCGCACTGATGGAAGCGCCTGGTGCCTCATGCGGATCACACCATTTTCCAAACACACTGAATGGAATAGATCAATAGATAGTGCTGTGAGCATTGTCCATTCTACAATACTAGCAATAATTTTTTAAACACGGTGTAAAAACCAGGAATTGTAGTGCAAAACAATTTCATTATTTTATTTTTGGAATGAAATGAATTAAAAATATTCCCTTCCTCAGTAAAATAAACGCACATGTAGTAATTCAAAATAACATTTAAAAAAAACATTAACCATAATGTTAAAACCAGTAATTGTTGAGCTAAACAATTTTATTATTTTATTTTTTGCAATGAAATGGCAATAAACAGTGTATAAGTTGACAGTTGTCGTCTGTCTCGTTCGGATGCTGAATCACCGTGCTTCAACATAATTCGTTAATTCTCACTGCATTTTGTGTTTGGTTTATTTTACTGCTCGACTTTATCGCTCGCTAAGCGTTTTCTTTTAGTCGTTTCGCTGGAGTTTCGTCCTTTCACCGCACTATTACCGTCCTATTACCGTTAATTTCCCCGGTCGAGTTCTTACGCCGCGTATCCCACCCTTATTCGCGATGGCCGCTATTTGTTTTTCGTGCGCTGAACTGGTCGACGCTGCCGACTGCACTATGGTTTGTGCTTTTTGTGAAGCTTCGTTCCATCGCGGTTGCTGCAAGCTTCCTGCCACGCTGATTGACGCGGTTAAGGTTCATGTTGACCTTCATTGGAGCTGCAACGGCTGCACCACCATCCTGAAAAATCCGCGAAGCCGGGCAGTGAAAGAGATGGGCTTCCAAGCCGGCTTCCAGACCGCGCTCAGTTCGTCCGTGGCTGCAATGGGAAAGCTTATGGAGCCGTTGGTTGCTGAGATCCGAAGTGGCCTTGCACATTTGCATCCCACCAACGTGCCGCGAACGCGCAATTCTGGCTCGCAACCTTTCCCGGCTGGTAAACGCAGGCGTGTCATTATGGAGCCCGCGTTATCGGACGGCGTCATAACTGTAAACAATGATGGCGTCGATTCGTCTGATGTTGTCAAACAAATCACGGACGATATCACTAATTCATCCAGCGGCCCGGCACCACCACCGTTAAAGGATGAGATTACTGGTACTGACACTTTTCTCTCTCCGATGCGTGCCGCTGTTCCCGAGCCCCGAACTGACCGAATCTGGATACGGCTTTCGAACATCTCCACGGCCGTCACCACCGATGATGTCGTTGCCTCGGTGAAGCGTCGTCTGGCCACCGAAGATGTCGCGGCCTTTTGCTTGCTGAAAAAAGGGACCAGAGCGGACAGTTTGAGCTGGCTGTCCTTCAAAGTGAGAGTCCCTGCGAGCCTCCGGGACAAGGCTCTCACTCCCTCGACCTGGCCCGCCGACGTTGGTGTCCGGGAATTCATCCCGTCGATGAGATCCCGTTATCGTGATAGCCAGCGGGCTCGATCTCATGATCATGAACTCCGCCACTCGTCGTCGCCGATTACCGCTGAACGTCGCCGTTCATCTCTAGTGCAACCATCCATCACAAACACTCCTACACACACTTCTGCTCACTTCAGCAACGGCACCATGAACGATACATCCGAGGCTCCAAACGTGACGCTCGTTGAAGGCCCATCGCTGATCAAAAACACCGTGATGCGTAATGATGCGATGAGAAAGTTGCATCAGACTTCTCTTGACAACTTTTTTCTGCAGTAACGCACTACTTTCGGGGCGATCGTCCCGTCAGTGCTCCCGTCCTGCACCGCTTGACACTACGCACCGGGCTTCCCGTTACATCAACCACAGCGACTCGACTACTCGGACTACTACACCCCGCCGCGCATCGAATTCCCGTTTGTCGATCTATTACCAAAACGTGCGCGGTCTGCGCACGAAGGCTGATGAGCTCCGTTTAGCTGTGTCCGAGTCCGACTTCAATGTGGTGGTGCTGACCGAAACCTGGCTTGATCCCAGTCTGCCTTCTTCGCTATTTTTTGACGATAGCTTTCGGGTGTACCGTTGCGATCGTGACTCAGTCAACAGTACTTGCTCTCGCGGCGGTGGAGTTTTAATTGCGTGCTCCCGCCTGCTGACGTCACGGGAATTCCCTTCGAGGCAGCCGTCGTTGGAGCTCACATGTGTCATCATTCACCTGGGAAACACTCGCCTGCTTATTGTTGCGGGATACCTCCCGCCTAGGCTCTCCGCTAACGCTACCACGCTCCGTGCATACGAGGATTGCATCAGCGCACTATGTGCGACTCTTCACCCTGGTGACGGGATCCTTCTCCTTGGGGATTTCAACCAGCCAGCGATTTCTTGGAACATTGCTCAGCCTGATCCGGATGTTCCGTTTGTATTTTATGAGCCGCGTACGCGTTCCGCACTTTCTGCTCAGTTTGCCGATGGAATGCACCGTAGCGGACTATTCCAATTAAATTGCTGCTTCAACACTTCTGGGCGAGTGCTTGATTTGATTTTTGCAAACTGTGTCGTCGCCTCAGCCTGCTCGCCGGTAACCACCTGCAGTACCCCTCTCCTTCCAATGGATGACTATCATCCTCCGCTTGAGCTGGTTTTCTCGGTTCCTCATGCGGACTTGACTGTTCCTGCGCCAACACCTTGCCTCAATTACGCGCGGACTGACGTGGGCAAGCTCTCTGCGCTCATCTCTTCGTTTGCGGCCGACTTCGAATGCACGAACTATGCTTCCCTTGACCTCGCTGTCGATGGATTTGCTGCATTTATGGTGTCCGCGCTTAATGAATGCACGCCGTTAAAGCGCCCGAAACGTGGTCCTCCCTGGAGTGACCGGACTCTGCAAAGGTTGAAGACGGCCAGGGCTGCCGCCTATCGCATATATCGATCCCGAGGTTGCCAAACGTCGCGAGGTAATTTCAATGTTGCTCACACTCTACATCGACGATACAACAAATTCCGCTACCAAGGTTACGTACGGCGCCTAGGCACGCGTTCACGCCAAAACCCTCGTGCTCTCTGGAATTTCGTGAATGCCAGACGGAAATCCACCGGTTTTCCTGGATGTGTCCGCTACAACGGACGAAGCGGCAACTCCCCGTCTGCGGTTTGTGACATATTCGCAGAGCGTTTCGCTGACACATTCCTTCCGGACATTGTTGACCATAGTCGGATAGCTGATGCGCTCGCTTACGTACCGCAGGACGCCATGGCCCCGAACCTGCCATCGGTCGATGTAGAGTCCGTGATAAAGGGGATCAAGCGATTGAAGCCATCCACTTCACCTGGACCTGATGGGATTCCGTCGCTGATCCTGAAACGCTGCGCTGCTGCCTTGGCCCCTATCTTGGTCGCAATTTTCCGCGAGTCGTTTCGGTCGGGAATTTACCCTGCGACCTGGAAAGCTTCGTGGCTGGTCCCAGTGTACAAAAAAGGCGACAAAAACAACGCTGCGAATTATCGAGGCATCACATCATTAAGCGCCTGCGCCAAAGTGTTCGAGCTGCTCGTCTATAAGCCGCTTCTTGTCGCAGCTTCGAATTACGTCAGCTCGGCTCAGCATGGGTTCACCCCAAAACGATCAACAGTTACCAATCTCGTTGAGTTTGTCAGCAACTGCCATAGAGTGATTGATGCCGGCTCCCAGGTCGACGCTATTTACACGGACATCAAAGCTGCTTTTGATAGCGTTCCGCACTCCTTGCTGCTCGCCAAGCTTCGCGTCCTGGGACTGCCCAACTGCCTGTTGGCCTGGATGCGGTCCTACCTGAGTGACCGTTCATATTGCGTCAGATGTGCATCGCACACGTCGCGCAGCATCAGTGCCACCTCGGGGGTACCGCAAGGAAGCAACCTGGGGCCGCTTCTCTTTGTGCTGTACATCAACGACGTCACGCTTGTTCTACCCCCTGGCAGCCACCTCCTCTATGCTGACGATGCGAAGCTATTCCTTCCGATCCGAAGCCATGCCGACCAGGTCCAACTCCAGGCCGTCTTGCTGACCTTCCAGTCGTGGTGTACCCTGAACGGTCTTGAGCTATGCGCCAACAAATGCTCCGTAATTTCGTTTGCTAGAAGCCGTAGACCATTAGTTCACGGGTACTCATTGAACGGCGTGGTCCTGGAGCGGAAAAGCTGTGTTCGTGACTTAGGAGTGCTCCTTGACGAAAAGTTGAGCTTCCACGACCACCTGGAACACGTCGTCGCGAAGGGGAACCAGCTGATTGGTCTGCTGAGGCAACTTACACGCGAGCTCGATGATCCCGCCTCCATAAAGATGCTGTACTGCTCGTTAGTTCGGTCTGTCGTGGAGTACGCTTCTGTGGTATGGTGGCCGTCGGGCCCGCGTCCACAGGCGCGCCTCGAGTCGATCCAGCGAAAGGCTACGCGGCTGGCCTTACGCTCCTGGAGTGTCCCGGTCGATTATAATGGACGATGCGCGTTACTTGGCCTCGACTCGCTCAGACAGCGTAACTGTACCGCGCAGAGATTGTTTGTTGCGGGCCTACTTGACCATCATATTGACGCGCCGGAACTTCTCTCTGGGCTCTGTTTATACGTCCCTGCGAGAACACTCCGTGCTAGAACGCTACTTGACGTTGAGGTTCGTCGTACCCGTTTTGGATCCTCAGACCCGTTTCTTGTTATGTGCCGCGAATTTAATGCAGTCTGTGATCGTTTTGAACCTGACATGTCTAGATCCGCGTTTTTGTTTTCTATTCGTGGGGTGCAACCGGTCACCCGTTAGATGTAAATAGTATTAAGCTATGTATTGTACTAAACTTAAACGCTTCAAGGGGGCCAAATATGGTCCGTTGAATTTCAATAAAAATTACAAATTACAAATAGCCCCTTTTGCAGTAAAATAAACGTTCATGCAGTGATTCAAAATAATCCATGTATTGTAATTATAACTGTTCATAGTTCCTAACGAATAAATCTGTTGAACTATGTATTGTAATGGCTCAGGTAAATAATTACAGATAGTACATTATAACAAAAAGATTCTTGTTAAAATTCATACATAAGTGACAATAAAATAGATCTCTAGAATTTTGTACACAACTATATCTCAGTTGATAAAGAATTCAAACATCATCAAATAACTTAGTATTGATCAAGTTCAAGTGTAATTTTTAAACGATTAACTTTCATTTTCGTACAATTAAAACTAAGATAATAAAGAAACATGCGATGTAACTTGTAATTGGATAAGAATTGTAACAAATTAAAAATACGTTGATCATCATGAAGAACTTTCTAAACGATCCATCAATCACGAAATAAGCTAATTGTGCATACGTATGATTTTATTTGAAAACTGTTTCTTCACAATATTTGGAAGTACTGTCATCAAAAGCTGACGTAGCGATATTATCGCGTACGCTCTATTTCTGGCACCAGCTCCCTTCTATCCTCAATCTTCTACAAAAACCAAAACTCACAACTGGCAAAAATTTCCCACTTCCCCCGCAGATGGTTTGAATTGACGCGGTGCGTTGAACGATCGATCGATCCTCCCGGCTCCGATCGCGATCGATAAATTTAACCGACCGAGGGAAAATTATCCATCCTCCAAAAGTAAGAGGGAATAAAAGAACCTCAGCGTATGTGTGTGTGTGTGTCAGTGTGGTTTTCCCCGGTGGGGTGCGGGAGGTTCGCAACCCCCATAAGTCACTCACAACTAGTTTCCGTTGGCCGTTTACCGTAAATTAGATATACAAAGATGTAAACTGCCATTCAGCGATTTCCGAGCGGGCATCTGCGGCGATGATGGTGGTTGATTGGCCAACCGAAGTTCAGCCAACCAGCCGGGGAGCCGGTGGTTGGAGAAAGTAGTCGCTTCTCGCTGAAGTTGATCGGGCGAATCGAACCGGGACGAAGGCAGGGACGCCGCGAAAGGTTGAGCATTATTCGTCGGAGTTGTGCATGGCGTGTATAAACATCTTGTGCCGTTGCGTTCCATTTTTATCCATTTAATACATATTAGTATGTACACACACACACTCAGATGGCTGGCCACCATGGAACGAACGCTTTACGCGTAGTTTGTGAAAAACAAAACGATAATAAGAGAAATACAAAAAAAAACCGGACCACGTTCGAAGTAATCCCGCGCAGTATGAATATGTGTTGATATTTCATGTGTGTACGCCTATGTATGTATCCATTCCCGGCAGGCAAGAAAACTCGGAGTTTCTGCAGCTGAGCCAAACCCAACTGCATCAGTCATCGGTGAACATCGGCTTCAGTAACATTGTTTACAATAGTGCGAACAGTGAACCACTGAACAGCTCCCGAAGCGGCTCGACATCGCTCGCAGTGATTGGTAAGTTTTTCCTTTTGCTTCCTATAAGCTTCCTATCGGTCAAAGTTTGGCGACATTCGCGCCAGGTGAAAGTCCCCTTCCGTACCGCGTAGACAAGCCGCGATCAAAGAGAGAGAGAACAGATCAAGCGTTTCGTAGATTCGCTCTCAACAATGTGTTGAATCTGCATCGCCGCGGTGGCACCGACCGGCACCGAAGGAATTGAATAACGAGAAGATCAACTTAAATAAACCACCAAGGTCTAGGTAATGAACGTGGCCCCCCTGGCTCTCCGTGGTTCGATCGGTTCAGAACGTCGACGTACGAGGGAGTTGTGCAGGACTAGCGGCGATACGGTGCAGTCGTTTATGTGGCCGAAAATACGCCCCAGCCAGGGTCACCAAATAATCATCCGACACGAGGAAAAGAATAAACTACAGCGGGGTTAGAATGAATTGTGTTTGATTGGATTCTCGACTTACACTTGTTTCTTGTTTTTTTTTTCCATCTCTTTTTCTGCTCCCGCGTGTTATCTTATCGCGCAAAAACACGAAACCAAATAAAAACAATACCGAAACCGTAGACAAATCGGGCAACGCGAAGGCGGACGCAGGCGACCAGAAGTCGGGCCACAAGTACAACGATCTGAACAAAACCTCGCTGTCGGTGGAGGAGAGCAACCTGAACTTCAACTACGTCAAGAGCAATGGCAAGTCGGTGTCGGCCAACAACTGCAGCGGCTCGTACAAGGGCCTAGCGAGCGGCAGCAACGGTGCGGGCAGCAGCAGCACACCGCCCTGTCCGTCGGGCAGGGACGGCGGTGGGCCGGCCGGAGCACCCGGTGGCGGTGGGGGCGGCTTCCCGTGCAAGAAATGCGCCATCAGTAACAACCTCAGCAATCCGGCCGCCGCACTACACCCGGGCCCGGGCGGGGAACACTTCCAGCAGGCGCACCACGTCTGCCACGATCCGTCGCACGACGGCAGCCTCCGGAGTTCGCCGGCCCACGCAGGGCAGCAGGGGTCGGGGTCGGGCCGGGCGGCCAACATCGTAGCGTCGTCGGCGCCGACCAAGTCCACCACCGGCAGCGGCAAGGGCAGTGCGCTGATCAGCTCCTGCCAGGGTTCGTTCCACTCGCTGCAGGGCGGCGGCTCGGGCAGCGTCGATGGGACCGGGTCGGCCCTGCCACCGTACGGACACCACAGCGTGTCGTCCAGCGGCGCACAGACCGCGTCCGGTGGCTCGATGCAACATGCCTGCAGCAACCTGCTGTCCCACCATCAGGTCCAGCCGCGGCTGAGCTACTCCACCAGCCACACGGACTCACCGAACGGCAGCGGTACCGTGCTGTACAACCGGTCGCGCATCAACAGCCACAGCAACGCCGCCACTCCGGGGGAGCTCGAGCGCGGCGGCAGCGTCGGGGGCGGAGGCGGCTCGGGCGCAAGCAGCAAGCAGCAGCAGCAGCAGCAACAGCAGCAGCAGCACGCCACCAACTACAACGTGTTCAGTGTGAACTACGAGCGGAAAAGTGCCAGTATCGGTGGAGTCGCCAGCAGTAGCGGTAACGGGTTCGGCGCGAGTGGCAACGGCGGCGGTGCCGGCGGTAGCAGTAGTAACGGTAACGGTAGCAAAACGATAAACAATAGTGGCAACAAAAGCAATAACAGCAACGGTGCGATCAACAGTGCGTCGAACAGTGGGAACGGGTACGGCTACCACGCGAGTGATATTAGCCAGCTGCGGAACATCATCGAGCTGAACAAGCAAGTGAACGATCTGAACTCGAAGAACGTCGAGTACAACCGCCAGCTGAGTGCACCGGCCGAGAACAATATCAACAAGAGCAGCAGCAACTGCTACAGCAATAGTGTCTACAATCTGTTTTCCAATCACATTTTGCCTCAGTATCACAGCAATTCGCCCAACACCAACAGCTTGAACCGCGCGAAGAAGAAGCGCAGCTATAAGCTCAATGGCAGGTAAATACTTCGGAATGGGGGATAGGGAGGGGGTCTAACCGAGTGGGCGGAGGGTGGTCCCTTTTGGAATGTCTGGATGTCTGGTCTTCGTTTGGCTTCCGTTCCGTTCGCAGACTGTCATACCTTACACAAGGTGTATCACAAACGTCTTAGTACATACCCTGCATAGTGTTCGATCATGTACGCAGTGGAACTTTACAAAGGAGTGCAGCACATCGAATTGGGTCGAAAGCGGGATTGATATATTCGTAGTGTAAGTGAATGCTCCAAAAGTGGAAGTCATTTAAGGCACTACCGAAGCATCCTAGGTACATTTACTAAACAATAGTTTGAATATTTTTAACATTAGTATACATTGCTTTCGAGTCCTGCCCCAATGCTTTTTAGGGATTGTTTTGACCCCTATTTCTAAAACCCTATAACTTCACTGTATTTTAAGATTTTTCAAATCCGTAAACTGTTACTTTTTACTATCTTTTGGCGTTTTAAATTTGTTGATGTACCACTTATCATTATTCCGCTAGCTCAGTGTAAAAAGATCGATGTGAATCGAATTTGAACCCTTTCCGTTTTATTTTTTAAAAATGTATCATATAAATTCAGAAAAAGTGTGCGCTATATTGCTTATATATTAGGCCACCTGCAAAAAATAATTTCATATTTTTAAGATTACAAATGGGACCACAAATTGACCTTGAAGATGTGGATTTTAAAATTGTTCATAGGTTGTTTCCGTCCTGTGCTTTGTTCCGTTATTTCGTACGCGAGCATTTTGAAGCATTATGCAGGATACGTTACTATTGGAATTAGCGTTATTTACGATCTTTGAGGCCAATTTACGGCACCACTTGTAATGGCAAAAATATGATTTTATTTTTCAAATGTTCCTCAACAAACTAACTTTCTAGCACACACTTGTTTTCTGGATTTACATTTACAAAGATTTTGAATTCAAAAAAGCTGAAAAAACTCAATTTTCACCGTTTTTGCTATACACTGAGCTAGCGAAATGATGAAGAAATGCATCGAATAACCAAAAACGTCAAAAGATAGTCAACAAATATACTAAAAGGTAACAGTTTATGGTATTGGAAAATGTTTAAAAATAGTGATGTTACTACGTTTTCAGTGATTTTCAATGATGTTCTAACGGTCAAAATGACCCTAAAAGGCATTCTAGTGATAGTCAAGTTGTTTCTCAGCACTGGACGTATAGAAAAATATTAATTTGAAAATGAAATTTTTTTGTAAAAATATTTAGCCTTTTTCGAGATATTAAAAAAAAAAATCAAAAATTTCGTCGGGGTCAAAATGACCCCGATTTGTCACAAAAGCTCCGATATTTCCGGTTTGTCACAAAAGCTCCGATATTACCGTTCGCAGAATATGTTTAACCGTTTTTCATTTAAAATACGTTTCATTTCAATTGAAGCGACTTTCTTCTGCTTTTTAAGTAATCGAGATAAAACAACTCGAAGCAAAGGTAAACCACACATTGATGTTTTGTTTGAAATAAAGTTGTCTGGATTGATGCCAAATGATCCTCCTCCAGCTTCCGATGAGACTTGGTAGCCTAACGTCTGGCAACTTGCTCAACGCCGGCCACTGTTTTCTGGTTCTTGAACCTTAACAACACATATTTTTCTTAAATTCCTCGAGAATTCATCTCTAGATCTCTGGTGATCCCCAGACAAACAAAATTACTGGACTCACTACGTGGGTGGACACTTCCTTTTCTGTGTGGTAAACTTATTCGGCCTTAGCGTGGGCTTAAGTTCGGTTTCTTTGACGTAATATGTATGAAAATTGTCAGTTCGATTCGATCGGATTCATTCGATTCGAAATCCGTCCTGAGGCTGAGTGTCTTCGACGGATATCTATTTTTATCGTTATTACGAATTGGACGAATAAAAACGTCGTATAATTAAAAGGCAGACCATAAAGTACTCGAGCGTCAATGAGATTGGCTTTACTTGATCGGGATCGGATAGTAACGTGTTCTGGGTCAAGAAGCGTTGCTATTGGTTCTTCTTCCAAAGGGCTGTGTATGTACACGGAACTACAAATAGATTGTCGAGGTGAGTTTTCATCCAGTCAATGTAAGACATCGCTGGTTTTACTTGCGAAACCGATAAAACGATCGATTTTATCACACCGCCCGATCAATTCAGCCCATAAATCAAAAGGTTACCCCGCATCTGGCGGTGGATCTTCCTTGGGCCTAGAATAGCCGATGCCTTCATCTTCCGACGTCGTTACCAATGAATAATAGGGATCTGTTTTTGGAAGCCCCTCCTGGCATCGATTCGGGTGGTTGGTACGATTTTTTACTCACAATTTTAATGAGCGTACCGAAAGGATGCGCTCGCGCACACCATCGATTGTTTACAGAATCGATCGTACATATTCGAAGCGCCATAAACTAGTTTACTATTATCGGTTTTTCTTCGCTTTGTTTTTCCGAGCGATCGAGACGATCGGTGTACACACACTTTGCTCCGCGAAGTGAGCCGTTCGTGGCGGGAGGCTGGGCCCGAGCTGTCCAGCAGCGAGAGGGTAATCTAATGAATTAGGGTTTTATGGGGTAATCTATAAAAAAAGAAACAGGCGAAGCGGAATCCAAACCAATCCCCTGCGCGCCGGCCCGATCGCGTCACCGCTTCCAGCCTCCGCAATCTACAAGCTGCTACTATTTTCGTACGCCACTCATCAATCCCGGGCCAGCGGGACTGGCCATCTTTTCGATTGCAAGCAGCTCGAGAGATCATCTCGAATGATGGCGGCCGAGCGCATTGATTGATATTTCCGGCAGCCAGCCAGCCGGCAGTGGTGTGCGTTGTGCGGAGCGCTTTGCGGGGTGGGTCCTAATTTCGGACGCTCGGACGCCAAATCTCGAGTGAACTCTTCACGTCCGCGAGATGATAGTAAACGCGCTTTGATCGCTTGGAAGTGCTGCTTCGGGGATTAAGTATTTTTCAACAATTCATCGTTGATAGGGAAGCGCCGTGCGCTGACGTGGCCCGTGGCGTGTTGGCACACCCGAGACACCCGAACGATTTCGTGCGCGCCGAGTGCTTTTCAACAATTCATCGTCGATAGGAAACGCCTTGAGCTACCGTGGGGCCGTGGCGTGTTTACACACCCGAGACACCCGAACGATTTCGTGCGCCGTTACTGTAGATCAAAGTGTACTCCAAAACTGGCCAGCTGGAGGCTTCGTTCCCGAAGGAGGGGATCACGTATAACCCCTAAGCAGCAACACCTCGCGGGTCAGTTCCCGTCGGTCGGAGACGTCATTGCGCTATATTTTTAGAACCATACGAGTTGCTTTGAGTGAAGTTTCAGGTGCATTTTTTCCCTCCCCCCCTTTTGAACGTAAAGTACCCCAAGGATCATAATTTGCGTCGACGTATAGGCAGAACTGCTGGCGCACGTAATTGTGAGCGGCAGGTGCGAAAATACGCCGAGTCACGCTTTTAGGTAAATTAATGACATCTGCTCCTACCAACACACCGTACCTCGGTGGAGTGAGAGCACAAAAACGTAGACCGTAGTATAATTCCCACGTCCAAGTGAAGGCTGTTTTTATCCACCGCTGAAATGGTCCTTTTTTGTGCCGCGTCACTCGTCGACCGCCCGCCTTGTGGCCGGTTCCGAAATGGAAATGGATGGAATAGTTTCCCCATAATCCCGTATCGTATTTGCTCAGGTTTGCGAATGGTGACGCGGAACCGGTTCGGCATGCTCTTGGGACGCCCGGAAAGCGCACGGCTCTAATATTTACCCAGCTGGCTAAAAGGACACCTGCACTGATAGAGATAGTGGAAAGCCCTTCAAAGCCCCGAGCCGAAAACATTGCGTGCCGGGATACCGTATTTTGTGCCCACCGCCATTCTGTTTTTTTTTTTTGGTGGGATCGGGCTTGTTCAGCGTCGGAAGTGTGTAACTTCCAACAAGTGCCGGAGTGTACACGAGCGAGCGTTGAATTAGGAACGAGCAGTTGAAGCCATCGCGTTCACGAGTTGACACAGGCCACAGGCCGGCGTGTGTTTCAGAAGGAAAACATTCCGCATCCGAGCCACAATGTCATCGAGTGTGGACAGTTAATGGTGTGCCTACCGTAGTTGGAGTCTGTCGGTGTGGTGTGTCCGCCAACCGGGACCGGGTTGCCGAGCAGGACTTAATTGATGCAAGCAAAACGCGTCCACGCTTCGGCCAGCCGCCGAGGGCCGAGTGTCTGGCCGCTAACGATCCGGCGTGGCACGACACTAATTGCCTAAATAATCCATTCGATCTGATTCGCCATCAACTGCCGTTGACCTGACCTCGGGGGGGAGGGGGGAAGGGTGTCCACCCAACCAGTCAACCGTTTGCTGGTTTGAAATTGCGCTTTTTCTCTGGCCAGCAGGCTGATATTTGGTCGCGATACACGGGATCCGGGGGCCTCAGACTGGTGCCGACGCGATCTCGGAGTGCGATCCCGCAAAGCTGTGGACGAATAAGGGTGCGGGCAGCGTGTGGCCACGTACACACTCATTACACACCGGCGTCATCGTTCAAGTGCGGTGCAGTGTAAAGTGAGTGAGTTATAGATCCTCTCCTGGCGCTCCCGAAATGCCGCCGGATCCTAGCACCGATCTTATCGGTGACGCGCGCTAACAATTGGCCGGTAATACACAAACGGCAAGTGGTCACAGCCGCTCGCAAGTGCTGAGCGTGGTGGTCCAAATTCAGATTCCTTGCCACGCTCGTGCACGGGCACAACAATGGGCTGGAGGAGGTTGTTGTGGCTTGTGTTGTCCACCGTCCGACGACAAACGCCGTATCCCGAGTTCACTTCCATCAAGCTCAATTAGTGGCAGGCAGCTGCTGCCGGCCCGGGGTACATTGTGCCGCTGCGACGTGACGACAGTGGCAACTTGGACGGCGTGGCAGCATCACTCAAGGACCGGAGCCAGTCGTGTAGCGCGGGCCGTCACGCGTCTCTGCGTGATCGATTCGCATGTCAATCAGTTTGGCTAATTCCCTGCAACCCCTCGGGACAACTATCTCATCAGCGGAAGCGACGGGTTGATTCGTTTAATTAAATCGTACCGCAACACACACATTCCGGCGGGGGCGTCCGGGGTCCTTCCCGTCTTAGCCGTCTTCTGATCGGTCCTTCTTTCTTCTCCATTCCGCTTGCGATGGAATTCGTCACCATTACGTCACCGCGGCGACAACCTACCGCGCTGCAACCGCAACTTGGCCGCACCAGCAGATTGTTCAGTGCAGCCAGCTCCGACTCGATAAGGTTCCACTCGAATCTGTCCAACCAGAACGACACCGATCTGCGGGTGTCGATCGACAACACCTGCACCGACTCCCTGGTGACGGCACTGGACGATGAGGCTCTGCTGATCACCGACTACATGAACGACATGGCTAAATCGAAGGTAATTTTAGCTCACCTGGGCCCATTCTTCCCACTTACTCACCTCATGGTATCCCTGTTGCGTTTGTCTCGTCCGGCCACAGGTACACTTTGATGACGTGTCCCTCTATGGCACACCGAAGGAGGAACCGCTTCCCAATATTCCTCCCTCCATAGAGAAACCGTCATCGAACTTCCTGAAGAACCAGCTGCAAGCATGGTTCCAGCCGACCGACAATCGGCTTGCCATGAAGCTGTTCGGCAGCAAAAAGGCGCTGGTCAAGGAGCGCATCCGACAGAAGACGGCCGGCCACTGGGTCATCCATCCGTGCAGTTCGTTCAGGTTCGTACTCCATCCAACCTACCTCTACCTTGCTGGATAACCTAATTCCTAATCTATCTCCCTCACCCGTGGACAGATTTTACTGGGATTTGTGTATGCTGCTTTTGCTAGTAGCAAACTTGATCATCCTGCCCGTGGCGATATCGTTCTTCAACGACGACCTGAGCACCCGATGGATCGCGTTTAACTGTTTAAGTGATACAATCTTCCTTGTCGATATAGTGGTCAATTTTAGAACAGGTAATGGGCCGCGGTTAGTGGTACGACCCACTCAAACTCGGTACACTAAAGTCATCCCCTTTTGCCTTACGCCTGCAGGTATTATGCAGCAGGACAACGCAGAACAGGTGATACTGGATCCGAAGCTCATCGCAAAGCACTATCTCAAAACGTGGTTTTTCCTCGACCTGATATCGTCGATACCGCTTGATTATATTTTTTTAATATTCAACCAGGTAAGCGTAACCACAGCGAGGATCCGTGTATGTGTGTGAGTGTGCGCGTGTGCGTATGTGTATGTGTCAGTGTGGTTATTTGCTGTGTAGGTTTACTAATGTGTGCTAATGTTTTTACCTAATGCTTCCAATAGCTTAGTCTAATTTACTTGGGTTAAATGTTTTTTATCCGTATTGTTTTATTATGAAGTAACTGCTGGTAACAATTTAAAGCAAATTTTTTTTTATGTAAAGCCTACACTTATTTGCATGTAGTGTGAAAAGTTTGACATTTTAGATAGCGTTTGTGTTCATTACTTTTTCTTAAAAATGACTTTTTGAATATATTTTTACAATGTAATGTAATGTAATTTTATATGTAGATATGCATGTATGTGTGAGTGTTTATGTGTATCGATGTATATTTTGTCCTCCGTTTCTCTAGTGCACACACCCTCGGTGAAGTTTGTCGAGCTTCGCACGCATGCCCTTCCTAGATTGCCGACTTGTCCAAATTAATTTTTCCTATTTTGTTTTTTGTTTCTTTTTTCCAGATGCAAAAGTACAGTCAGGTAAGGAAGGCATGGATGATTACGTTTTGCGTCGAAGCAAAAAACAAAAAAAAAATTACAAAACAATAATAAGCTGATTTAGATTGACACACTCTCTCTTAAGTGGAGTTTAGACCGAGCGCCATCTCGTGCGAAAGTCCCTTTGCCCTAGCGTTTGACGTTGAAATGGCGTGGTGTAGTGTGTTGCGTAACGGGGGCCGTTCAGGACCCCCCGGTGTTTGTGATTTGCGGTTGTACCGGTTTTTCGTAATGTGCTGTTTTAGTTGTGACCGACAGTATAGTATCGTACTAGCAGAAGTTTAATTTTTTTTACAATGCGTTCTAAACGTGATAATGGTTCTTCACTGTTTTAGTTTTTTCTTCAACAAACTATTTACCTTTTCTTTTCATTACTTTAGTATATGTTTGTTTTCCCCATCGGATACTTTTTAATGGTTTCCAGTTCGTACCACAACTGCGGCTCATCGGCTCGTCGTTCGAAGTGATCGCTCTAACGGTCTGTTTGGTTCTCTCCTTCCCTTTCCACAGGACTTTTCCGATTCGTTTCAACTGTTGCACGCCGGCCGGGCCCTGCGCATATTAAGATTGGCCAAGTTGCTCTCGCTGGTACGGCTTCTGCGGCTTTCCCGCCTGGTGCGCTACGTTTCCCAATGGGAGGAAGTTTACGTAAGTACCGTCTGTTCCCGTTTTGCCAACTTTTTCGCGCGTCCCATTCTCGTCCAGAAGCAGCATCAACTGCTACACCTTACATTTACTACCTACTATTATCCACTGATCGTGTACTTTGTTGTGCTAACGATATCGACACATACACTCAACCAAATTCGCCATGTTTTACAAATACATTCTTATTATGTCTCGTTCGCGTTATTCGTCCGTATTTGCTCTGATCGTTTCCTGTTTTTTCTTTCGGGGGTTTCTTCTTTTGTTTTTGCGTTTATCTTCCCAATAGATATGGTATACTTTTATCCGTTTACACAACTCCTCCCTTTGTTCGCTCCAAACTCGTGCGTTTTTTCTGCTTTGGCTTCAATGGAAATACATACATGTTCATCGGGAAATCACGTGCCGAAAATTTGCAAAGCATTTTGTGTAATCTGTTACGTTCTGTTTCATATATATATATGCTATATACAATTGCGCGGGTTCATATACAGCTTCAAGCAGTGCCTTTATATATACACACATACACAAACACACATACACATACACATAGACATACAGATATACGCACACTATTTTGTAAACATTTTATACAACATGAAAGAGCTTTGCACCATTAGGATTTTGAAACAGTTTGCTTGTGTTTTTTCCCCTATTGTTGTTCTATTGGTTTAATTATGGTTTTAGTTTCTCTTATAGGTGATCGTTAATTTTAGACTTTTTTTAAACAATATTTGGCCTATTTATTCTTTGTGTACACGAAGAAACGAGTTTGATGTTGCGTGGAGTTACTTTAATTTATACAATGATTAAGACTTGGTTTTGGATGGAAGTTTATCGATCTTTTTTTTCCTCATTTATTGAATTTATTTTGTGCAACCAAACGTATTCCAAACAACACATGACACCTATGGGGTTATCTTTACCACTGCACCAAAGAATTTGTTCCTAATGTGTGAAACATTTCCTCGCTTTGTGTTAAAAGATAGGGTCAGTTAACGGGGCCAGATGAAAACAATGAAAAGTGCGTCAGGAAACAAGATTTGATGCGATATTGTTTATCAAACTTTATTTTTGCAACAATTCTTAAGCAAGATACAGTGATTAGTGAGAAACTATACATGAGATGAAGAAGTTTTGGACGCAGATTCTCGCAGAAGTATCTAAATTTAACCATGACTAAATCTTACCTCGGCTCAGTAATAACCCGATTCCAGAAACACAATGCAACCAAATGAGGGAAAGACTAATGAGAAATGTATGGATGGGCCGTCAGCACGTCGTGCCATAGTCCTCCCATTCCGACTAGTTTATGGGAAGTGCAGTAATTGATCGTTAGCATTACTTCTGCTGCTCGAATGTGCTCTACCACTGGCTAGTAATTGTTCTGTATTGTGGATCTTAGCGTAAACCATTGTCTGTATGTGTCGTGTATGTGTGTTGTTAGTTTCACAGAGTAGAAAAAAGACAACGATAACCGGTTAAATGGTATGATCTTATTAACTAACCAAAAATATAGAAAATTTAAAAAGCTAAGTATTTGATCAGTCGCCTAATTTTAATTATTTCGCACCGCCTTGTTGGTATCAAAATTGACAAAATAATCTTTGATCTAACTGTTTCAACCGGCAGTCGTTAAACAAGTACGAAAGTCTACCATTAGTGAACCCTCTTTTTCATGTATGTGTGTTGTTAGATGTAATTGAAAGTAAATGTCTCCCAGGTAGACCGAGGTAAATTCATACCAAATGCAATCAAAAAGGCGCGTACGCACATTCCCCATCAAATTTCTTATTTTTTATTGAAACGGAAATAAAATTAATTTAATCGTCTTTTTCATCCTTTACCTTATTCTTACACAGCGGTTTGGCTGTTGCCTTCAATGTTGCAAGTGATTAAAAAAAAAAGTTAAACTTGTTAAACTTCAAAATAAACTCAAACGTGATTGACTTGATGATCGAATAATTCGTTGAAGTACCATCAAATAAAATACTTGATGCGGCATTAATATCGAAAGCACTCGTTTTGGTTTTGGGAAAACAATGGTCAGTTTACCCATTTGTTGTAGCTCCTCATTGGCATTTGCTTTCTGTGTTGAAAATTGAATTACTATTTTTTATAAAAACAAGTTTTAAAAATCGTATAAATATCGGCTGCTATACACACTCATAAATTGTTGCTGGATAATAGAGGAACGGGAATTTGCTGAATCCTTTCACACCTTCCAAACCCCTTCATTCCTCATGCTAGGTTCTCTGATCCATTTACCGACCATCAACGTAATGTTTCAGCCACACAAGAGAGAAATAAAAATTAGACAAAAATGCACCACACAATCTTCGGCACCTGTTTGACGTTCGTTCGAATTAATTTCTCTAAACATATGGGCTCAACTGAATTTGGCTGAATGTTGTTACATGCGCTGCAAATTATTATTACAACCACACGATGTTTCATGCGACGATCAACATCAACAAAACACACCGGGAGGGCAGTATGTTTTCTATGATTGAAAACACACTTCGCGGGGTTACAGAAACAGTACAGCTCATCTCACACTCGCTAGTGTTACTCGAAAAATAATTGTTACTTCACGTGAACAGGGATGATGTTCATGTGTGCTGTGGAGTAAAAACGGATGGGAATGAAAAACAGTACGCTGTCATTAGGGGTTTATGTGAACACGTTACATTTGCTTCATAGGAACGCCTCCTAGATTTATTGTGTGTGTTTTTCGCGTTGGTATACATATCAGTTGAGTTCGCGCGCTCGCAATTACTGTGTGTTATGAAATCAACTTACATGCATATTATATTTAACAAAAATAAACTGCACCTGGTGAGCCTGGTGTGTGCGCTTTCTAAAACCCCAACAACTAACTCATCGCTCGTACCCATCATTGAGTTTTGTGATGGTTTGTGTTTAGTTATATTTTATTAAGCCATATTTTGGAACCCACCCCTTCTATCCCCCCGTCCACCCCCATAACTTTTGCATCCTGTGTAATTCATTATTCTGTCAATTTAATCGTTTTCCCATTTGACAACGGCCGTTTAATCATCGCCCTTTTTCGCGTCCGACCAACTTTCGTTGCTCGCACCGTTGTCCTAAGGGTTTCGTGGTTTTAGTTTCCTTCGGGTTCCCCTTTGTGTTTGTCTGCCCCTTTGTTACTAACCCAACATCAACACTTTCCCCCTCACAGCCCCCAAAATTACCGTCACCATCACTACCTCACCACTCACCAAACACCATGTATCTAAGCATTAATCAAATAAAACCATCATTTTTTTAATCGATTATTTTATATACAACTTTAGATACTTCAAAACCTACAAAAAAAGCATTCTAATCGAAGAGGGAGATCCTTTCAAAAAGAACAAGCAGGTTTTTCTAAGAGCAGCCTTATTTTGAAGGTAATTAAGAGAAAGAGAAAGCGCTTTTACTTCATTATTTTTACCGTTTGTTATTTACTTAAACAAAAAAAATCTTAGAAACCATTCGGTACATAATCGTTTATCAGCCAAATCTGTTCAACTTGCTTATTTCGCTTCTAAATACGCTTTGTCAAAGAGATTTTTCTTTCCCATTTTGCTAGAGCAGCAAATAATAACTGCAATATTTACGACATGGCAAAAAAACAATGTTAATATGAAAAGTGCATCATATCGCAGCTTTTGTTCATATCTATAGCAGATCTTAGAGCAATGCAAGCACATTAGCACTTGTGCAAGTTTGTGAATAGTTGTGTTGGAACCCAACCTCCGGTCCGCAAAAAGAAACTCCCTCCGCGGAGGCCGTGTTGGCAATGTTATTGGCTAACGTTCTTCCAAAAGTGCGATTGTTGTCCTTCGCAAACATTCAGTAGCTAATTTGACTTGTCCAAAGTACCGCTATCGGTGTTTAAATTGAAAAAAAAAAAAAACTAATGTAGGACTTCTTTAACCGCAATAAAAATAATTTTTAAAAACGTTACAGTATGATCGATTGCTTTCATTTTGTTTCTCTTGATAACGATCGGTGTGATTTTTTGCATTTACAGTTTTTTAACATTTTTGCCGTACTTTTTGCGCGAATGTGTGTTTACTTTCTCAAGAATATTACTTACATACGTTCCGAAGCGTTCAATACCAAGTATAGTTTTGTTTTTGACGAACATGTTCTTAGCATGCATTTAATACTAGCAGTAGTTAAAGGAATGTGTACTATTATTTCATAATATCGTTCGTTTTTTATTACTCCTCTACTGTTACTACTGTACGAATACTAACTTCTGTTAGTGCTACTAACACTCTTCTCTCCTTTTTATATGTTTGATACAACAAGTATTGATATGGCTATATCAACAACTGCGTCTCCACAAGAGAATTCTTACAAGATTTACTTCCAATATTTACCAAAATATTGTTATGAAAAATATAGTGTGGTTAAGATGATCGTTAATATTATAATATTGCTTCGAGAAATTCTAAATAGCGCATAGAGATTTTGTTTTCCAAAATGTCTCTTGCTTTGGAAAATGCCAGTCAAAAGTCACAATCTTTACAATAGGCTAGAGCATCTTTTGCCACATAGTGCATAGATTTAGCTTATCAGCTAGAACGTCAGGTTCACGCACGTGGTACATGAACCAGAATTAGGATGGACAACATTTGCGTCGTCCACGTGCGCTTGTGCCGATTGTAGAACTCTAGCTAGTCCACCCTTCTTAGCCCAATCCTCCTTAGAGTTGGGAGCGTTTGATTTGTGTGAGTATTGATTTGTTTTCACTCCTAGATTCCATGGCTTGAGCTCTTTACCTACTACGCTTCAGGCCCCTAGCAGTCGTTACAATTTATCATCAACCTGTTGAGTAGGATTCCTGCGCTACTTCCTATCAACTAGCCGTAAATGCCGCGCCGCCATTATAAGAGAAAAGGATAATTGTACCACGACGAATACAACTAACGCATCTATTTTACTGTTCATTGTTGGTCCATTGTTTACACCCGAGGGGGTTATGTTTTTACCTCTTGGCTTTAATTTTTTTTTCTGGGAAACTAACATTCACTAAAATCGTTTCAGTCCCAGAGGCATCCAGTGTATCTACTTTTCCAATTTAAAAATAATGAATGTATGTTAAACATGGGATTTTAGTTAAATTTTAAGATCTATTGTAAAATGTATATTCATGAAATGTATAAATCCCAAATCTTTTACACTAAACGAAAGCAGGGAATGGTGTTTGCTCCGACTAGAAGCTTTTTCGAAACGGAGTGGTGAAATTCCTTGCGAGTCCAGAGAACCCAGATCGAACTAATTAATTAGAAAATCGGAAACAATAGCCTATTGGTACACAGCTAGCAACATAATGCATTGCACCCTATTGTCGTGTCGCGTACTGTAAATACGTTAAATGCAGCGTTTTTTCCTCCAGTTCTTCAACAAAACAAAACCCACCGATCCCTTTTCTCCGTCCCAGCCCGTCCAAAGTCGATATAAAACCAAGCAAAACGAGGCAACAGAGCAGCACAGACCAGCACAAAGCAGCAGCAAACTTGTTCGTTCGCTATCCGCAAAAACAAAGTCGCCGTTGGTTTGAGGTGCGCGTGTGTTTTGTTTTTATTTTCTCTTTTTCTTCTTCCCCCCAAAATGAGTCAACACATTTGTGAAGCTTCATTAATCATCATCCTCCATCGCGTAATCAACTTACGACGAATCCTGTAATAATACCAATAAGAATAATCGATAATGCTTCAGCTTCCGTCCAGCCTAATCCGCCTCG